>NW_027526203.1:436812385-437282654 GCF_048455015.1 Haemaphysalis longicornis | reverse complement strand
CGCAGAGCCACGCAAAAAAAGCTGGAGAGCGCGGCGAATGTTCTCCTTCCTCTCTGCTCACCTCTGGTTAAATCGGTTTGATTTCAGCATGCGTCGCGCAGAGCTTCGCAGCGGCCCGTTCTGCTGCTCTCGCCCAGCGGCGCAGCAGTCTCCAGCAAGACAGAGCGCTCTGCGCCGTGCACATCGCCACTCCGGTGTTCAAGCGGTCTGTATTGTTTTCTCACTCGCAACTTATGAGTGCTTGGGTGTCGTCGGAGTCCTTTATTTACTGAGTGGGGGCTACCACAGTTAGCGATAACAAAATAAAAAATGGACACTATGCCGCCCTGCGAAAATGGGTGTCCAGCGATATTGTTGTAAACCACTACACATGCGGATGGGGAAGGGGTATGAAATGTTCCTCGTTGTCTCGGCGGGCTTCTCACTCGCAGTCGGCTTCTCTGGCGGCAAATGCTGGGTCATGACGCATGCCCTCGGTGTCTTGGGTGAGAATGGCTGGGTCCTGCCTAGCCTGACGCATGCGCTACCCTTGAATGAGGGTAGAGGGAGGGTCACCCCTTCCCCTTTAGAGAGCAGCTGCAAACCTAATCTTTACAAGAACACATAGGGTGGGTCCCATTGTTCACCGGCCGGCGCCTTATCATGAGGTTTCCATGCTTTTTTTGTGGTTTTTTTCTTTACAGGAATACTGAGCACTATGTTCTATGTCTGATTAGTCTGACGCATGCGCTTGGCGTCTTGGGCGAGAACTGCTGGGTCCTGCCTGGGTTTTTTGTTTACGACACGAAATTTTCCGCATAAGCAGAGGCTAACAGCTTCGCTGTAAAATGGAGCCCAACCTCTATCGGTGCGTTTCGTCACTGCATCATGCCTTCTGGTTTAGTTTTCGTAATTATATGTATCAATACAGTAAAAAAAAATGACATTTTAGCGGTTTTATGAACCGAAGCAACACTAATTGGCTTGAGGCGCACCATAGTGCAATGTCTATCCCCCTGGGGGTCTTCAAAGTGATCCGAATGCCCGACACCCAGGCGTTTAGTTTTTCGCCTCCATCAGAAAAAACCTGCGTCCTTGGGCTCAGCAGCCCGGCGCCGTACCAACTAAGCCACAGTGGCAGGTGTTAGTGTTTCTCAAGAAACACACATACCACTTTGTTCTAGACATTATGCCGTCAAGATGATAGTACGCCGTCGGTTCCAGCCAATCACACATCACATAGACTTCCCATCGTTTCAAATATGGCTGATAGGCGCGCTTCGACGAGGCACAATGTTTGTTGTTTTGCGTTTGCGGGTCTACGATTTGAAGAAAGTGGGTTGTCCCTAAATCCAGAATTGCGTATTGCGGGCCCCGGTTCATACATCTGAGTCCTCGACAACGATAGCGGCGGCTACGATTTAACTATGACCCGCCATTTCAACTAAAAAAAAAAAAGAAGTAAAGCGGAATGTAGTCGCCCCAATGTCCTCCCAACCAGTCATTAAAGGCTCATTGTATGGAGCTCAGGCATATAAATCACAAGATAACATTCAGCTATCGCACCTAATGGCCATTTAACGTCAGCCAGTGCCGCCATCAGCCTTGCTATCAACCGGAAATGATTCACCATTAAAAACATATCCGCGTTCGCGTCCTCTGCCTCCTCATTCCGCCCAAGTGGCCGCGATTTAAAGACGCTATTATGCAAAGCACAAGGAATATCAAAGATGATAGTCTTTTGTAAACGGTAAAATTTTGGTCTGTCTGTCTGTCTGTCTGTCTGTCTGTCTGTCTGTCTGTCTGTCTGTCTGTCCGTCCGTCCGTCCGTCACCCACTCACCCGCTACTGCTATGGCTTGCCGAGTTCGAAGCAGGGCGTTGCAGTGCTGTCGTGCTGATGTTCACTAGGGCAACAAATTGAGAGGAGGAGGAGGAGGGAGGACTGCCTTTAATGAATGAAGAGAAGTCAGCATGGCAGCGAGCTTGGCTTGCTACTCCACATGAACATGAGATGTGCGAAAGTGAAGGGAAACGAAGACACAAAAACTCATACAGACACTACAAAAGCAAATAAGCACACAAACTGACAAATGCAGGATCCCGCACACGGCGCACAAACAGAAGTGAAGGCACACATTCACAGAGTTTCGTTCAGGCCGGAGTCACGGAGAAATGACACCAAAGCCCGTGTACTCCGTGTTGCCGCGCCAGTTGAGTGCCAATTAAGGACCAATGGCGTCACAAAGCTTCAATGGTGCATCAGCACGCAGTCCCAAAGTTGTCTTCCAGGTTAGCCGCGGGGTGTCATAACGGGGACACGCACACAGTACATGTTCTATGTCCTTACGGACACTGCATACTTGACAGTGAGGGGAGGCAACTCGGCGCGTCTTGTGCAAGTAGTGGCTGGTAAAAGCGACGTTGAGGCGAATGCGGTGAACGACTGCTTCGTCGCGCTTTCCCAGGCCACACGGCATTCGAAAAGTGCAGGCGAGATCAATTCTGTATAATGGCTGATAATTTTTTGTCCAGTCCGTCCATATGGAGAGTTGTGACTGCCGCGCCACGGAGTACGCAAGTGTCGCGGCGTCACGTCTATAGAAAGGAATCGGGATGATGACACTAGTTGGGTGTGGGCCGCGCAAGCTGTTTCGTCGGCCACCACATTCCCATTCACCCCACAATGTCCAGATAGCCACTGTAACACTACCTCGGGAAGCATGCTGGCAGCCTGTGTATGCAGGGTGTGTATTTCGTGGGCCAGTTGCTCGCGTGGGAATGATGCTAGTTGCTGTAGCGCCGCCCGTGAATCTGTGTAAATCACCCACACAGAAGCTTGTGCTAACAAACTGAATTGAGTTGAATCAAAATCAAGCTAAATTTCAATTCTTGGATCGTCTTTGAAGCCCTAAGTTGTTAGAAGGACCCTGCAACGCTTTTCTCAACTTTTTTTTTCCGAAATCATAAATGCTCTCAGAAAGTAGTCAACCAACACATTCAGTACTAAGATCAGGGGGTCGCAGAGTACCCCAGCCAAGAATTACTGCTCTAAGCTCAACAGATAACTTAGAAACTTGCTCAAAAGATTTTTCTCTCTTTCCCTGTCTTGGCGTTCTTCGACCGCTGGAATTAGGTCATTACATCGGTGTAGCCGCTATTGGCCGGATTTCCTTCAGTTGCAGCAATGAACGCACTCGGTAGCCACTTTAAAATGAAAGCCGTAAAAGCAAAGCATAAACGGAAGGCGTGTCTGCTGCGACGAGCCATTCACGCAGTGCCGCTCCCTGCTGTGTGATAACTGTAGCTTTCGCAGTGCTTCCGGACACAAAGCAAAGAGTGAAAGCGTTTATCGAAAGCGTTGCAGAGTCCCTTTAACCAATCTAAGGATAGGGGGCGTTACCTGCCGGGGCAGCAGGAAGGTCATTGTCTTTCTATGCTTTTCGTAGCGAAGCAAGCTTATACGTGGCCTATATTTGTTGTTGTTCGTAGTATTTTCGGAAACGCCTACAAGAACCGAAGACTTTTTTTAGTGACCTTTGTAACAAACCGACTAGGAAACCACAAAAAAAATGTAATATTGAACCTTAAAAAAAGGGACGAGATTTTAACAAAATTTTTGTGAGGTTGTGAAGGGTGGTACAAGGGAAAGCAAAAAAAAAAAAAATGTGGCAAAGAAATCACGGAGAATAAGAGTTTCGGGCAATCTCCGATGTTACGTTCGATGCAATGAAGCTGCGTGCATTTAACGCTGAAATTCAGGCATTACTCGAGGCCCACTTCATCCCCCAGATCATACAGATCTTGGAGGAAGTTGTAAATACAAAATTGGTTGTTTTTATATTTTTAAGGGTAGGAATAACAGCGAGGGTAATAATGATCTGCACGTGAAAGTAACCTTTCATTACAACTCTTCTGAGCTTGCAAACGTGCTTCACGGACAGCGTGGTCTTCCCGGGCATTATCCTTCGAAACAAACTGATAATAATATAAAAAAACGAAGAAAATGCTCGCTTTTTATTTTCTAAGAATACATGCGAATTAACGCAAATTAAAGCGTGCAGTCGTATTCTACTGAAAAAAAACAACAACAAAAAAAAAAAAAACAGCGCATTTTCCTCCGCCCGGCCCCCTGTACCACCAGGTATGGGAGTGCCAGCAAACTTCAAACCTACCCCTTATCCCCTTCTCATATTTTGAGCAGTGGATGGCTCGTCTGGTCGATCTGGACCTTGAAAACCAGCAAGAACTGGTATAGAAGGCCTGGGCGGCAAATCGCAGCCCGGGTATCCCGGAATAAGGATGCCTTCCACCCGGAGAGTTCCCTGCCATCAGCACTTACGCTCACGAAATGTTTATCCTCCTCCCCCTCCTCCTCCTCCTCCTCCTCCTCCTCCCCCTGCTCCTCCTCCTCCTGCGCCAGTCACCCTGAAAACCGATGTGATCCTGCGAGGGGCATAGATTCACATCGAATACTGCGCACCTATTGACGTCGTGGCAATGCGTGATAATAAAACCGCGCAATGCAATCAACCATAAATGAGTATCACCTCTCAGCTATCGCCCGAACAATAGCTAGCTTCAACCTCTTCTAAGGCTGTCTCTTTTTCACGAGTTTTAATGGCGATGAATGACCTCATTATTGCCGTGCCTTGCTTTATCGATCACTTTCTTTTATTTCCTGTACGCCACTGCATTGGTGTTTCTCTCTCCCCCCCCTCTCTCTCTCTCTCTCTCTCTCTCTCTCTCTCTCTCTCTCTCTCTCTCTCTCTCTCTCTCTCTCTCTCTCTCTCTCTCTCTCTCTCTCTTTGTTGCAGGATACTTTGGTCAGTTGGGGCTCCTACTCCTCCGCTCATAGGGCTTTGACCGAGAGACCATCGATTTAATGCTCCCGTGTTTTCTTAGATGTTGCTGAACACTCTCAACCACGGTAGATCGAGTGGGCGTTCTTAGATGCTCGTCAGCAAACTCATTAAAAATAACGTTCCGAAGTAAAGAAAAAAAGGAGGGCCGATATCCTCTGACTTGTTGAGCCAAGGTCATTAGCAAGAAGTGCGTGCTGCGCTATTTTGACATTGAGAAGTTCCACGGCAGTAGGGACCTCCACATGCGCCTCTTAAGTGAGTACTATGCCCTCAGCCTGCCTGACCAGCCTATTTAAATCATGGTGATTGTGCGCAAAAGTACGTGGCGGCACGTAAATTAAATCTACCAGCTGTAACAGGAGGAGTACCTCTAGTCTGTACTGCAGTTCCTGCACAAAACCGGATTACATGCTTTCCCATGCACATGCCCTCTCACTATACAACTCGTCTTGCTTTTCTTACTACCGTTAATTTTCGTCTTCTCCTTCTTTCATCTATTTCCTGCGTTCTTTCTGACACCTGAATTCACGTCTCCTCTTTCAACGCAACGCACAGAAAACAATAATAACGAAGCAGGGAGGAAATAAATGGGGAATTGCTTGCGGCACCATTCTGTTTTACACGTGAAAATTTAGCCACAACGCTTTTTTGCTTGTTGTTTCGCACTCGCGTAAATTTACGCCTAAACATACTCTCCTGCAACCCATTTGCTGACCAAGCAATTTTACAAAACTTTAATTAATGCCAAATATCTTAACGACGATTGCATTAGATTTGTTGGGCAATTTCACTCACTCACTTGATTCCAATCCTATCCTCTCTCCTACTTTGTTCTTTCCCTCTCTCACTCCTTCACGAGGACCGACGATGGCTGGACGCGAGTCACTTGGCGAGTAGCCTCAGAACATTTCACGTTATAAAAAAGTACTATACAAAACTTTTGTACCTGAACGCCCCATTGGGGTACTGTCATATAGTGCGTAGCATTAATACTTGAATCGTCTTCGTCTTTTCAGGCAACCGTGGCGAGTTGACTGGATATGTGCGGTTTAAACCAGCTAAACACAGTTGTTGGCGCCTGTTGAATCAATTTTTCTTGTTTTGTTTTCGATATGTTTAGCAACCCGCTCATAATAGCACCGGAAAGATTTTTTTGTTTTGTTTTTTTGCGTTAATCACGTCTCCCTTGGACATTGTTTTATTACCCAGACAGGGTGTTTGATTATATACCTTTGTGTTTTTTTGTTTATTTTCTGCATTTCTAGTTTTTTTTCTGCAGCTTTACATGTGACGTCACCATCCATGCGGCGTCACGACTGTGTGACATCACCACTGTGTGCACTCACGACCCTTCGACTAATCTTTCTGGCCTACTTTCCTACAAAAGAATTCAATGCGTATTTTTAAATTTAAAAACATTGTGAGGCTCGTTTATGCACTCAATTTTTGCCTTAAGTGCGCCCTAGGCTGCCTGTGTGCTAAGCAATATAAACATGTGTCAGCCGTGCCATCAGTGGTAAAAGCTTGGAAAGGTTTTCATTGAGCATACTTCGTCTTCACGCGCTATCGAAGGCCTATGAATGACGCTAGTGGTTTTGCGCACCACAAAAAACCATGAAGCCTGGATGAAAGTTTAGTCTCAACCCCTCAAGACCTCAAATTAGTAGCCCAAGAGAACTACGTATTATAATATCAAAAGTGGTGCACTTCTGCGAAGCTGGCTTCGCTGCAGCATTACTATAGCTGCTCAGAAGCCACCTTGCAATTGTTTGAGGGGGTCGGTTCCCACTACATATAAGATGCACGCATTTCAGTGCAAAAACATTACCAGCCAAGCAGAAGATGTTGCTGTGTGAACCAAAACGCGACTTGGTGCCTTGGTAGATTTATGTAAGGTCCGGGGGTGTTCATATTTATGCGAAATGACTATTCAGCCAAAAAGTCAGTGTCGGAAGCCGGGAGCCGGCTCGTAAACTATCACAGACAGCGACTAGTTCCTTATGAGAAAGCTCCGCCTCATTGTATGGCATGTGCTGTGCAATTAAAACAAGAAAGCACCCCGCAGGCATGGTCAAAGCCACGTGGAAAAGTGGGGAGTGCCTCTAAAGCAAAATGGAGAGACGAGCTTGTTGGTGAACATCCATAAGTGAAACTTTTAAGCGTAAACAGACACAGGGACGAGAAAGGGAAACGGCACCAGCGCTTTGTCATTTCTCTTTCTCGTCCCTGTGTCTGTTTGCGCTTAAATTTCACCCCTGAGTGCCTCTAGTTAAAACAGTTTGATTTCGTACTCGGCGCGCCGAGCTTTCCCCGAACCAGCGCGCCCCACGGCATTATGGGGGCGGTATGGTGGGGTGGATACCATAGAGAATAGCCGGGAGGAGAAAATGGGATCGCGCCCGCACTGCGGTACTGATAGTATGGCGATTGTGTGTGCGGACCCCCCGTTCGGTTTTCTCCTCTGCGCCCCCACAGAGTGGTCTTAGTGGCGCTGCGCTGGGTGCCAGGCAGTGATAGCAAGTGTCACATCAGTGCATTTAGAAGCATGAGTATCGGTTGTATTCCCTGATGCAACCCCTAGAACAGAGCGTTGAAACGACTGCGGTAATATAAGAACTAAGTTGTGCCCAAACAAAGCCACGGTGGCTGCGTTGGAGAGGTTTCAAACCGATTATCGTCCATGTGATTATCCCTTACAGGTTAGTCACCTGGTTAGCCTTTAGAGGACTATATACTCTACCCGAGAAAGTTCCTTAATTTTTAGTCAATGAAATATAGCATTGATTACTGGGTCAATTCACCTGCTTTGACCTTGATAACTGAAGTATAATAACGGGTTATTTAGTTGCATGCTAATTCTAAAGCGTACGCTAGGCAACTTTTCTTTCGTTCATTGTCTTTTTTATGGAAAATGAGCCATTACATTCTACCTGTAGTATATACTAATAGCGCCTGTCGTGTCCGACTGGGGGGGGGGGGGGGCGCTCAGGGTGACGTCCTCCATTCTATTATAGAATGCTAAAAAAATGGGGTGGAGGGGTCAGCCTCGTTTGATGGGCCGCAAATGATATTCGCCCACATTCCTCCTTCGGCAAAGTTATATGCATATGAGGAAACATTACAACCTTGTGCGAGGCATTTCGCGCCGCCCACGCCTTTTGTTTTTGTTGAGGACGCAAACTTTAGTGACAGGTGGGGATGTACAGCGCGTAGTTTTGGAAAGGCGATGCTCGTGCGGAGCACTTGCCGGCATTCCCTTTCAAGGTTAAATCCTCCAGAATTTACGCAAAGAAGTAAGCAAACAACTCACTCACTCACTCACTCACTCACTCACTCACTCACTCACTCACTCACTCACTCACTCACTCACTCACTCACTCACTCACTCACTCACTCACTCACTCACTCACTCACTCACTCACTCACTCACTCACTCACTCACTCACTCACTCACTCACTCACTCACTCACTCACTCACTCACTCACTCACTCACTCACTCACTCACTCACTCACTCACTCACTCACTCACTCACTCACTCACTCACTCACTCACTCACTCACTCACTCACTCACTCACTCACTCACTCACTCACTCACTCACTCACTCACTCACTCACTCACTCACTCACTCACTCACTCACTCACTCACTCACTCACTCACTCACTCACTCACTCACTCACTCACTCACTCACTCACTCACTCACTCACTCACTCACTCACTCACTCACTCACTCACTCACTCACTCACTCACTCACTCACTCACTCACTCACTCACTCACTCACTCACTCACTCACTCACTCACTCACTCACTCACTCACTCACTCACTCACTCACTCACTCACTCACTCACTCACTCACTCACTCACTCACTCACTCACTCACTCACTCACTCACTCACTCACTCACTCACTCACTCACTCACTCACTCACTCACTCACTCACTCACTCACTCACTCACTCACTCACTCACTCACTCACTCACTCACTCACTCACTCACTCACTCACTCACTCACTCACTCACTCACTCACTCACTCACTCACTCACTCACTCACTCACTCACTCACTCACTCACTCACTCACTCGATCTCAAATCGCATACTGAAAACTCATATACAGTTATGTTTTTGCGGGCAAGTGCCCCAATACAGGCCCATAGCACTGGCGAGCTGCGCCGTAAAATTGCTAGAAATGATTATTCTTCCCAGCCTCCAATGACAGCCTCAAACACACAATCGTTACCCGAGCGTTAATGGGCGGATTTTGACTTGACCAGTTCTCCATCAGCGTAATCTAGCTTATGACGTCCGTGCAACCCCAAACGCTCCTCAAACGGCTGTGCGCTCCTCCTTTCCGCGATGTGAAAGGCGTCCATAATAATGGGTCTTACAAAGCAATTACCAACGCTTTAGTGTTGACATTGGTAGATGTGCCTTTCGGTGAATGCAAAGCTTTCTGGGCATGAGGAGTTTGTTTACTGTGACAGAAGAAGGACCAACCTCGCAAAATTACGTCAATCCTGGTGTCCCTCAAGGGGTAGAGCTCAACTCCACGTTATTTAACATTTGCTTTATCAATCTTATTTACACTTTGCTTTAAGACAGTCACCCTATATTTATCTGCTGATGAGATTTGCATTTCGGCGTCATCGGTGACCCGCCTGCAGTTGCGTGAAAGGTTACGAATTGCTACGTGTGTGCCAAGCTCTCTCGATCCCGCTAGAATGGGTGCCTTCACTCCGAAAAGTTCCACTGCGGCCTTCACTCGTGATCTGATGACATCCTATGCCATATCAATCAACGGTCAACCGATTTCTTCCGAGAAGACGCATAAGTACCCTGGCGTCATCATCCACAGAGGCCTGTCGCGAGGTCCTCGCGTACCATTCATAAAGAGGAAGCGTCATGCTCTGGGCCACCTGTAAGAGTTTTTAGGAGGCGATCGGTGGGAAGTGTGATGGGGAATATTCTTGCACGTATAACAGTAGCGCCGTGTTCCCGTCTCGTGACTCTGGGCCAGAAAGCTTACGTTGCAGCGCAATACAAAGAGGTGTGGTGTTGTGTATCACCGGTATGCTTAGCTTCTGAGCAGGTGTTTACTAGAAATACTGGAGCGGTGTTATGGCGACCTGGCTCATTCGAAGCTCGGTAGGTGAATCAGAAAAAATGGCCTCGCGGCCATCTTGGGCCGGATCTTTTTTGTGCAGAAAAAAAAAAAAGAGAAGTCGGAAAGGGGGACAGCGAATCTTGTTTCAATTTTAGTGGCCCGGAGTGCCGGCGAACCCCATGAGAATCCACGGCGATGCGAGTGCCGTCGGGGTGCGGAAAAAGGCGGCACGGAATAGCTCGGCTAGAATCCGCCTCGGAAAAGCAGATTTTCGAGAGCTACTTTTGCGGACTCTGGCGTGCCAGCGCTTGAAGAAGAAACAACAGCGGTGTGTACAACCTTTCGTTAAAAAAAATAAATAAACGAACAACCAAAGCGGGACGCACGTTTCCCTTTGAACTCAAAAGCTCCAGTCTTTATATACTGGCAGCTGCGAGCCGCACCCTGGAGCGAAAAACGCGCTTGGACGCAACAGCAATAAGAGGTCCTACGAAGCACGGATATAAAGTCTGCGCCATTTTTTTTTATCTTCCAATGCACTCCGGTGAAAACAATGCGGAATGCTATGCTTACGGCCACGTGAAAAACTAAATGTGGCAAAAGTGGCCCAATGAGAACTAAAAATGGTAGCGTAAGTCGAATTAAACTTTTTGTTCTTTCTAGCCCCGATCTGGGGCGCTCTTTGCGCTCTGCCAAGGGCGTCAGCAGCCGTTCTTTCCTCTTTCTTTCCTGTTCGTCGGCTTTAAACAAATGCCTCACTCTTTGCTCTTGATGTTAAAGGAGCAAAAAGCTGGGTGTGGTGGACTAGAGCCCCGAGGCCTCGCGCCAGACACGAATCTACAATAGCACGGATTCGAGAATGAAAAAAAAAAAAAAATCCCGACAAATCACACCGCTAGAGGCGCTGAAAAGAGTCTACGGCATGGAGAGAAAACGGCTCGGGGAATAAAGCAATGAGCTCCCGTGAATCTTTTCAACCGAAGATTGTTTACCTCGCGGCGCTCAAACGTGGCGGCGGAACTGCGAGCAACCGAGTGCGCCCTCCTACCACTGCTGCCGCCGCAGCATGCACTGGCAAAAAGGTCAGGAATATGGCTGCGCATTTCGGGCGACACCGTTTAGCGCGCACGAGCGCTCGCTTCTTTTAAGTGTCGGGAGGAGAAGTAACGCTCTTCAAGCACTGTTTTCGCGCAACCACACTGCGTCCCAGTGCTATGGATTGCCCGCAGCTCACACTTCGCTGCGGATCGGTGGCCTTCCACCTGAATGCCCCTGTTTGGGTCGAAGTCGGAGACGGTTCTCACCCGCTGAAAGCGTCGAGAAACGTGGGCAAAAAGAGAGAAAGAAAAAAAGAAAGAAAGAAAGAGAGAGAGAAAGAGATATGGAGAGAGATTTTGTGAGAAAGAAAGAAAGAAAGAAAGAAAGAAAGAAAGAAAGAAAGAAAGAAAGAAAGAAAGAAAGAAAGAAAGAAAGAAAGAAAGAGAGTAAAGTTGTTTGTGCACCAGACCCGGTGAACCGTAACATTCATCCAGTCGCGACACCTGTGTGTGCTTGCGGGCTTCTTTACACCATACAAATAGTACGTGGCATTTTACGCAGCCACAGCAGAAGTTCTGGCTCTTAGTTCCAGACGTAGCCAATGGCTGTCTAATCAGGTTATTCAAGAGCTGTCTAACTGCTTAACGTCCCACCAAAATATGTACTGCAATCAGCAATAATCAAGGCCGTAACTTTGTGCTCAGTAGCAAATTGTTTATGCACTTTCCGGACTGTATGACGAATTGCTATTGGGCGTGCAGTGAGTGAAAAAAACAAATGGTAGTTTACCTTTCTCTGGTGCAGCCGCCGAGCGCATTAAACAAAATAATGAAGTCATTCAATTGAGTACTGTAGTAAGGGGGCAAGCAAGCAAGCACGCAAATAGCGACGCTGAATGGTTGCACAAGTTCGCGAGAAATGTTGCTACAACGGCACAAGAACCAGACAGGGCGAGAGAACGTTACCGCTTGTATCTTTATTCGTACTTCTTTTGCATCAGCGAAACCAGTCAGAATTTACAGCACATTCCAAGCATATTTTCTCGGTCATTCCAGGCTAGAGACATGGGTGAACGTGAGGGTATGGGTGGGAGATAGGTGAACCTCCAGGTATATATGTATATATAACAAGCGATTGGCCCTATTTTGGCCAGTACCCCGTATATGTGTCATAAATGAGCAAGTGTTCACGAGTCTGGGCGAACAACGACACATTTTTTTGGCGTTGTATACATGTTTTGAGTTTCGGGCAAATTCGAAAAGCCGTAATGATTTTTGTCTTCCGCGTATTGGACCTGTTTACAGCCTATACAAGATGTATGGAAAACTTAAATATATATACCTTTTATAAGAAAAAAAAAATGTGACCGGGGAGCTAAACCTCCAGCTTCAAAGGCAAGCTGCCAATAACTTTTTACTTTTCAATCTCTGCTAAAGAAGGCCACGCGTGCGCGCACGCCCAGAAATTGGATGTAGGCGTATTTAACTCGTATTTCACTGGTATAAGAAAAGAAATGCCTGTAAACGTAAGAAAATAACGGAGGTAAATTTCACCCTTCCTCTCAGCGTTGTTAACCAAGTCTAACTGGGTAGAAAAGAAATGGCCACGAACACACACACACACAAAAAAAGCGTGAAATGAAATGTTTAAACGAAGAAGGGGTTTCACACTTTCGGGATATTAAAGGCCGTGAAGAGTTTTGAATAACTTTGCTCCACCATCAACTGATTGAAAAGTGGTCTATCTCTTGTTCTGTTACCAACTGTGCATAAAATAATCCCAAAACTTGCGAAATGCCAGTTCAATTCAGACAGAGCGCGAAAGGGGCGAAGGGAGAATGGAGGCGGGAAACACAGGCTTCTTGCGAAGCACGAACGAGAAGCACACTACTGGGCGACAAGTTAAGACGAGGAAGTGATGCGACAGACAAGGAGCGCAGGGCAAATACCGCAGTGCGCCTGTACAAGGAAAATCGAATCAGCTTTGTCAGCCGATGTATGAACTCAGACACGAGTGTCAAATCTTTGATTCACATGTCAAAACAGGAATGACGAAAAACTAATCTACTGCGAGTGAAAAACTTGTGTGCTGAGCTCGCTTACTGAGAGCAGTATCCCCACAATGTTTAAGTCTGGGTACTTTCTCGTTGAGTAAACGCATTGCTGAATAGTAATCCTAAAAAAGCTGACAACAGCTCGTTTCCGTAGGCGTTGTGGCATAGCCTTGTACTACTTTCTACTTGTGTTTCCAATTTAGCTTTATCACAATGGGCGCGCTCCCCTCACTGAAAAGCTGTAGTCTTCCTCCACAGACCCTGCTATCTATTTGGTGATCGCGAATACGACGTCAAGCCTCGCTTTCTCGATTCCCCCGGTAGCGCAGAACGTTGATTGATTGATTGTAGGGTTTAACGCGCCGACGCAACTCAGGCGATGAGGCGCGCCGTAGTGGAGGGCTCCGGGTTAATTTTGACCACCTGGCGATCTTTAACGCGCGCCGAAATCTCGTACACACGGGCGTTTTCGTTTTTCGCCTCCATCAGAAAAGCGGCCGCCGCGGCCGGGAATCGAACCCGCGACCTCGTGCTCAGCATAGCGCAGAACATGCCCCCTATACTCCCAATCTCTAAACCATCGCTTGTTCTTCTAACCTCGCTTAATCCTATAATATCCCACTTAACACTAGATAGCTTTATAAAAGCACTATAAGCTGCCCAGATTTGACGCAGTTCGAAAATTAAACTTTGTGAGGTTGAAATTCCAGTGGCGGGATGTCTAGAGCATGAGTTATAGCACCCTTTCACCGAAGCGTCTGGAATGCGCATGGCCGTTGCTGGATGTTGATGGCTGTAAGTTCATTTTCCGTCGCATGGCGATAGCTTGAAACACGGGCGTAATCATGTTCAGGTGGCTCGAACCCTTGAATGACAGGTTTAAAGGGACTCTGCAACACTTCTGATGAACGCTTCCATTCTTTCCTTCGCGTCTGGAAGCATCGTGAAAGCTATAGTAGTTATCAACAGCACGGAGCGGGACTGCGCGACTTGCTCGTCGCAGGAGACCCACCTTCCGTTTCTGTTTCGCTTTTCTGGCTTTTTATTCTAAAAGTGGCTATCGAAAGCGTTTATTGATGCAACTGAAAGAAAGCCGGCCAATAGCTCCTGCATTAATGTAATGACGTAATTTAAGCTTTTGAATAGATGCAGTACCAGGAAAGAGAAAAGCATCTCTTAGGCAAGTTTCTATGTTACCTGATGGGCAAAGAGCAGTGATTTTTGGCTGAGGCACATCGTGACCCCATATTGTAAGAACTGGATGTGTTTGTTGACTAGGTTATGAAAGCATTTAGGACTTCGAAAAAGTTACGAAAAATGTTGCAGAGTTCCCTTCGTACACACGCGACTCAAATCTTCAAAGCGGGGACATATACGCTCACGCGTAAAAACAGTGATGAATTAGGTCTCATTTTCCGAGGTAAAGATGGGAATTAGAGTCTTCTAGCTGATAGAATCACGTTTAACGATGCGCCTACACATTTGGGTCAACTACGGCGTCACAGCCCTACGGAAAGAAGACGGGGAGACAGTAAAAAAAAAAAAAAAAAACACGACGGAGAGGGCTGTATGGAGTCGTAACAGGACAGTATAAAACTTCACGAAAGATGTAATGAAATTTTGATCCCAGCGGAAGAGGTCAAGAGGCCAGCCAGAAATATGGTGACGTGACTCTATCGAGGACGACCCAAGAAACAAAAGCCGGGCGGTAAAACAAAAAAAAAATTAAGAGCGCAGATCAGAAACAGCGATCGGAAACGAGAAGGGAGATGAAGCGGTGTGCAGAAGAAAATGGTTGTTGCAATTTTTGTGAATATTGGCTGGGAACTGGCATTTCCATTTTGGAAGCTTCAGGGTGGCAAAACGTAAAAAAAAATCAAATTCAAATGGGGGATATAAAATGTCGGTAAAATAGGCGGACAGTAGTGCCCAGCGCAAGGGCATGAATAATTTAGACCACCTTACCCAAATAAGTTCAAACCTCCCTGCCGCCTGAAGGAAAGTTGCCAGCGAAGTTGGTACTTAATTTTGCGGACACCTAAGATGTAATGCAGCGGTCCCTGAAGAATAGAGCCCAGACAACACCTTCGAACAACCCGAACATGGTCATCGGCCGTCCTGCGGAGGGTGAAGCCCTGTCTTTTGGATAGTGAGTGGCAATGAACACTTTGGTCGGATAGGTGTAAATACTATGCCATTGCTGCGGCTTTGAATGATTATAATTTCGGTTTATCGTAGTCTTGTACCAGCCCTTATAAAACAAGTGATAATCTTTTCTTATGTTGTGTGATTAACTTTCAGCCAAGCATTGCAAAAAAGCAATAGCACACAATCCGCAAGTTCGTGTTTTTGTTTTTTTGTTTTTACAGCACCACGGGTCAACTTTTCCCCGTAAGTTTCAACATCCCCGAAGTGACCGCTGTGTGGCGCTCACTGCCGGTGCCATGTTCCTTGCATGTCGAGAGGGTAACGCTCCTGAGGACTGTGTCCCGCTTCCTGCAAGTCCTTCCTCTCTGCCCTATTGCGTTCCGTTTTCTCTGCGTTTTGCCCCGCCCCGTCGCTCCCCTGCGGATCGCTATTGATTTCTCAGAAGAACGGTGACAGTCCTGAGAAGCACCCAAAATGGAAACAAGTCGTTCTTGACGCCATATGGTTTTCCTGCACGCGAAACGTGTCTGGCCGTATTGCAGCGAGCAGGCTGTTCGCCGGAGCCCTTTGTGGAAGTCGTCGTCACGTAGGTGTGCTATTTCACTCGACACGAGGCTCCTAGCTACTGAGCGGATTTGTATAACACCTTCCCCAAGCGCCTTGGCTTTGCGCCTTCGTGGGGGTACCCAGAAAAAAAAATCGGCAAAAAAAAAGTTGACGTCTACAGAAAGTGCAGGCAGTGATAAGGAGAGCGCCTTCCAAGTTTTGGGGTGTATGTTTTTATCAAGGGTAGATGCATTTACGTAATGCGAAAGGAGCAGGAAAGTTAAATCTGTTTACTTTTCGGCTTCCCAGCAGCCTACACAAGGCTGTGCGTCCGTGAAGACAACATGCACGCACGCGCGCACAGAACTTTTCTGTGTGAAATTTGTAACCTTTCCGGCGGCATTGTTAGGAAGTACAAAAGATCTACCCGGGGCTAGACTCTAAGCTACCTTGATGCCCTTTAATAAGACGAAAAGCTTCGATCTCTTTCTGAGTCTGAAAGTAGAATTCCAACACTGCGCGAATGGCGTGCCCGCAGCACTGTCACAGCAGGTGAGGTAAGGTATACCGCTGCGCATAAAGTCGTGGCATCGATTGATCGTCGCAGGCAGTACTTAAGGTCAAGGCAGGGTTCAAAAATATTCCTTGACTGTGATCTCCGCTCAGATATTTGGACAGCGAAGCTGGTAAAATACCGATCAAAATGGTATTCAAAAATAGATGAGAAATGCACTCTGAATTGCAATTTGACAATACTTTGCTTACGAGCGAATCGCTACATGTTCAGAAAAGTGCGAGAACAAATGAGTGCCAGAAACAAAGTATGATTATTTCTAATTCATGACACAGCATACTTCTGAGCAAACTATAGCTTAATAAAAAACGGCAAGGCTACATTTTTCTCTTAGCTGACAAACATGGAAATGTCCGTTTCACGGCTGTTTTGCGATGCTGCTGCAATGGCTTAGAACCGGCGTCTGCTTCACGACAATCGAACTGCCACTGATAATTTTCCACAATGCCAACCGAGATGGAGCTCCCCATGGTTATGTAGCCGCCTGAACAGTGAAACGCCCTATTATCTGTTTCGGGGTAGTTTCGTTAAAACATGAGTTACAGCTGTTTTCTGCAACCGTACGCCTACCTTAGAAGCTCATGTATTGGAAGCACACAGGAATTCTGAAAGGTTTACAACTTCATCGTCCATTAACACATCTTGACACATAAATAAAACTCGGCGCAATGAAAGAGTCGGTGTAACGATCCGTTAGGTTTTTTTTTTTTTTTCAAGATATCTGCTTGCGTTACTAACTACAAAGCCTTCGCAAACTTGGGTTTCGGCATCCGTTTTGGGACGACACAAATAATTGCGAACAACATGCCATTAACAGCTTCGCCATGAAATGTCGACGCGCAGGACATACGGTGTGCGTTAAACACCCGTCGGGAACACCATATGCGGGATTGTTCTTTTTTATTGTGCGCCGAAACTTCAGAAGATTGCATCTCTTCTGTGTCCCTGATTTGTGTGTCTGTATCTCTGTCTCTTCTGTATCTCTTTCCGAAAATAAGTAGGGCTTTTCGAGAATATACGCAACAATGTGCAGCCAGCATAATCTCTCATAACAAAAGTGGGACGTTTCCTATTATGGAAGAACCTAAAGCGATGGGACACAATATCTTCGTGAACACTAATATCCTTTCCAGCAGCTGCGTTCAGGCGGCTGAATTCGGATTAACTATAGGCACGTGAATAGACGGGGAATATTACGGCTAATGAGGTCCGTGGATGACCTGGTGTTTCAGAGAGATTTTGAGGAGAATCTAAAGAAATAGTTCAAGAGCTGCATATATCAAGCTCACTAGTATAGGCTGAAAACCAAACACGGAGAGGTGCATGCATAATATTATTGAAGCGGCATGGAGACAAAATACAAGTTTGTTTTATTCGAAAGATTTTGTGCACACAGCTCTTGTCAAGCAGCAAACGATGCTTTATTCACTGAGAAACATTTTAAGCCAAAATTTAAATTCTCCCGCTAAATCGTGTGTTTTCGTGACGTCAACAATGACGTATCCAGAGCAGGGCCTTAAAGCTAAAGATAGCCTGCTGACCAGGGCTTCCACCATCTCACAGACGGCCGTTTGGTTATCTTGTTTATCGCCCCCTTTCATAGGTGGCGCTGCAATACCTCACCCCACAATTCTTACTGCTATAAAAAGAATGTGCCCTAAATTTAAGTGCACATAGGTCGTTCTGCAAGCTTATAATCCCTGGGGGAATTCTCTGAGGACATCCGAAACATGAAATATGATATCCGCGCTGAGCTCGAAAAACGGTATTGGGGGGGGGGCTCTTGCGCAGAGCAGAAAGCAACGAGTGTTGTCCGAGGCACATCCATCGAGGCTTTGGCGCCTTCGACCGAGCAAAGACCGCCACTAAAACGATTGCCGAGGTGAACCACGCTGGTGGCCTTGCTAGTGGGAGCGGAGAGGTGGAGACTGCCTTCAGTGAGTACTACGCAAGGCTGTTTTCTCCGCACGCTTATCTTGAGGCTCCTCCACCGGAAGTCACAGGCACGTTGCCAACGGTTGCAGAGGACATAATGACCACAATAAACGAACCCATATCGGTCGAAGAGGTCAAACGCGCGATCAAGAAACTCTCAAAGAATAAGTTACCGGGGCCTGACGGCATAATCTCAGAATTCTATCAGGCACTTTGTGAAGAATCAGCCTTGTATTGGCGGCGGTCTTTGAAAACATCAAAACCACAAAACTGCTACACCCTTAATGCGGAGCAGTAACTTAGTCCTCATCCCCCCCCCCCCCCCCCCCCAAAATACCCCTTAACACGCCACCCAACGTGGAAGACTTCAGGCCTATCAGCCTTCTTTATACCGACTACAAAATTCTAGCCCGCATCCTGGCCCGACATCTCGAGACAGCCCTGGTGGGCCCTCAACAGACATGTGGGTTTAGGGGACGCTCCATCAACACCAACCTGCACCGCATGCGGACCATCTGTGAAGTCAGGCATTCACCCCTTAGCTGTCTTACAACTCGACCTCAAAAAGGCCTTCGACCGGGTAGGCCACGACTTTCTGTTCACGCTCCCCGGTCAATGCGGGGTAGGGGATACAATGGTAGAGTGGATAAAAATCTGCTATACCAGCATCACTACCAGCATCATCATGAACGGGGAGGTGGGGGCGCCCACCGACATCGGAAGGTCAGTCAGGCAGAGTTGCCCTATGTCCCCGATCCTCTTCGCATTGTATATAGAACCACTTTTCAGGATGGCAATAGCGTCCAAGTCAATCAAAGGCTTAGTTCTCGGCGACGAACTAAGAGTTTTGGCCTATGCGGACAATGTTTCGTTTCTGTGCTCATCGAGAGAGCAGGCAAGAGAGGTCGTCGCCCTGATTGAAGCATTTTGTCGATTCTCGGGGGCCCAGCTCAATCTTTTGAAGTCAGAGGGTGCATGGCTAGGGGATTGGCTCACCAAACCACAATAACTCTACGGAGTTCGATGGAGCGACGCCATCACCCGCTACCTCGGGGTAAACCTAGAAATCGGAACAGCCATCGCCCCCAGGTGGCAGACGAAACTGGCAGCTGCTGGAAGGAACTTGGAGTCCTGGAGAGCGCGACATATTGCCCTCTTCTCTAGGGCACATGTCTGCAACGCCGTGATATACCCGGCCATCCTGTACGTGGCCCGAGTCTCGACCATTGACGCAGGCTCAGTGGCCAAGCTACATCGGTTGTTCGCGGTTTTAGTCTGGTGATCCAAGTATGAGCCCATGCGCCCCACCAGTGTTTCCTGGAGCGTTGAAGCCGGGGGGCTTGGGCTCGTTAGCATAGTTTGAGCTCTATGTTCGCGCGGCGTATTGCGGTGTTTTGCTTGGGTGTAGTAAAAACCTAGTTACGACTTTTAGTAGTCAAACGGCGAAAAAGAGGCTCCCATTACGTCGTATCAAGTGGTGTACAAACGAACGTGTTAGCATTATATGAAAAAAATATATTGTAAGCCCACGTATTTACGCGTGCATGTAGCATACACTGGCGTGTGATATTGAAGCGTACACTGTTAAACTACAGGCAGTACTTTACAGGTGTGCTACTGTCTTGTGATAACTAATTTACGTTAAAAACTAATTTACGGCTGAAATTACGTTATGTTGATTTGACTGCCGGTAAGATTTTTAAGTGCGTCGATCCTTATTGCCAAAGCGGAAACGGGGGCTACCAAATGCATTCAAGAGCTCGCATTTGAACTACCAGACCCAGTTACAGTATAGTCGTTTCTAAAACATCTCGCTTAGACATACTTATTACGATATTCAATGATTAATCAATAAACACATCCCCATACTTGCTCGCCTTCGCGTGCAAAAAGTTTTAAGTTGTTTCTTTATTGAAATAAAAGCAAGCGGATTGGACAGCCTCTGCTGCGTATGTTTGGAAGCAGTGGAATTGAGCCAATTTAATAACAGATAAGCGAAGATCGGTTGACATATTATGCGGCACTGAATGTAAATAGTACCCGAAAAAGGCGATCACAAGGTTATACAAAAAGCCTACAAAATCAGCGTCCTCACCACAAATAACTATTAAATGTGGCAGGCGTAATTCAGTAAAGAATAATTAAGGCCCCACGTACGCACGCGTGGGTCCGAAGGACTTCCATTTTTCTCCGCAGCAGACACCGATGAGTCTCAAAACTCTTTCGTTTACATGCAGCTTATATAGCTTTAACAAAGTTGAGAGAATATGAACGCTCGTTCAGTCTATATTTTCCGATTATTTATACGGCATTGTCGAGTGCTATACATGCAATTACAATTTTCCTGTAGCTTCTGCGAGCCCGCACGGATGCCGCCGGCCGTCTCCGCCGGAGCGACCGGTCCGCCGATCACCATCTCCCGGCTTCGAACAAATTCCGCGGGGCGTCACTAGCGTCGCTGGAAAGAGCGAATAGCTTTAACCATCGCGGACCCAAACACCAGGACCATTCTGTGCGACTCTAAAGGGGCCGTGCGGAACTTCGCCAGAGGGAGAGTGTGTAGTGGAGCAGTGCGGTTGCTCGCCTCGCTGGACTTCGCGAACAGGCACGTGACAGGGAAGTGGTTCCCTGCACACGCGGGGAACGAGGTGTCAGAACAATACCTGAACCAGAATGAGACGGCGAACTCTACCGGCGAGTGTTAACGGGCCGCGCGGCCGGAGCGAACCCGTCTGCAGAACTGTGAGGGGAAACCAAAGACAGGATGGGGACATATAACGAAATCACAACATGCTATAGGATGAGAAGGAGAGAAATGGCGCCGCCGCACCCCGGCCTGGCCAGGGAGCAAGCGGTGGTACTAAGACAATTGCAGACGGGTTCCTTACTGACCCCGGTCATCATGAAGCACGTGTGCCCCGAACAATACGAGGACGATACGTGCGAAGTGTGCCGCAGTGCGCGGGCTACGATGGCTCACATCCTGTGGGACTGCTCGGCAAGACCTACAGAAGCGTCAATGGAGACAAAGGTCCCGCCGTGGTACCTGACATCGGCGTGGAGCAATGACAAGGACGTACAACTACAGGCCGTCGAGCAGATCCTGGCGGCACTTGAACAGCAGTGCCCGAGCGAAAGCCGAAAGGGCCCGGCCGCCCAGCGCGGGCAGGCCGGAGGACCTCGACACGAGTAGCGAGGGAGCAGCCCAGTAAAGAGCCCAGCCGGGAAGGCGTAGGGCCGCGTCACGGCGCTTCGGTAACGGAGGCCGCCTGCAGGCGATTTTAATGAAGTCTTCACTCACTCACTCACTGTCTCGTAACAACAGCGGTGCTCAAAAGTGGTGCCTGTGCAGCAGGTTTTTACAGAGAAGTGGAGGGGGCGGTGGTCCTCTTACAGGAACGCTCCTCGTGGGAATGCCTCTGCTCAGTGAAACCAAGGAAGCTGTATTGGGACCTCGTGAAACAGACCCTCCAACCGCCCATGTACCACCTACCACCCCTTGGCCGGCCGAAAAGTTACGTCCTGCAGCGAGTACGGAAGCTCCCTATCCCGACCGGCTCGCAGGACTTTTTCTTCCGCTTTCACACGTGTATACTGCCTACAAAGGCAAGACAGGAGGAGCGGGATTTTTTTTCTGCCGGGAGGGGCCAACTGTCTACTGTGCGGAAGGCGGGAAACGGCTGAGCATGTATTCATGGACTGTAACACTGCGCTGGGATGAGTTGCATTTTCCTGCTGGGATGAGCTGCTGTGTTCCTTCAACACGCGCTGGAAAATCACTTAGTCGAACGTGAAGTTCCTGGATGCGGCGTCGGAATGCCCGCTCCTCCGCGACTGTGTCCTTGTAATAGGGCTCCACTCGCTATGGAGGGCAAGAGTCGATGCGGTCGAATGCAGTGAACGCCCCCGACCGGCGTGGCGGCATTTTGTGCAAAAGGCACAATGGGCAGTGGCCGCCCTCAGCCTGACGGAGCTGATTCAGACTCCGAGCTACGCGACTCACTGGCGTGGGGCGCGCGAACTCTCATAAAGTTCAAGTCATCACAGCAGAGGAGATGGGAATCAATTTGA
Source organism: Haemaphysalis longicornis (assembly GCF_048455015.1). NCBI lineage: Eukaryota > Metazoa > Arthropoda > Arachnida > Ixodida > Ixodidae > Haemaphysalis > Haemaphysalis longicornis. Next base: position 437,260,337 of record NW_027526203.1, on the reverse strand, counting down.
GGGCTAGTGCCGGAAAATATCGGAGCCCACTTCCACCAAGAAATGGCTCTGCTTAAGAGCTCCATTTTCTTCCTTTACTTTTATCCTGTTCACTTCAAACTTTGTGCAATGACTCAGTAGCCCTGTAGACATCTCTCTAGCTTAAACGTAACAAACGCTCCGCGGCTTTGTTGGCAATACTCCTCGACTGGCTTACACTTACTTGGCTAAGCATGATGAACATTTCCTCGCATGTCACTCAAAAGATTGTTTTATGTTTAAGCGAAACATTATGTTGTGTTGCATGTCACCCGAAAGATTGTTTTACGTTTAAGCGAAACACCATGTTCTGTTGTACTCGGGAATGACTGTAATCACTCCATACGGCAAAATGTCTATATTTGTAAATAAACTTACTGATACCAAAAAAAAAAAAGCTGCAATACCGCTGAAGTGCCAGTGTTCGCACTTCGCTTCTGGGCGGACTTCTATACCTGCCTTATTTTTATTAGGGTTTATACGAATAGTTTCCTAAAACGTAATCTATGACTTCACAAACATAGTCATGTAAGTGCCCGTGCCGCTTATGTAAGTTGGTCAGTGTTATGTCAGACAAGTCTAACGCGTCCGACGGCTGTGTTAGGCAGTGTCAGCCGGCGAAGTGCCGCACTAACTGCCTCGATGTTTACGTGTTTGTTCCTAACTTTTATTGTTCACCCCACAATTCTTACTGCTATAAAAAATGTGCCCTAAATGTAAGTGGACATAGGTCGTTCTGCAAGCTTATAATCTCGGTTCAATTTGCGTTTGCTTAGGCCGGCCTCAGCGAATCGCACAGCTGGGCATATGACATCAAGGTTCTGTTTCGTTACATGAGCTAATGTGGGGCATGGCCATTCCCTTTTTCCTAATTATTTATATAACCCCTAGCGCATGCGCAAGGCGCGCACACGGCCGCTACACGTGCCGTTAGCGGAGCGCACAGCGGCGCGAGGGGTCGCGTGACGCTATCACGCGGCATTCAGCAAGAACGCAGGGGGTAAACCCGCAAATGTGCTTGGCGAGTGCACCGTCTGTCTCCTCCGTCTCCGTGAGGGCTCGTAGCTCGATCGGTGAGACAACGGGCTCTCGCTCCGTTTCTCTATACGTTCCAGGTTCGATTTATGGCGGTGCCAGTGACTTCTTTTATTTGTTCGCGGGAGTGTTTTGTTGACACCAACGGTCGCGATAGAATTCTTGGAGGGTAGAGGTAAAAAGCTTCGCTCTAACAGCTGGGGCGGTATTCTCGAGTTTTGTCCCTTTTGCGTCCCTTTCAAAAGTGTCCCTTTTGGCGAGCCCTGATTGGCTAAAAGCAAACAACCTGAAGTGACGTACGGCAAGCGCAACAAACCTACTGCCGACGCCCACGGCTTAACCGGAAGTACGTCACGATGAAAGGGACTCAAAAGGGACGTTTTCAAAAGGGACAGTTACGAGAATACCGCCCCTGGTTTCGAGCACATCTTAGCCTAAATTTCAAGAAATATTTCAGGGGAGGCAGGACAGGCAACAGTTTATGCATGCCTACGGGGGAGCGAAGGGGAGTAATTCATGTTTTTTAAGATCTGCGCATTTGGCCCATTTGCGCTTCCTTTTCTTTCTTTTTTTTTTAATTGAGAAAGTTTGCTCTGCAGCATAAAACGGTGGGGGCGAGTGTTTTTAAATGTACGTAAACAGGAAGTTTTCACTCAGAAAGTCTAAAAGGCTCCGGTGATACGGCCCAAAGAGCCAGCGTCTGTAGTCGGGCGGCCGGACTGGGTTGAGTCCCACACTATGTAGTACTTGCTGTCGGGAACGTTGGAGGCCACGGCAAGTCCACAGAAGATGGTGAATGTCTGCGGTCGATGCCGACGTGGTGCAAAATGGACATGTCCGGCCAAACGGAGCCCGTCGATCCGGGGGCTAGGTGTCGGTGACAGCTGGTGTAAGAGCAGCCCCGACGCGAATCCTTAGTAGCGCCATCTCCTCACGGCGGGTGAGCCCACCAGGGAGGTTTGATCCACACGGTGGAATAAGTGCGCGTATGGAGCGCCGAAGGTCTTCTTTGTCGGTGGCCAACTTTGACATTGCGTCGACTGCAAATAAGGGCAGTGGATGCGTCGTGGGAGGTATACGAGTCGCCGCATCCGCCTGTTGCTGTCCAGGGGTCGACGTCCTCTGGGCCCAAGTAATCTTCACTCTGAAACTAAGAGTCGCAGCCTTCGCGTGGATGGTTTGGGACATGGGCACTTGATGAAGTACTTTCCGGAGGTCTCGGACTGCCTACATTGAATCTGTAAAGATGTTGACAGGTTGTGATTGGTCTGGCCTCAGCAGCTCTATAGCCGTCAAGGCGTGGAAAATCGCTTTGAGCTCAGCAAGTGTTGACGGGGGCCTCTGAGGGGCGTAATAATGGCAGGTCTGACAAAATTGCAAGGCTGGGTTTACGACGGCTGTGGTAATAGGGCTTCCTGAAATACTGGCGTCGACGTAAAACGTATCTTGGCCAGCACTGGATGAGAGTTGCGGCGCAATACGGCTTGACCGACCCATGGGCTTGCAGTCAGTAATTAATATTCGGGTCCAAGGAGGGGGTTCTGGAGAGCGATCTGGCGGCGTGTTAGTTTGGAGGCCCATATACAACCTTAAAGCAGCCACAGATGTGTACATCTGCGCTTTAAGAGATCGTGCCTGTCGCCGCTGGTGAACCAACTCATCTATCGTGTTAAGGCCAGCTTCTTCCTGTAGTGTAGAGATGGGCGTTAAGCGAGGAAGGCAGGTAATAGTCCTCATGGCTTCTCTATTGATGGCCTCTAGACGATCCCACTCCGCCCTTGTAGTCTACTGAAACTGAGCCTGATATGTGATACGTGGCTGCAGGATTGCACGTACAAGAGGCCGAGCCATCTCTGTGCGAGCTCCTCCCGATTTCATGGAAATCCGGCGAACTAGATGTAGCAGTTGAAAGGCGCGCCGGCGAGCTTCCCGGAGCCATGGCGTAGCTGAGCCGGAGGCCACAACGTCCAGGCCAAGGATGCGGTGACAAGTAACTTCCGTCACTGGCTCGCCATGAAGATTTAGTAAAATGGGTCGGTTTTGCAGTTTTTGTCGAGCCCTTCGATTGCCGACGATAAGTAACATGCTCTTATCTCGGGATAGCATGAGCCCCACGCGTTTGCACCACGTGTCAACCGTATTTAAAGCACTCTGAATAGTGTGTTCTTGATCCGCAATGTCTGAAAGAGTCGACCAGAGCGTGATGTCATCCGCATAGATGAGGCATTTTAGATCTTTTAATGCCCCTACTCTCCAAGCGAGCGGGAGAAGGGCAAGGTTCTGGTAGACGCTTAGGGCTGTGCAGCAAATTCTGATAATAACATCAGTCCTTCTGGGTAAAACATGTCAAATGTAGCCGAAAATTAAGACGTATAGCCAAAAAAGTAGATGGTTTTCTTTGCTACCAGCTTATAGAGATTAAACAGGATTTTTTTTTTTGTTGCGCGCTGTGGTGGCAGACAGACTAATACGTTGCCGCGCTGAGCACGATGTCGCAAGTTAGATTCTATAGGCCTTAGAGCGGGTTTATTTGTGTCTTGTTTTAGGAAAGAACAGAAGCTCCCCTGTGCACGGCTTCTAGAAGCCTAGGTTGTCCACAGTCCTTTGTTATCTTCCTACAACAGCGCACCTCGTAGCTCAAGTGCATCTTTGCACAGTAAAAGCCTCATGCGATTTTTTTTGTGCGTGCGCATTGCGTTCTGTATACCTTTGTATTATCCTACCTCTAGCATTATGTCGTGAAGCTCCACATAATCTCTGGCAGAAAGTCACCCCCCCCCCTCCCTTTCAGGTAGCGTCTGTCTCTTCTCTCTTGCATTAAAGTGCTCACTTCGGGAATGCATCGAGCATGTTTTATCTGTATGTCCTCTCTATACAATTCCAAGACTTCGACGCTCGAACATCACGCTAGAGACGTTCTTGGTCGATGGACAGCTTCTAATATGGGGCCACACCCAGCGAAAGCCCCATTGTGTCTTTTGCGGGGCAGAAGCCTTATGAAGTCTCTGTAGAATACGCGCGGTCGTTCCCAATCTACGTGCGTGTATGCTTCTATTTTGTAATTTTTCTATTTTTAGTGTGCGAACTCTACGTCATCATCTCTCGCCTCTGACGTAGCAAGTCAGGCTGCCTAGCTGCCCGGCTGACCGCTTCTGTACATTAAATGAATTTCTCTCCCTCGTTTATCCATTGGAATGTGTCGGGTATGGTGGGGACAAAAGAAAGTACAGGCGACGGAGGACACACCACCCGCTATGCGCTGTGCTATGTGGCTTGCGGTTCCAAAAGTTCCGCTCGCCCTCTGCTCTGTCATAGCGCTGAAAGCAGGCACTAACATTACAGCTGATTCCTCTTCTATATAGGAAAAGTTAGGTTGTTTTCTTAAGTCGCGCGTTTTAACAATGCCACTATGCTGAGGAGGATTCGACTGATTCTTCCCGGCTTTCTCTCCTCGAAAAACATGTCCAAATGTATACTGACAAGTGCTTGTTTTATTGCGTCCTCAGCAACTATAACCGCGAGAACTCCCACGTACCAAATGCAACAATGTAAGTTCTTACCTGCAATACCCGCACTGCAAGAATGCTCTGTTGAACGTTCTAGAATTCTTGCGTGCTTCGTTGTCAAAAGTCTCAGTCACAAGAGCTTCGTCTGATGGTTTTCATTTCTTTAAACCAGGTAAAAACCATCTTTGACGTGGGATAATGTGCACAAAGCAAACGAGTAATGGACATAACGCTCCGAATCTTTCGAGTTGTAGTATTTAGTCAAGAAAATACACAAGCCACCTGCGCCTAACTCACCCTCAACACAACCAACCAGTGGTTCTTTTAAATAAAAAAAATCATCAGAAAAAACCGACGACACGTGCGTGTTGTGTAACAATGCTAGGGCCTCGACCGCCCACTTGAAGTGGACTGTGTCTGTGTCAGGGACTATGAAGTGCGACCTAACGAAGCGGCAACCAGGACAGACCTACCGCCGTGGATCCAAGAAGCAGCAGTGCGCAGTTGTGACAAGGACACTCAACTATCAGCCGTCCAGCAGGTCCTGGCGGCCCTCGAAAAGCAGCACCGGAGCGAAAGCTGCGGGGCGACGCCCTCCCTTACGGGGCAGCGGCGTCCAACCCCGTAGCGAGTAGCGAAGGGGTGGTCCGAGTAGGGATGACGTCGGGATCGACGAGTGGCTACGTCCGGGCGCAGTGTACACACTGTGTCTGTTGCAGGCATTCAACAAAGTCTTTCTTCCTTCCTTCTTTCCGAAAAAACTCAGTGCCCTACCACTCTGTGAAGAAGCATGGCCAGTAAAGCTGTGGTGCCGAGCCAGAACGTGAGTGACAATATGCTTTGTAAAGGTCGCAGTCCAATTGTGCACTAAGAAAAACATGTTTGTTAGTAATTTTCAATTGAGCACACTTCCTGGTTACTTACCTGAAGGGAACTTTGACAAACCAGAGTTTTATTTCAGTGGACAAACATGGGGCTGTCTGTTTCCCTCCCGTAGAAGCCCATGTATTATTGATAGCAGACGAGAATTCTACAATATTTACAACTTCACATGAACTATGTAATTTTGAAAAGTAAATAAAACTCGGCGTAGTTCTAGAGCCGTTTTAGTGGCTAAATGTCATATAACTTGTATCGGGATAGTTTCAACAAAGCAAGAAATAAAGCCACTTCCTGTAATGATACCCCCTCCGAATATGGACGTGCTTCACTGTGCAACCCTCAATGTGGAAAAGCCATATTAAAGAGGCCACGCAGACAAAACAGAAGTTTGTTTTTTTCGAAATACTGCCTCGTTAGAATCATACTGAAACCAATTTTAACGTAAACTTCGCTTAGATAGGCTATATAATTAGGAAAAAGGGAATGGTCATGCGACTCACTAGGTCATTTCCCGCGCTAGAACATATGACGGAATATGCACAGCGGTGTGATTGGCTGAGGCCGGCAATAGCAAACGCAAGTTAGGCAGGGCTTATAAACTTGCCGAACGAGCTATTTCCGCTTAGGTGTAATGCATATTCATTTTATAGCAGTAAGAATGGTGGGGTGAAACAATGGAAGTTACGAAAGTACACGGAAGCATAGAAGTACCGGTGCGTGCAGCTGTTGGTACTGCGCGCACTATGCTTGTTATAGCTGCACAGCAGTGCGGCACTTTTGGGTTTTCTCACACAACACTGGTTGAGTGGCGTAAGCGAGATTGTCTTGTAAACGTGACACTGTTTGTCGAGCATACCCCATGTTTCAGGAAACGATTACTACCTACCTTAATAAAAGCAAGCCACGTGAAAATACGGTCAAAAACAAAGCGAAGGCGGACAGCGGTGCGGAGCCAATTGGTGGCGCCGTCTAGGATGACTGACGGTAAACAAGACGTTCCAAGTCCGCTGCAGGCTTTCTTCTCCTGATTACGGTCGACGGGTCACGTGGTGGCTCAAATGCATCCCGTCCTTCGCCCAGTCTACATAAAAATAAAAAATTGGAGGTACGACTTCTACAATGACCCAATTCCTATATAGTTCGATTTGCCTTACAACCCATGTCTTAGAGACAAACCAGGTCCAGTATTCCCACATCACAGGGGTGAACGGCATCACCTGAAGTGTGCTAACCCGAGGCAATGTGTACCATCGTTGTTTTTTTATCTGCGTCGCCCCAATGGACTTTTCAAGCCCAGGCCCGGTTAAACACAAGTGGCTAACGCGTTCACCCTCCAGCCATACTTACTGCATCAATCGCTGCCCAATCAGAGAAGCTGCACCTCGTGCCATACGTTTCGGGATTATTCCGGCTACTCGACCACATATACCGGGGCACATGAGGATGGTGGCACGAAACCGAATATAAAGCCATTAGAGCAGTACACAGTTCGCTTGGACGGTATTGTCAAAGACTGATTTATTGATTTATTGCAGGGTTTAACGCGCCCACGCAACGCAGGTGATGAGGCGCGCCGTAGTGGAGGGCTCCGGATTTATTTTGACCTTCTGGGCATCTTTAACGTGCGCCGAAAGCTCGAACACACGGGAGTTTTTGCTTTTCGCGTCCGTCAGAAAAGCGGATGCCGCGGCCGGCAATCGAACCCGCGACCTCGTGCTCAGCAGCAGAACGCCTTAGCCGCTGAGCCACTGCGGCGGGTGCGTCAAAGAACGCGTCACCGAGGCAGTCGTCCTGTACGGAAGCGGTCCAGTAGCGACGTGCCAACTGTCGCGCCTGTAGAGATGATAAGACAACTTGCCGAGAAGCAGTAACTTGCGCTTGGGTTGCTCCAATAAGCGGTATTTTCGCTCCCCCCCCCCCCTCCCCTTCCCTCCCTGCAATGTGGCAGGAAAGACGGGGGCGGGTCTTCGGTTGGCAGCCAGCAGTTTTCATCCACAGTACGAGAGCCTGGAACATCGGCAGACTGCAAGTGAATGACTACGCAGTTACCCGCACCAGGGATCGGTGGAGGGCCAGAAAAACCCAGGCAGCCTAAGACCTGATACCCTTCATTGCAGAAAGCCGCGAAAGGCTTGTAGCAATCTGTACACCCCGAAAGGTGACGGTCTTGCACCATGACGGCGGGGCACCGTCATGGTGATGGGAAAACTCTTGTTTGTCGAGATCTTAGCGCGCGTTAAAGATCCCCCCTCCCCCTTCCCGAAGAAAAGTTTGTTTAGATAGCTCTTCTATATGTGGTCTCCGGCGAGCAACCTTCCGCCGGCTATCAACGAAAACGCCAGCTTTGATCATCAAGGGATCTGCGGTACTTGTTTGGTGGACTCCTTTTTATTCAGACGTTTGAGCCATCCCACTTCAATCGAAATGACTGTCAAAAAGGGGTTCTAGTACAGAAAAACAATTGTCAAATAAAATATTACCAGTGTCTTAGCTCGGCTATGCCAGGATATACGTAGCGTGAGATAAGGTTCAGCTGGTTATTCTTAGCTTTCCTGGTTGTCTAGGATTAGCTTGGTTATCATGCTTACTGCTGCTTCAATGACACACACGCGGTATACGCATTATGTGGCACATGTATATTCATCAAACTGCTGCGGCGCAGCATCACCAATCGCCCCCAGAGCTAAGCTGGTTCCACAGGCGCCCGCCGGTGTTGCTGCGACGCACGGGCCATCGGTTCGACACCCGGCCACCCCTCGCATGATCAACCGGACCGGGCCGCCACGTGCGAACGGAGGTCGGCGAAGACGCTGGGCGCATGGGGTGTGTGAGAGGCGTCGGGCAGCGAGCAACGTTCTGTGCGCCGTGTGACGTCACTGCTCCTCGCGCATGCGCAGCAAGGCTCTCCAGGAGCCACGCAAAACTGCTCAACCTCGGCCAGTGTGGCTCACGCTACAACATCCTCAGCGATACGTAGCACGTCAAACGAAGTAGAGATAAGAGTACGCCGTTCAAGTATCTAAAATACATAGGTTGAAGTGCACGGTTAACCAAACCGCTGTAGCTCAATGATGGGAGTCTTGCAGCAGAAATTTGTAGGGCGTTTTCCAGGAAGATATTTATTTTACGATATAGGGTGGTGTAAAGTAAAAAATTAATACCTGAAAACTTTAAACATCAGCTCCGCCCTTGCCCTTGCTTAAAGGGGCCGTGCAGACAAAAAAACAGTTTGGTTCATTCGAAAGATTGCCTCGTCAAAATCGTACTGGCACCACTTTTAACGTAATCTTCGCTCAGATAAGGTATATAATTAGAAAAGAATTAGATGGTGATTACGATACTCCCTAATGCGATATTTGGGCGCAGCAGCAGTGCGCTGAGGCAGCACTCATTCGAGGGTTCTTTCGACGGCATCGATAATGAGCCTCTGCGTCGGCGTCGCGAAGCGCGCCTCAGGAAGGGACCACGACCCGCATCTTAGGCAGGGAACACACATCATCGTCACGCGCACGCCTCCCTCACGTTTTCGCCAGCGTCGCGCAGACGAGGGTCTCGTGCGGGCACAGCATACTGCCCCCCCCCCCTCTCCCCCACCGTACACTTTCGGTGCGCGCTCACGCCGCAGAGGCGAACCACCCTCCCCTCACAATATCGCGACACTCTCCTCCTTTGCTTCCTTTCACTATTCGGTCTTGCTATCGTTTACTCGGTTACGAGGGCGACGCGGCTCAGCCCAGAGACGGCCGCCAAAGGGCTGCGCCTTAAAAGGGAATGGCCATGCCACCCACTAGCTCATTTCCCGCAGTAGAACCTATCATGGAAACAAATTACTTCACATAAATGCCCGAGAAAGGGGAGGGGAAACCAGCCCCGCCGGTACCGTAGTGGTCATCGCACCAGACGCGTATTCTGGAGGTCGTAGGTTCGGATCCCACCCGGGGGGTATTTTTTCTCCACTTTCTTTCTGTCTTAAAAAAATCTGCATCTGTTTCAACCATAATAAATGACTTACCGGATTCTCCACCCTTTGCATTCCTTGGCATTCTTGTCTGCGAACCCTTATTTCTGTTTAAATTTAACGTGTCCCTCATTTCCCATTCTGATTCGCTACATGCATAGCGAGGGTCTCTGTTCTGGCAGTCTTGGTGGCGTAGGTAGCTTAAGAGGGTTCAACGCTGGTCGACCACTCTTGAAATGTCGTAGACGCTCGAGTCACGGCCCGAGGGTTACAGAGAAGGTTCCCTTCATCCCGAGTAGCCCGAGTGGCGCTGGAAACCATCTCCAAGCACAGGAAACAAATACCTTAACATAAATACCCGAGAAAGTGGAGGGGAGAACAGCCCCGCCAGTAGTGTAGTGATCATCGCACCAGACGCTACGCTGGTCGTGGGTTCGGATCCCACCCGGCGGGCATTTTTTCTCCACTTTCGCTGCTGTCTTTAAAAAATCTGCATCTGTTTCAACCATAATGGATGACCTACCACATTCTCCCGTTTTGCTTTCCTTGGCATTCTTGACGGCCGATATATATATATATATATATATATATATATATATATATATATATATATATATATATATATATATATATATATATATATATATATTGTGAGCGATGTTTTCATACCGATCGCTACATTAGTCATTCTCCTCATTCATAGCACCCAGAAACACTCCCATCATCAGCATCATCTTCATTCACGCGCCACCGGCTGCCACCCTGATATCCTGTGCCACGGGCGACCGTCATCTTCGTCGGAGTCTCTGCGGGTTGCTCTTTTTCGCAAAGCCGGAATACACGGTCTGTGCTTCCCCGTGCCTTTGCCTTTCAAGATATATATATATATATATATATATATATATATATATATATATATATATATATATATATATATATATATCAGGGTGTCGAACCGAAAAAAATACCGGTTCGGTTACGGTTCGGGTTCGGGTGAAATAATTTCGTTCCGGTTCAGTTCCGGTTCGACAAAATCACGTGCCGAACCGGTTCGCGAACCGGTTCGGGAGCTTGAACTGGTTTGCGAACCGGTTCGATGAGTTGAATTGTCACAGAAATTTAAAAAAAAACATTTAGTCGTTTAAAGCGACAGTAAAATCAAAACACAAACAAAAATTCAAAATGCTGATGTTCCCCAAAGGCAGTGGCGCAATTGCAAAGCAAACTTTAAATAATCACGAGATATTAGAAAAACAGATGAAGTGGTGACAATTTACCACCTACTTTCTCGTCCAGACTTTATGTTGTCCTAGCGAATATTCATAAAGCCACCGCCAAGAGATATGACGGTGGGATATATTTTCTGCCCTTTCATTTTTTGTTGAAATCGCAATCGTCGCTATGGAATCGCCCATCACGCTAACATTGAAGCCTTAAATTTAGGTCTGCGTACTGGCGTGTTCAAATACCAGCGCTTAATATCAATGGCGCACATTTTTTTTATATTTATAACAAAACAGAAAAATCCTACAACAGACACATAAATACCACCAATGAATTAGATTATTTGGTCACCCTGAATAATCTGTTAGCTGTCACCCTATCGAATGTGTTACCCGCACTTTTATTAAAAGTAAGCTTTAGTTAAGGCTCAGTCACTGCATTATTACTCTGACTACTGCAATTCCTTTTGCGAAAGCTATACCGGATGTGTGCATTACAATCAGTATGTCATCGTACCGCCTGACCCCCGGCCATCGTTCCGTGTGCTACATTGCGTAATATTATAACAGATTATGCTGTTACAAAATGAAAGGGAAATTTGACGTGCGGAGCATGAGAACAACTTTTTTGGGTAGACGCCCTTTAATTCGTCCACAGCAGTACTCCCCTCTGACCCGCCGCGGTGGCTCAGTGGCTAAGGCGCTGCTGAGCGCGAGGTCGCGGGTTCGATTCCCGGCCGAGGCGGCCGCTTTTCTGATGGAGGCAAAAAGCAAAAACGCCCGTGTGTACGAAATTTTGGCGCACGTTAAAGATCCCCAGGTGGTCAAAATTAATCCGAAGCCCTCCACTACGGCGTGCCTCATCGCCTGTGCTGGGCCGGCGCGTTAAACTCCACAATCAAATCAAATCAGTACTCCCCTCCGGAACGAGTAGCAGTAGAAGTAATGTAGTGAGTTGGCCAGTCAGTACAAGTGCACCTTCGAAAAAAAAGCAGATCTGAAAGAGACAAAACTGCAGAACAAGCAGAAAAGATGATCGCTCGGCGAATGGGATAATGTGAGGTACCGGCCTTCCTTTCTGCACGTGTCATCTGCTTTATTACTGTTTCTGCTTCCAAGACAAGGTCGAGGACTGCAGTTTCTTGCCAAGAGATTAAGTGCGCACCTTAACAGTTTTCCCTGACATATCTGTTGTTATTTGTACTTGTAAAAAACGGAGCTTGTCCACTGTACTGTCCTCAAAAACGGTCGTGGGTAAGGGACATCGAAGCCACTTGTGGTCAGCAGCAAGCGGTTTAGCCACTGAGCAGGTCCTGCGGTCACACTTGTCAAATATTACAATTTCCAGGTGTCGGACCTTTTAAACAAATTATGAAATGGAAAAAGTTTGCACACATCGGGCTTTCGCTGCTGCGCACTGGAGCACTCCTGCAGCCTGATTGCTCCACTAAAGTTGCAGCTAGGGAAGGGCAAAGTCGTTTTATATCCCCTGCAAGCTGCGGAGAATGACATTTTGTTTGGTCAGCTTCCACTACGCTCGCGCTTCCAGCAGCAACAGCTACCATTGCTACATTGGTTCTCATTCATTTCCCTTGTTGTTACATAGAGCGTGATAGTGTACAATTGTCTGGAGGAGAAAGTGCGCGAGCAGGTACGAAGTTGATGGTACGTGAAAGAAAAAAAGGCCTGAATTGCATTGACTGTGCAATGTCAACAACAGAGGGTCGAACCGTTTCGGCATGAACCGGTAACCGTTATTGCTTTTTTCGGTTCAGTTCCGGTTCGGGTTCAGCGTGCTCAAAAAATAACAGTTCGGGTTCGGGTTCAGTACCGGCAAAAATACCGGTTCAGTTCCGGTTTTCGGTTCGGTTCGGTTCCGGTTCGACACCCTGATATATATATATATATATATATATATATATATATATATATACATGCAGTGGAGTCCGCTTATAACGATACCGTTTATAACAATATATCGGATATAACGATTGAATCCGGTTTTTCTGTGCACCAAAAGTGCAACAGTGATGACTCTAACGACGCGGTTGCGCAGCCTACTGAGGTAGTGTCTTCGTAGGAGGCCCAATGCGTGACACAGCCTCTCGGGGACTTTGTTTCCGCCAAGGACATCTACCTCAGCTAGGTGAAGCACCTTAGATGCTATAGGAAAATATTTGCGCTAGCTTCACAAGCGGCAAACAATGGTGACCGACTGTAGCTTCTTTTCCACAAATTAGTAGTAGTACGACCTTGCTGGCATGCGAATAAAATGTTTTGAGCTCTGTTCGATCTTTTTATTCCGCAACCCGCTTACAACAATTATCGGTTATAACGATGGGATTTCCTTGGCACTTGGATATTGCTATAAGTGGACTAGACTGTATATATATATATATATATATATATATATATATATATATATATATATATATATATATATATATATATATATATATATATATATATATATTGTAGAGGCGCAAAGCGTAGCAAACCAGAAGCTGCCGAAGCTGCAAGTGCGGTTATTGGCCAGTGCACTACTAAAGCTATGAGGGCGGCCGCAGACTGAAAGCGTATAAAAAGAAGCAGGCAGCTTGTTCGGGAGAATAATAAACATGGCGTGTTGGGAATCGCTCGTAGTTCATTACGAGTGGCGCAGTCGACAAGCCTTCAAGCCCCGAGGTGACCCAGCCTCCGGACCTGGGGCGGTATTCTCGTAACTGTCCCTTTTGCGTCCCTTTCATCGTGACGTACTTTCGGTTAAGCAGTAGGCCTTTGATTCAAATACCGTAACTGTTCCTGCAAACGCATTTTAAAGAACTGAAACCGTATCAGAGTATCTTTTATGTGTTTATTGTTCCGCGAGCGAACCAACAATAAGGTGACGAAAAATCGTCTGCTCCAAATCGTCTGCTCCGAGTAGCCACGGCTCATAGCTCCGCCATGCTTGCATGGCGTCACATCCGGGTGTTCGCTTTTAGCCAATCAGGGCTCGCTCAAAAGGGACACTTTTGAAAGGGACATAAAAGGGACAAAACACGGGAATACCGCCCCTGCCCTCCCTTGCGGCGATCTAGCCGCAGGGACGGCTCTCAGCAGCGGCCAAGGGCAGGCACGCCTTCCAGCTCTGCTGCCCGAGCTCATCGGTGGAGCTGCGGGCCCAGCACGATCGCCGATCGAGAGTTAAAGGGACACTGAAGTGAATTTGTCAAGCTCCCGTTTTTGCTTACACTGCGTAGACTGGCTCAACTTAGCACACTTTTCATCGTTTATCCGGTTGACAAATCGGTAATTATTTTACAAAGCGCGAAAGAAGAAAAACTACCATGCGCGGTTTGCGGCGGCCGCACCAACTAAGGCTGTGACGTTGAGAGGAGGGGCGCCGTGATTGGACGATGCCCAAGGTTAGCAATCACACAAGTTTCGGTTTCGGTTTCGGTTCTGTAAAACATAACCAATGGCTTTGTTGGATGGGCATTCTCAATATCTCAGTAATCATCGTACCGCGCTTCTGCCATGTTGTCGGCTGTAAAATGCACAAGATAAGCCTCCCAGGACGGCTTGTAGTCGTAGTTTTCACTAGCCGAGACCTACGCAGTGCATGAACGCCCTCCGCGTACCCGCAGACGCCCAAATGTCATGCGCTTTTCCCCCATATTTGGAGCTTGCCTCCCTCATGCCTGTATCGTAAAAAGCGTGTTCGCACCAGGCCAAGGGTCTGTTCATTCTGGCCTGTGCCCACTGCCTGCAAGCAGTCGGAGCTTATGGCAACAGCACGCCAACGAGAACTCGCTAGCGCGCCAGTGCCAGCCTGCGCGCGTTTTGTGAACTAGTACGTGTAGCCATGAACGTTGCGGCCCCAAAAAAGGGGAACTCAACATAGAATACATCGGCGGAAAACAAAAAAGTTAACTCACAAAAAAAAAAGCACATACCCACGGGGATTCGAACTCGTGACTCGCAAAAAATTCGCCTGGAATTCCCAGCGCCTCAGACCGCTAGGCCACGGAGCGGAACGCCAGTTCCTTCCTAATATAGGGTATATATTGTACAACCGGTTTACACTTTTATTTAGTTTTGGCATTTCAAGCCGCTTAGGTGACTATTTGTTGTACTGCGATCGTGCAGTAAGCGTCGCCCGAGTTTCCACAGTAGCTCACGTCTAGCAATTGCATTTCGTAGACGGAAAAGCGTTCGCAGATGCGTAGTCGTGCTGCTGACCGCTGTGCTTGTTCGCCCAGCGCAAAAACGTGCTTCCCGCGCCCTAGTTTTACGCTGTACGGTAAAAATATCAGTTGATTTTATTTGCTTAGTACCTATATTGACTTCGCTGACTCTTCTCCCGCCTTCAGGAGGCCTTATATTTTCCTACTGGCGTACCAGTCAGCGAAGCGTCGCATGTGCAGCGCTTGTGTGAAGCGACCTTGACTTGGAGCTAGATACAGTGTACAAACAAACCAAGTAAAGAAAGGCACATTCTTCCATTCACAAACGTGTCCTGGCTTCGTTTCAACTAAGCGAACGAATTGCGACCAAGCAATTTTTTTTAACCTCCTTGATTGCGACGACCCGCCGGCGGCCGGCGGACGAAACGCTGGGCCGACTGGCTCTGTCGGCCGGGGAGCCGTGCAGTTGCGCAGCCGTGGCGCAGCCAATTGCCAGCTCATCCCCTCCTGACGTCACACGAAAACGCCACAGAAAATGGGCGAGCGTAAAGAGAGGAGGACAGCGTTTTCGAATTAGTTTTTCTACTAAATAAAATCGCGTAAACGCGCCTAGAGTGGTCGAAACATGGCCTGGGGACTCCGGACTACAATTTGCGCTAGTAATCCCGCAATGTTTACATATCACTTCAGTGTCCCTTTAAGCCCAGCACCCAGGCGAGCCAGCCTTGGGCGCGACATTCCTCAGCGGTCGACGCCATCTGGAATCGCCGCTGCTTCCGCCTTTCGCGCCGTGATTTCTGTGTACTTTGGATTCTGTTCCGAGAGTGACCAACCTTTTCTGCTGGCGACGAGTGCTGCGCGTGGCGGCCACCCTTCTTGGGCTGTCCAGGCCCTCACAGAGGTGTGCCGCCAGCTTGCCGACGTCGTGCCTACCCGGTAATACGCGGTCCGTGGCAGCACGTTTTCATCGCCTGCCCACAACGTTGTCCCGGTGTTTGGTGGATTTCAGGACGATGCTGTTTCTGGGGTAAAGCTAATCGACGCCCTTGCCATCCACCACGCGTGGCCAGACCACATCAAGTAGTTAGTTGCACAAGAACGGCTGCGCGATGCTGCTAGAGCATGGCATCTTTACGAAGGTCCCTCGCATTCGTCCTGGGAAAGCTGGAGTCGAGTTTTAATTGCTGCCTTCGGCACCTTTACTGCAAGCTATGACGCTCGCTTCAAGGAAATGCGTTCCCGTTGCCAAGGCCATAGCGAAAACTCCATGACCTACAACTACGACAAGGTGCGCCTGCTCGCAGACTGCGATTTCTCCTGGGTGTCTCCTTTTACGAGGCAGTATGTCATTGACGAACTGGCCGACCCCACTCATGCTGCAGTCCTGACCATTCAGCCACCCGAAGAGAGCCCTCAAGCGTTCATCCGCCTGGCAGCAGAATCGCAGCAGAGCACCGCCCGTTGGCCACCGCAGCCTCGCGTGCAAGGCAATTCGCAGACCCTGCCGGAGAGCCGCGACTCTGGTCCTGAAAGGAGCAATTATCCACTGAAGGATGAGAAGGTGCCCGGCGAAACCTCTACGCCGACACGGACCTGCCTCGTAGCCGAGCCAGCTTCGGCTCGCGCAAGTTTGCAGAAAGCGTCTCAGGAGAGCCTTCACCCACCGTCGTTAAACTGTATCCCTCTAGCAGGCCAGCGAAAGCGGTCAATGACTACCGAGCTCAAGAACCCCCAGAGCTGGATTGGCGAAAAGGTCTCCGGAACATCACCACGGCACGGTTCACCAGCTCTACGACATCAACGTGAGGACCCCGCTCACCGTTCTTCGCTCTCCCGGTCGGAATCTAGAGGTCTGGCGGAGCAGCAGCCACATGTGCTGCCGCTCACACCTTCCCCGCCGAGCAAACGAAGTGAGGACGCGCCTAACCCCTTTTCGGACATCACGAAACTAATGCCCTTGAATCAGGATAACGTGAAGTTTTGAAGTCCATTAGAGCGCTTAAATTGCTCCAAGGTACCGGCGGAACGTCACGTTGCATTCACTGCGACGTGCGACACCAACAACCGTACGGAGCGCTTCTTGTCGGTACCAGAACGCGAGAAGACGACTGAGATGAATATGTCGAGCAACTCATCCGCTGACACCTGGCAAGTGTCTGTTAAAGACCAACCAATCGTTTAAGCTAAAGGTAATGAAGGTGACCGCAAGGACATGCCGTCGGGCACCAGCAACCAAGCCGCGCCAAGCGTCCAACCCGGTGACACAAAGAACTACTTATCGGAGTAGTTCTTTGCCCGTGACTCCGATCGGAGCCCGTGTCAGCAATGGTTGTCATAACAGACGACGACGAACGTGAGGAAGGCAAGGACCTTGATGAACAGGCGAAGTCGCTCAGAAAAGAAAACAACAACCAGTTCTACAAGACCGACAATGCCAGCCTAACACAGACTGGCTACAAGGACAGCATGCCGCGTGTCTTACAACACAATTTTCCCGGAAATCGACATGGCCCTGGAACAAACCACAAAGAAAGACTTATACCGAGTCGTGAAATACACCAACTGAACCACGAGACAAGCCCAGTGAGAAGATACGTACAACGACCCTGGAGGCGAAGTTAGGGACCGACGCAGAGAGCTCGTTGGTGCTCGTCATCACAGTGTGGCCAAGTGTAGAGGCGCAAAGCATAGCAAAGCAGAAGCTGAAAGTGCGGTTATTGGCCAATGAGGACGGCCGCCGCCGACTGGAAGCGCAGAAAGAAGAAGCGAGGAGCTTATATATATATATATATATATATATATACACACAATCGAACACGGATATATCGAACTTCAAAGGGATCGCGAAATAGTTCAATATATCAAAAATTCGATATAAAAAATATGGGCTCTGAGACCTCAGCTGTGGCGGACGGCCACTTACCGATCGGCGCATTCAAGAATGACAACTAATTCCGCACTAACGACGCAACAGGATGCTTTATTTGCGTGAAAAGAAATCGCTGATCTTGGCCTGCTTCTTCGTCCTGTACATGGAATTAAAGACGCTGGTCTCGATATTCTCGAGGCTATCCATGTGTGACAGCCCAGTTCCTCCCATGTCGCCGCAACTACGTAGAATGAAGCTGAACGCAGCCGCCAGTTCACCGGCGGAGTACGATCGTGTAGCCGCATCCTCGTCCGGACGATCTTCGCTACTCGAGCTATCAGCCTGGGTTCCTGCAACCGCAGCTACGATATCCTCGTCACCGTCGCTCGCAACAGCCTAAACATTGCTGTCGGCGTTCACGAAGTCGCCAGCAGACAGTCCGGCTGGAACAGCAGCCGGGAAAAGGGACGACATCTCGCGAAACGTGTCGTCCACGCCCTATTCGTCGTCATCGCCGTCTTCGCAAGCTTCCGAATGTTCGGCCGTCACGAAGCCTGCCTTCCGGAAGCAGTTGGCCTCGCTCTGCTTTACGCTGTTCTAGGCACCCGTCATCATGTGTATGGCCCCCAGCTGGTCAACTTTAAGATGGGTGCCCACGCGGAGGTTCATCGAAAGCCTACCGAGGAGTCGCCTCCTGTACCCAACCTTGAACGACTTAGTCGAGTGGTCGAGCGGCTGCAGCCTGGCTGTTGTGTTCGGAGGCAGAAACTTGAGCTCGATGTTGTCGAGCTCGCAGGTGGTTTGGTTGGCCGAGCAGTTATCCATGAGAAGGCAAGCGTGACGCTCCGACGCCCCGACTTCTGTCCCTGTTGGGTTTCGGCGAAGGCACTAAGCGACCGTGGAAATCGGGGGTGCAGCGACCGCCGAAGAGCACCTTCCAGCTTTGGTGGTGTTCGATATACCAAATGTCGGGAAAAATACAGTTCGATATGAACGTACGAATTCCTATACTTTTACACAGAATTTTCAAGGGGATAATTTGTGAGTTCGATATAGACAATAATTCGATATACCCGTGTTCGATATATCCGTGTTCGACTATATATATATATATATATATATATATATATATATATATATATATATATATATATATATATATATATATATATATATATATATATATATATATATATATATGTTTGCAATAAACTATCTGCCTAGCGCAACATACGTATTGATGATGTGCCTCGATTATGCCTAGTGTTTTCTTTTGGCTGAACAATGTTGTTGACAAGTATGTGAGCATGGTACCAGATTTAGTGGATTTTCGTTTTAAAGAATTCTGAAACCTTTCCTTTCAGAGTTTTTAAATCTTCTGGCCGGGTAGCTGAACCGAGGGACAGACAGAAACACATACATATAAAAAAAGTCGCATTTAAGTAGCCCAAGAAGGACGATCGTTTTTAAAACCTATCTGGGATGACTATCTCCGACACGCACGGGCACGGTGGAGGCGGCTGTGTGGAAGACAACGGTTCAAGCAAACAGCGCACAGTTGCATGAAATTGACAAATATACGCTTTGGCTGACGTGTTGTAAACGGAACGGTCTCGAATCGCGTTCTGTATCGTAGCGCTGTGTTCGCGTTGTTCAGCCAACGTACGATAGAAGGCATATCCCGTGACATAAAAAGCTTTAGCGATAAATTAAATAAGAAGTCTGAACTGCTAGGCATCACCTTCTGCCAGAGCTTTCCGAAATTATTTCTGATAAGCAACAAAGCGAAGGGCATCAAGCAACTATCGCGCACTCCGAAATTACAGACGCTGTACTTTTCTGAATATTTTTTTGCTTTTTAAGCTTACAAATAGGTTCTAATGTTTTCTTGCTTTTATTTCATGGCGGGATAGAGCAATGGGCATTGAATCAGTGAGTGCGTATCCCCGGCGGCCCAGCCGAACTCTTTCCGGAGCTAAGTACACGTCTTTATTCGGACAGTGTCTCGCACATCTATAATGGCGCGTCCTCCTGGCGTCTTTCACATGTCTTTGCCGCCAGACGATTGAGCACGCAGCCCTACGAGAGCGATTGGGAAGAGTGTGGAAGCTGAGCAAAGGGACGGTAGCGCATGACTGCGTCCCTCGCGGACCCGATCGCCGTGCGCCACCGTGAACAGGCAGTACATCGGGCTCACTGCTGTCTTCTTTATTCGCCCGTTAATTCTGTTCTCGTTTCCTGCACTGGCACTGGTACAAGTCTGAAGCAAGGGAGCACTAATGCAAGCGTCGCGTTCGATAGGAGCGATGCCGAGGCCCGGCTGCCCCACGACGACGACGCGTCCAGGGAGGCAGAAGGGGCCGATCTTTGTCCGATAAGAGGAAACGGGAGAAGAAAGCGCGCGGGACACTCGGCCCTGGGCCCGGCCCGGTTTCCGAACTCCGCCACCGCCGACGCCGCTGTGCCGTCGGATACTCGCACGACCCGCGCGCCCACATCGGCATCGACAGGCGCGCTCAGACCGGCGGCGGCCCGGTGCGCTTCCGCGGATCATCTCACACGCGTCGCACGCCGCGCTCGGGTCTGACGCCGGCAAGACCGCCGTCTCGCTCGCACCACGCGCCGTTCCACGATTCTGTGCGCGTCTCGGGCAGGTCTTGCACGCTGCCACGTGGACCACTTCTGGCAGGGGTGCAAAAAACCCACTGTCTCCACATTCGCCCGGCAGGTGATGACATGACCCACGTTCTTCCGAGACACTCGTCTTGACAGTGCGACCAGACTTTTCGACTACATCGGACGGGACGTGAATGCTGCACGGCCTCTCGCAGAGACTTGGAAGTTTCCTCCTCTACTGACAACTCAGAGGGCGACCTCGCTGAAGAAGCCCCCCGTTGTGCGCCGCGACGGCTCCGTGCACTCGCTTTCCGCTGACACCTGTTGACGTGCGGTGAGTTTGCTCCAACAGTCGGATCGGCGCCTATGATGCGCCGATAACGTTGTTTGTGACGTAAGCGCGTTGCGTAACCAGGCAGAGGTAACGCGATATTTGCCGCGCAACGTATCGCGTTATCTCCGCGCGAACCACCTTTTTTTTGCGAGCGAATCGCTAGTGTTCGTCTTAATGAAAAAGGAAATGGATTCGATGGAAGCTAGACTAGCCTCCCGCACACATTGAACCTTAAGTGATCTCCATGATCACCATTCTTCCTAATGTAAGTGTCTCAAAATGCGTTTGCATACCATTAGAGAGGCTAACTGCATACGTATAGAGAAAGTGAAAATAGAGAGACATAGATGGGCACAGTTTGTAAGAAACAACATTGTTGTGTTTCATCACTCAGTTACGGGGCAAAATGAACAGCAAGTCCAACAATGCACCGTAGCCGATAATTTATTTAAATATATTTATTTATATTGACACTATGTTAACATCAAGGTAAATGTGTAGATTTCTTCATGCAAACAAGTAATAAAAAAGATGCATAGCGCCCACTAGCTGATATTTTTTTACGTTTTCTGATTGCCCTCCTCAAACAAGCCTAGATTTCTCTCGGTTCTTTGTTTTTCATGGAGGCAAGCACTTTCTAAAAAGTAGGAAAAGTAGGCTCTAGGACGTATCATAATTTACCCGTTTCTGGACGCGTAATGGGCATACCAAATATCCTCCTAGCGACCTTTGCGTGCTTTGGCTTCGGCATTGGGTAAGTTGCGTGGGAAAATTTTGTCATGGCTATCTCAATGTACGTTTGCTCTACATGATACCAAAGCGGCCTTAAATAATTGTTGGCTGGAATTCCGCCATATGAACTGTTTACCTGAAACCTTCCATCAGAAAGTCAAACAAAAAAAATTTTCTGTAATTAATTGTTTCGTATTTTAGTGCAACAGAAAAAAAAAAGGGCTATGCTGCTCTCGCAGCACTTATGTAACAGATATGCATAGAATAGTCGTGAGAAAACTGAGTACTAAGTTCTTTTCTGCGTAACGTATGCGAACCCAACGTTCTTAATGAAAATTCTGGACACTTCTAGTAGCATGCTTATATAATAGCACGAAGAACTGTGATTGTAGTTAAAACATACGACGAAACCCGTTTCCAAAAAGCGTCCGGTTCAAGGCCTGGTGATCCAACGTTATCAAACACACGTTAATTTTATTGTTGCTTGACGGTTATTGTTGCTTGAGCGTTTGCTAATTGGCGCTGCTATTACAAAACGTCTCAATGCTCGTAATCGCTCTTGCGAGCTTTCTTTCGCAAAAGACTTGGATAACCTTATTCACGTGTGCAGAGAACAAATGCGCTGGCGACTATATAGTAGTTCATCTGGAGCTGAAAGTTTACTTATCTCTCGCTTTTGTTGACTTAGCTCTTGAATTTACATTGCTGAATTACTGGACAAGCTGTCCATAAAATTTTGTAAGGAGCGCATTGCCGGTGGCGAAGAGCAGAATACGTGGTATTCATGTGTTATCCCTCTGTGGCGTTTTCTTTGACTCCGTTCCCTCATTCACAAACTGAACGATGGTTAGCAAATTGTTGTAATAAGCTTACTGAACATCAAGGGGTAGCACTAAAGTGAATGGGCCCGATGAAAAATTACCGTGATCACTTGCAATACTTTTTTGAGTTGTACCTTCGATTTGATGGACTGTAAGCTTCTTCAGCTCAAGATTATTGTCACGATTATTCTTAGCTCTTATGTTCCACGCAGTGGTCTTTATCATTCGGTTCACGGGAAAATAGGCAATTTACTAGGAACGAGATTATTACAATAGATGCAATTGACACAGGAAGTAGCTCACAATAGTTAGAGCGCTCGCACATCTGGCAGTTTTAACAATGCCTCGCGAGCATCCCTTTGTTGACCATGTGGGGCCCTCACTGCTTAAGTTTTCTCTACATACGCAAATCTCGTTCGTGCTCCGCGCAGAAGTCTTTTTTTCTGCTGCGTGGCGGAAAAGCGTGTGTATATAGCGTGTGCCAAATGCTTCGGATTGGTAACACCAACCCGAGAAGGAAGTCATAATATTTAGCGCGCTAGCAAATCTGGCTGCGTTAACAATGCCCCGTGTGCGTCCGCTGGTTGCACTAAAATAGCGCAACACTTAAATCTAGGGCTGAAGAACAATGTGGAACAAAACAGGGGCGCATCTGGAACGCAGCTTAAACACCCCCGCTTCTCGAGCCTGGCTGGTTTCTTTAGCAGCTTTCACTCCCAAAGCATCAGCGTCTTCGGTTCCTGTCAGTTTACGACTTGCTCAGGTAGTCATAACATTCTATTTCCGAAATAAAAAAATCTAGCATGAGATAAGAGGTTTCTTCCCCCTTGTTACTTACCTACAAAAAAAAAAAGCGCGCTGTCTTTACCGGTAGCGCAAGTTGCTTGCGCCGTACACAAGACCGAACAAGGACCGCCAAATGATGACGGTTCGAAATAGCTCCGATCAATTACCTGGTTAAAAGTAGAAGACAGATTTACCAGCCTAGTTCTTCCGTCTGCACGTTACTACGAAAAATGTGAGCTGAGACATTGTCTTCCTGGTGGTGATTGCGTTCACTTCCAATTTTAAACGCTTTGTTTTTCTTTTATAATGAGAGTCATTTGCTGTAAACGACTCGTTAGAGTAGTTATTCTGCAGCAATTTGTCTTACATTTCTCTTTCGTGCATTTTTAAAAAGCAGCAGCATGCGCCATGCAGCAGCAAGTCAGCAGCAAGTTGCAGCAAGTCATGCGTGTGCGTAGCATACCATGAGTGGCATATATCTATTAATATTTAGGCTTAAAATGCCATTTTTTCAACTTATACTAATTCTTTGAGTCAAACATTTATGCGGCCGCAAAGATATACAGCAGTACACATGTTAAAAAAGTGGTGTTGCTGTGACTGGTACAGGAATAACTCATTACGGGTGGTCGTACTCATAGGGATGATGATGACAGGGATGATGATGATGATGATGATGATGATGATTATGATGATGATGGTGGTGGTGGTGGTGGTGGTGGTGGTGGTGGCGACTACGACGACGGCGACGACTAAACTTTTATTAAACAGCGACGTGCTGGTGTTAGGGACACCTGCCGGGTGGGAGGAGTCCTTAGTTCAGGACCCCTTGGAGTCTTCCGACCGTCCTTGCGCTCTGCGCTAACGTATGCTGGCCAGAGAGGACAGGAGTTGTCGGCAGCTCCACAGCCTTGAAAGGAAGGATCGGGGTCTGATGCGAGTTATGGTTTAAACAATTAACTTCATCGTCGTCATCACCATTACCATCTTTTCACGGCTTTGTTTAGGGTCGGGGGTGGGGAGGGAGGCTGTTTATCGACGGATAAGATACAGAGAGAAATATTGCTTCGCGAAGGCACTGAAATAAGCGGTAGCCGATTAATTGCGGGATGTTGCATTGCTACGATGATATATTGGAAGGCTCGCTCGTGCAGCCATCTTGCTACATGGCCGATACTGATCTGCAAAGTATTTGAAGTTATTACCCGCAAATCTTGATGTTTTTGAGTTCTCGTTCGCATGTTCATCTTTGTTTTTTTGTTTTATTGTACGCCGATATGACAGTCGCATTACTACAAGGTGGTTTAGGTCGTGCTAAAGCCCATAAATAAATACACTGTTTATTGTGATGATTCCATATGTGTATGATGCTGCTAAAAGAATTTAATTACGTATACACAGCGGAATGATTCGTGAATGCTGTCTTTTTCTGCAATTACTGACTTTTATTTTCGGTTGCGTTTTTGTATGCGCTTGAGTTCGTTTTGCCCTGTTCTTCTTTTATTTGATATATACTAAGGCTTTTACGGGACATGGCCGACTTTGACGTGCCGCAAATTGAGCCGCAACTGCCAGTGGAAAGGCTGGAGGCGGTGAGGCCCTAGTATTCCTCCCAAGCACACATCACGCACTACAGTATAGTGGCGTCTATTTTAATGTAGATGGATTTAATAGTGCCTGGGTGACACCCAGGGACATCGGATTCATTTCTTTATTGAGGATCACGCACAAATTAACGTGATACGCACCAAAAGATAATCAAGCACACTCGAATCACAGAATGGGGTTGAGTAAGTTCGAGCAGATTCGCATTCACTACCGGGCTTTAAAAACCTGTGCACACAAAAGAAATTCGAGCCATGCCAGAAGCATTTGAGATAAATACTGCGATCTAAACGTTGCTGAATGCAACTGGTACTTGTTTCAACACTACTTTTAGTTTACCGCATCTTTTTCTAGAGTCCTGCTAATATTAATTTTATTTGCAATTGATGTCTACTGCTGTCTACACCTTTTGCGCAGCAACAGTTAGAATAAGTAATTCATATTTGATGCCTCAGCCCAAATTAATTAAGGCCAGTGTGTGTTTCTTGTTTTTAGCCCAAGAGGAGACATGGTCTCTTCATTTTATATTTTCCCTCCGTGGGGAATACTGCTTCGTACCGCCGCCGTGGTTCGAAGCTTTGGCTTCGCTCTTACCATAAGAACGCATTTCATCCATCCTCCCCGGTGGTTAGAGCCAGTCGCACGAATGAGTGGTTGCCGATATAGAGCCCACGAAGCGGGTGCTTAGTAAAATAAATGCACTTGCGGTAAAGAAATGGTGGCGCACTGTTTCACCATGTTTGCGAAGGGAATGATAACTGGCATAGAGTCAACAAATCATCTTTTTTTGTGCCCAATACAAAAAAAAATGTGGTTCATTCCTCTATCATAGGAATAAGTAAAACACGAAAGTGAAATGGGCAGCGAAATCTGCAGCTGAGCATGATTTGCGGGTCGGCGACTGTCTTGCGGGTGTGCTTGGCGAGTGACGTCCTGCTGGCGGGTCGCTTCGGCAAAGGTGTACTGGCGTCATTTACGTGGCGGATATGACGTCAGTGAAATCTTTGGGTATCGCGGGATAAAACACTTTCGTGTTAAAATATAAAACCTGAAAACGAACAACCCTAAGTATAACGTACTCTTTAGTACTAAAGGTTGCTTCCCCGCAAGAAGACCCTGCGTGCACGGGTGCACCCTTTACAGGCCGCTTGCTTCTTTGTAATGGCGTCACATCCGTGGCGGATATGACGTGAGCGAAATCTTCGTGTATCCGGGAACAAAACGCTGTCGTGTTAAAAACCCCGCGACACTCACGCAACCTCTTCACATCACTGTATGCTCTGAGCTAACTAAGTCTTAATACGCGCCATTGAAAGAACCGAGAGCCTGGTGGAGGTGAAGCGTAAAAGGCCAGGCCATCAGCGACGTTCAAGCAGTTATATGTGGAGCTGGGTGCGGATATTGGTGCGCAAGCTATACGGATGCGACCCCGACAATTGTGCATGAATATGACTTGGGCCTCGCGTGTTTAGTGGTGCGTGGATCCCGGTGACACAACGCCGTCCCGTGCGGGCCGGGAAAAACAATGCGTGCGTGCACCCCGTATAGATCGTCATATCGCAATCAACCATTGCTGTGGCCATACGGCAGCAAAGTGCGAGTGGGTAATTCAGCGCATCAATTCACGCTTGCTACGCGATAGAGCATCCATTCCGTTTAATACTGCTACAGCTTCGAAAGATTAGTCTGCCTAGCCTCTTTCACTCAATAGCTTTGGCGGAGGAGCCTTTGTAGAACACTCTCTGTTCGATGATATAGAGCCGGAAATTAACGACGACGACTCCACTACTACGGATGATTCCGAATACAGTAGAACCCCGCTTTCATCTTTTCACGGGACCGCGGGGAAAAAAAAAAAAAAAACGTAGTGGCCGGGAAACGTATAACACGAACGTGCCCTTAGTACCGCGAAATAATGCTGTTAAACAATATAAAAATGACATGAGCCGAGGTTCAAACAAACACAAAAAGTGTTTCCTTGACATTTTCAAGGTTTAAAAATATATCTGATACAAGTTTGGCGCTTCTTCCGGTCCTGTGGAATGACGTTGCCCTTTACCAATGTCAGATCGCCTTGTGACTGTCCTCATCGCCGAAGTGGCCCACGGACCTTTTAACAACGTCCTGTTCAATTGTGTTCTACAGCTGAGTTCGAAGTCGGCAGTGGCAGTCCAAACTCTTTCGCGATACGCATTTTTTCCCGTATCGGTTCCTTGTTGACTACCCGCAGAACGTTGTTTGCCTTTAAGCGAGAGGGCTTTTAGTTTTCTTGACGCCATTAATGACCGTGGCGAAGGCAAACAAAGTCTAACAACTAAACAACTGCTCTCTACCAGCAGAAAACGCGTGCGACAATGTGTACGGTCGCGGCCACGAGTGCAGGTCCCCGTGCGAATAGGGTAGCGACAACTGTGACGGTGAGAATGATGATCACGTTTATCACTTTGGCGACATTTTGTTTCCTATTCATGCCTTCTAATCACAACGTAAAAGCAAAATGCCACGTTATCACGACGTATTAAGTGGGATCGAATTACATGGTTGTCTATGGACGCTTTAGTGGGACCGCGCTACCACGACGTAATAACCGGTAAAACGAATTAGTGAGAACGTATAAGCGGGGTTCTACTGCAGTTTTTTCTCTTTATTCAAACGGCAACTGATTTTTTTTAACATAACTTACGCAAATTTTGGGACACACTTGGTTATGGCATCCCATCTTTTCGCCTCTAGCTTTTTTCGCCGCGGGTATTCTAACTATGTTTGAGTCGCTTCTAAGAAGGGCGAAGTTAATTTTTCACCGAAACTTTAGATTATACGCTTCAATACCACGGTCTTGCCGCTGGCATTTATTTAGACTTACGATTTACCGCTCTTTTAAAACTTTGAGAACCGCCGGACGTGCCTGTTTTATTTTTATTTTATTTTTTCAAAAGTCGGTGCATTTCGACGTACCTTGTGGGGAGGTATGGAAACCGCTAATTATAGGCGAGAAAAAACGCAAACTCCGGGTATATTCAGAAGAACGAAGAGATCAATTTAGTTTTCAGCTTCTAAGCACCCGCGAGGAGCCGATTTACTGACCGTACACGACACGCAGAGAACAAATTAACGATATATCTTTTTTTGATTGATTGATTGTGGGGTTTAACGCGCCGACGCAACGCAGGCGATGAGGCGCGCCGTTGTGGAGGGCTCCGGATGAATTTTGACCACCTGGGGATCTTTATCGTGCGCCGAAATCTCGTACACACGGGCGTTTTTGCTTTTCGCCTCCATCAGAAAAGCGGCCGCCGCGGCCGGGAATCGAACCCGCGACCTCGTGCTCAGCAGCGCAACGCCTTAGCCACTGAGCCACCGCGGCGGGTATATATCTTTTTTTCTTTTTTTTGGTTTGAAGAACACCCTGGTGCGACAGGTTATCCCTGTGCTACACGTACAGCGCCGTTGATATATGAAAGAAACGCAAGTGTACGTGGCGAAGATTTCTTTCCAAAAGGTGACGATCGACCGCAGTGCAGCATACCCAGTGGTGACAGCCCGAGCCCGCGAAATACATATTTCTGCGCACACATTCGGCCCTATTTACAAAGCTGCATAGCGTTGTACGGAATTTCACCTTTTTCACGAGTTGTCAATTCGAACACCAAATCTAAACTTTTCTTCGGGAGATTTGTAGTGTACCAAATAATTTTTGAAGTCTAGAAGTGTTTTAAAAAACCGCGTTTCTCCATCGGTTTATTAAGATCTCTCTTTTTTCCGGAGGGGAGGGGGGGGGTGCCTCTAATGATTCCTATGATCTTTCAGTTACACCAGAAATACGTAATACTACTTCAAAATGCACGGATACTTCAGGGTTTTATTAAATTTTCCAAGTGGTTTCTATATCACCGTAAAGTGCTTGTTTTCTTTTAAAGCTTTGTAATAAAGGCACCTTTCTGGGTCCTTACAGGACGCCGCAGATAGTTTTTAAAACGTGGACAAAAATGTGCGTGGGTTAATTTAATTGCGTGAATAGTTTCGGGGCTGTGAGGGGATGTTGGCGACAGAGCATTAGATTTTCGTCAGCACAGGCCCAGCTTCAAGGTAGCTATAAGAATGTACACTTATGTGTCTATACGTTCCACGTGGTTTCTAGTCACTCTAAGCATTCTGCGTTCGCATGATAATTTGTTAACTTTGCATGCAACCGAAGCTAAAACACCATAATGTGCACTGCACTACAGGATATCGCACTTTTCAGGTTTGAGCAGTGACCATAACTGAGCGGGTCGTCCTCGGGAGATGCTTTCCCAGCGCATCCGACGAATCACATGATCAGGAAAACTAGCCCTCGTGGAATAAAACTTGGGGCCAATCCAGGTTGTTAAGATGACCGGACCATGTAAGCGTCGTGTGCGCTTAGTATAACAGCGGAACTATACACTATACCGGCCGCAGTGGCTCAGTGGCCAAGGCGTAGTGCCTGCACACAAGGACGCGGGATAGATCCGGATCGCGGCGGCCGTTTTTCTGATGGAGGCGAAAAAAAAAAATTCCCGTGTGTCGAGATTTTGGCGTACGTTAAAGATCTCCAGGTGGTCTAAATTAATCCGGAGCCGTCCATCATGGCGTGCCTCGTGGTCCAGGTGTAGCTATGGCGCGTAAAACGACAAAAGCTGACATTTTTCTAAGGCCTAAGTGCTATGTCGCCATAATGGTGTGAGTTTCGGGACTCTCGAAACGGAAAATCTCTGAGAAAGCGACCATATACAAAAGCTAGGTGATCGAGTGAAATGTAAAACGGTTGAACTTCGTGATGGCACGTTTTGTAGCAACGTCTGTAATTCAGAGATCCTGTATGACCCAATTTCCTGTAGCGCACAACCAAAACCACCCTCCAAAGTGACCGAAACGATGATAATCTTACAGATAGAGAAACACTAAAAGAAGCCCTTTTCTTTGCGCACCGCTTGTTGAAACAAACTCACGGCATATTCAGTCGTGGTACTTTCCAAATACGGGCGCCGTGCAAACTGCGTGCGGTCGAGCACAACACAAGAAGCGCGCATTCGAACGGCATGAAAATCTGCGAAAGCATCCGCGAACATCACCGTAAATCTACAGGTAAAAATGCTTAATTAAGAGCGCGGGGCAAATGCACTGGCGGGGCGAAGTGCCACTTCAACCGGCCATAAATGCGCCGGCCGAGTTTGATGCCCCAAGCGAACCTGCGCCGCGATCCTTGCGGACAAGCCTTATCGCCGCGCAACTTCCTCCGTTGCGTCAACAGAAATACTGCCGGCTGCTCACAGCGTGCAGTCTCGGCCTGCTTCAATTATACATGCAACGATAACGCAAAATCATATGGCTAATAAATTAACGGCCGGGTACTTCCTCATCGAATGACATTTGCGATTGGTAGGGTTTTTAATGGCGAAAGACTTTTTTTAGATAGTTCGCGACCTTGAATTCCTTCAGGAGGACGCAGGAGGGCGCATGCTGGGCCAAAGCCACCACAACGCTGGCCACGCGCGGACTCCTGGGGGGAGAAGGAAAGCCCCAATCGCGTTTCGCCGCTGCGCACGCATCCCGGGCGCTCCAGAAGGCCTGGAGACCACTTGGGCGGCTTCATCATCATGATAGTCATTTTTGTACCCTTAAGGGCCTCTTGCGGGGTATTACAATAAGGGGAGGACAAGCACAAAAATTCCACAATGGGTGATAGTCGATGGTACAGGCGTAGGCGTGATGAGGCAGGTTCGTAATGAAATGGCAGCAACACAAGCAACACAAGCAAAAAAAAGCTAACAACTGAAATGATTATTGATTAACTGCTTGAATACTAAGGAGTCACGTTCGTTGACTAGGGTTTCGGACAGGTTGTTACAATCTTCTATGGCTGCAGGTAAAAAGGATTTGTTAAAAGCGTTAGTTGACCCATGTAAGCGCTGCAGACTTAACCACTTAGAGGCAATCGATGAACTGGCAGGAGAGAGGAGGACTGTGCTGGGTTGTGTATGGAATACTATTATTATATATTTTGTGTAAGATGTAGAGTCGAGAAACTTTACTGCGGATTTCGAGGGCGGGGAGATTAAGAGATAATTTAATACTGCTAATACTTGAGCGCGGGTTGTACTCTGAAGAAACAAATCTAGCAGCACGATTCTGAATTGATTCAAGTGAATCAATCAAGCAATTTTCGTGAGGGCTCAAAATAGCTGATGCATATTCAAGTTTAGTACGTGTGGAAGTTTCATAAGGCATTTTTCGGGTTTTGGGGAAGACAGGAGGTTAGGGATTTTTTTATATATGCAAGTGATTTAGCCGAGGCGGCGGTGAGTTGCTGTATATGATGGGACCACGTTAAATTGCTTGATATGAATACGCCAAGGTATCGGTACGAATCAGCCAGGGTTAGGAAATTAGAGTTCACCGAATACTGGAAATAAAATCTACTGCAGTTGCGCGAAACTTGCATGACTTTACATTTGTTTATATTAAGTTGCATCAGACATCGTGAACATCAAGTTTTGTATGTTAGATAAGTCATTTTGAAGAATGTTGTGGTCAGTGCCACTTGAAATGCGGTGGTGAAGTACGCAGTCGTCTGCGAACAAGCGGATGGTTAATGAAATTTTGTCTGGAATGTCATCAATAAAGACCAGAAAAAAAAGGGGCCCAAGTACGAACCCTTGCGGAACACCGGATATTACCTTGACAGGAGTTGATTAGTGATATGCCACAACAGTAAATTGGACCCTATCGGTGATGAAATTTTTAATTTCCTCACCCGATAGGGTCTTCCGTTTTGGAAGGAAAATACACTTAAGTGGCTGCGGCAAACAACAGACGTGTGACCAGAATGCACGGCGCCTGACCCTTGGATTGTGCGCGGTAAATGCCTGCAAGGATATAACGGAACACAAGATATCGCCAAGAACAAGTAACATAGAGAAGGCATTCTGTTGAAACACCCGCCCAACGTGGGAAAGGGTTTGGGCAGCAATCCGTCGTCGCCTCCGAAACAGCACAGAAGACGAGAGTGAGGCTCTCCGTACTGCTGGTTACGCACGCGCACAATTATGCGTAGGAACTACTGTTGTCAATTTATATTTGTATTACTCACAACGTTTTCTCTAAAAAACATCTTTGTAGCGTCCGCGGAAAAAAAATCCTGATATTTCAGGGGTATCTCGAGATTAATTAAATAATCATAACCCCCAGCAGTTGCATACATGATTTAATCGTATCTCACCGTCCCGTCTCTCTCAGCTCGTAACATCAGAAACTGTGAGTTTTCTTTTTCCATGAAAGTGGGCTCAAGAAGAAAGACGTTGGTAAGACGAGAAAAATAACAGTATAGCGTACTGCAGACATGCAGGTTAATTACTTCGGAGATGGACGCTTTCTTCTGACTTTTTAATAACGACCTAGGGCGCAGACATTTGGGGATGAAAGTCTTGAGCTCCATGTTACCGATCAATTTTCTCTCTCTCTCTCTCTCTCTCTCTCTCTCTCTCTCTATATATATATATATATATATATATATATATATATATATATATATATATATATATATATATATATATATATATATATATATACACGTTCGAAATACAGTCGCACACACGCAATTAAGTACTCAGAGACAAGAATGTAATCCACAAACTAATACCACTCTGAGCTCGCTCAGAAATCGCACGTACGCTCAAATTTTTATCCGTACACTCGTACTCTGTGCCTGCTAATGCGCAGAGAGAGTAAATTACTTAAAAAAGCATTTTGTATGACTCGCTTCTATTGCCTTTCGTTATTTCTGTTCTCCAGTATACGCTCATTTTATATTAGCCCCTTTATCCAATTTTTATATCTTGCATCCGACGTATCTCGGCCACTTTTTATTTAGAAACCTGAAATAATGTGGCTATTAAATATTAGTCAGTCTGTGAAGACGTGAACGTATTTAAGGTAAATAAATGAATATGCGCTAGTCATGGGCCTCATTACTGCCTGTGCGCTCATGAGGATTTCGCGACGGCAGGCTTTAATAAATCAACGCGCATCAGGTTTTCCATCGAAAGTGTTCTGACGTCCTACACTGAGAAAGGCGGAAATTCCAGAAGGCAAACTGTTTTAATGAGGCACGAGACTTACTCGCGTAAAAAAAAAATTGTCTGCAATTTGTTCGACAGATGTGAAAAATAAATAACGTTGGGCGTTTAATCGTGTTTTGCAACCCGCACGCAGGAATAAAACCGCAGCATAGCAAAAGGACAATATAACCTCTATCCTTGCGGGAAATTTATAGCCATCATTTAGTTTTCAAGCCTGAATAATTTTTATGCGGGACAGAAGGTGTTCAATCATGGCGATATGCGTGCATGCGGCGAATACTTCCGTGTGCTCAGGTAGTATTTAGAAACGTCACCGACATGTAGCTGTATGTCTTCCGGATTTGAAGCGCGGCCTGCATCTCATTACGATGCGTCATATTGCGTGGGACGCTGTAAAGAATGTTAAATGCAGCACGAAAAATTCAGGGAAGCTTGCACTCACGCGCGAGGATTGAATGACTATGCTGTTGTGGCTGATCATTGACGGACTTAAAGTTGAGTTTTAGAATCTTTGTGGTGTCGTGGTTGACGTCGGCGGCATGGCATTGCAATGACCTTATGTTGAGCGAGGCCAGAGTGAGCTCGTCGTTTCAGTCGAAGTTTTCGCACGCCACTCTGCAAGCGCGACTTATCGTCTCTAGCGGATGCTTTGCACGCCGAGCCTCTCGAAGCGTGGCCTCTTTCTCGGCCGTGCGAACTATCCACGGCCGGTCCATGTGGAGTCAATGCTCACCTATAGCAGCTTCTACATTCAAGTCGCGGCTCTTCTACGGTCCAGAGCGCATGCGCACGACGACACGAGGACGAACAAACGAGGGGCGGGCGCTGTGACGTACCTTTCTCGCCCCGAGCAAGTTTTGCCACAATACGGCGAACGCTGGAATTTTTTTGTGGCCAATGTTGGCCATGCTTGGCTTGACGAACCTGAGCTCGGGCCACGCAGTAAATGCTGGAGTTTTTTTTTTTTTTTTTTTTTTTTTTGCCAAAATTGGCCAATCTTCCTAAGCGGGAATGCTTAGCTTGACGAACGTGAGCTCGAGGCCCGCGTCCACGAGCTCTCGGCATTTTCTTGGTATTTTTTACCGCGAACACCTTACACAAACGATTTGCTCAACAGCTTCGCTGTTAAAAATTACATATTACCCTGGAGCGAAGAACGAAGCGAAGCTCTTGTAGAAATGAACGTTTATTAGAGGGAATTTGTGCTGCATAAGTTCCCTCTAATAGGCGGTAGGCAATTCTTCCGTTCTGATTTAAGGAAAAATGGTTCTCCTGGGGGTATACACACCCCATCCGGTGTGTGCGAGTGAACGCGAAAGCTTACCGTACGTACTTGCTACCAGCGCACATATATACTACAGCCACCGGCAACAGTCAGAAATTGTTCGCGCAATTGTTTTTAGACCCTTACTTAAACAATTTAGACCTTGTTATCACAAACCTGATCTCGGTCGTTGGGTAAGCGATTTCCTGATCCTAGCGTAACCATTGACTCGCGGCACCCATCTTTTAGTGTGACGACTCAGGCGTGGCCACTGTGCGAATGCTCCAACACATGCATGTTTTGCTCGCGGCGATTATTCATAGCTGTGCGTCGCCAACGCGGATTGTGCACAGTGTACAACGCACCGTGCGCCGAGGTGGCCGTCCAAGACTGTCCGATATCGTGCAAAATACAGTGAACGAGCACAATCACAAGCAGCGGAGTCGCTCTGCTAAATTTACGTTTTGGTTCAATCACGACCTGCGTTGTGCTCTTCGTATAAAGCATTTGCATGTCCATGGTTTGTTCCATACTCGCAAAGATCCAACTGCGTTCGCAAGCTTCCTCGTCGACAAATCTCCTTACTTGCTATAAGGTGGTCGTTACAAACTGGCCGGCGTTTGCCATGACCACGTTGAGGCTGCTTCGCACACACCGCCACCGCCCCTGCCCGCCGTTGTCGCTTGAGCTGTGCTTCACCCAGTAGCCTGCTGCGCATGCGCTCTGCTGCGAGAGAGACTCCTTTTCGCTCCTTCCAATACACCTTTTCCGCTTACCAGTGTCGGTAGATGCGAGAGTGCAGCTACGCCATCGATAAGCCAAGCCAAGCCAATCTCTCTCCCCTTTCTTCTAACTTCTTTCCTACCTGGTTTCTAACTTCTTTCCTACCTGCGCATGGGGTTGCGCCGGAGGAGTTTTCTCCGCATACGGGATCACTGGATTTTCCTTTCGCCTAACCATTTAGGGCTACGCTTTAAAAGTAGTCCGAAAATCAAAAGAGCGGTGTTACGCCGTCATCTGCCTGAGAGCGGGTTTCGCAATATCGCTGTGCTGTACTGTTTTTTTCCCCCTCAGGTGACACTTTGCAAACGCAATAAAACCTGATTGAAATCCACTTCCAAAGAACTGCAAGATATTCGCTGAAGTGAAACTTTGTTCAAATAAAATAAGCGAATGCAGGTTATTAAAAAGTTGCCGTGAGTATCAGGTTTTGTAAAAGCTTATGTAAGACCCCCGCGTCCATATGTGAGATTCCAGGAGTATTGGAGGGGCTAGAAATAGCGAACGGAGTTGTTGAATATTCTGCTGCACTGGTGGCTATAATATAGGAGTGCCAGCAGCCGTATATTAAATTTTCCAGTTCGTAGCCGACCGCGATGTTTAAAGCTAGACATTTTTTTTATACGCAGAAACGTGAAAATGTGATGAGTCCTGCGCCACATTCCTTTTGGTGCATGCGACATGATATTACAGAGTTTTAGAACTCCGTAAGCTCCGTCTGTTTCGTTGTTACCGAGTTGACCGGAATTTATCTGGCCACTTGCGCATTCGTGTCGGTAGGGGGGATAAGTTCCGCGGCCGTCCCTCACCATGCCCGCGCATTCGTTACGGTGGGGTGCACGCGCCCTCCTCGCCGTGCCTGCACGCGCACGCTCAGTGAGGTCCCGGTCAACATGGTAACCACGGAACAGACAGAGCATACGGAGTGCTAAAACTCACTATTAATACATGAAACCATGTCCCTGCCCGTGCTTGTAGAAGTGAAACATGCACAGCATTTTCAGTTCACTCAAATAACGGAGCTCACTCAGATGCACCAATTGCACCCACGTCACGGAACATTCCAGAGAGTGTGGTTGCCTCAATTCTTTTGTTATATTCCCCGGGTGATTTTTTACACCTGCTAACCATAGAAGGCGTGAAATAGAAATGGCACACTTCATACAGAAATTAAGTCACGCTCACGTCCTGCATTCCCCTTCGTGCCCTTCTGGGAGCTGAGGTTATTTTCTAGACAAGACGCACTGATTTGTGGATTTACTGTTGCCACTTGACGTTTGCAAACCCTCTTGTGTTCCACGGTTAGTTCTTGCACTTTTTTTATAAGGCCTTTTATGAAGTCTATGAACTAGTTTGGCTGTTTGTGTTTGCGTTCGGGATGTGCTTTGCCTCCGTACTTTTCTCGCCGTCAAATGCGGTGATCATGGGCGCGAACGTCAGTTAAACGTTTTACTCTCATCCTCCTGCGTCCCGTCGCGCCTCCCCTGTGCTCTGTCAAAAAATTCCTCGGCACATTTAAGTGAGCTTACGTGGTTGGAATCCGAGAGCACTGTGGCATTTTCTAGCGCTACATATCCAAGAGTTGTGTACGGCCTGACGTGACGTGAATGGGGCGATGAAACCTGTGGAGTGTAGCCGCGATCCCTCGGCGTTTCCCTCTCTTCGCCCCATTCTCCGCTTCCTGCAGTGCATCGGCCTTGTTGGCGTTCTTGCATGGTTGACCGCACTTAGCCCACGCACAAATTGGCTGCACACCCGACGTAGTAACTCCTTCTATCACGAGTAGCGGAGCTTCGTTGGCACACCAAGCACGCGCCGTTCTTGCCACATGTTTTTTTTTAGTTGAAGGCGCGTGGAGTTTTGGGGACATTCGTTGCTGACAACGCGTGTTTGTCGCCTCATGTGGCACATACCGCTTTCGCATTCAAGCACGCTCCGTTTCTTCCCTGGTTTTTTAACAGCAGAGGTGGTTAAGCTTGAGTTCCATCCGTGCCTGGCGTCCCTCAAAACTCGGCGCAACAATGTGGAGAGGAAGAGAATGCTATACCAAGAAGTGTGAGGGGAAGTGACGAGGAGACAAGGAGCCAACGAGCACGCGTGGGGAGTGCGCGCTTCAAGAAAAAACGCTTCCCTCGTCGGAAGCGAACCGACTGCGACTGCCCTATCCGACTGCGCTCATTTTTTTCTTTATTGCATGGGAGAATACACTCACATAAGGACAGTGCGAGGACACTACACAGTCAAGCATACAAGAGAATAGACTAAAGTTGGGACAAGCACAAATACATCAAAATTCAGGCAAATACACACAAGCGTTCAAAAGAGGGTGGTTCAACCGGTCAGGTGGTCGGTCGAAAGAGTTATACACACTATGTACAAATGCCACCGTTTCTTCGAAATACAACTATGTTGATCACGGTGGATCGGCATGCGTATCACATACGCGACACCGCCACAGACTGTAGAAACCAATTAAAACAAACATGTCATAGGGTGGCTCACGGGAACAGCCAAATAGCAAAAATCGGATTGAGAAAAGCGTGATATCCCTATATATTCTGAGTGTTCGCGGCAAAATGTCCCAGAAAAAGACAGCCTCCCTGCAATCTACAAAAAAGTGATAAATTGTCTCTGGTCTTGAATACATGCGGCAATCTGCCGACCAAACTATAAAAAGCCCACGGTCCTTCATCCAAGTTTTTTACAGGAAGCGTATCAGTGTGTAATTTAAAGAAAAATGTATTAACACCTGGCTGAACACACATTTTGCGCACTCCATTGATGATCCTGGTATGGACACTGGAGGTACGGGACACGATACAAAGGCATGGGAAAATCCAAGAAACCAGGGCATCTGAAATAGACTCGCGGGAAGCATTAAATATGTACTGAAGCTAAACCGAGCCTGTAAGAGGCGGAACATGCGAACCACTCCTTTATGAAATCTCCGCGGTCATCGGACTACCGACACCGAAGACACAACAATATCAGGAAGAAAATGGGCAATACGTATTTACAGTAAAGTTTTCAAAAACGGATTTTGAACATCTCAAAAGTGGAATAAACGAGAAACAAGCTGCCAAACAAAAAAAAAAATCA
Organism: Haemaphysalis longicornis; assembly: GCF_048455015.1. Taxonomy (NCBI): domain Eukaryota; kingdom Metazoa; phylum Arthropoda; class Arachnida; order Ixodida; family Ixodidae; genus Haemaphysalis; species Haemaphysalis longicornis. Next base: position 437,222,541 of record NW_027526203.1, on the reverse strand, counting down.
ACAAGCCCAAGTCCTCCTCGCAGAACCGGAAGAAAAGATTATCGCGACGCATATAATATACTCACTGCGTGAAGACCAATGGAACGTTGCGAAAATCCTGTGAAAATTTTGTATCCTGAGACGAAATCAGTGTAACATCTGACATAAAAAAGACTGGTCACTATAAACGCATTACACGGCCGAGCACGAGAAAAAATGGTCTGCTACCATCTGCGCTAATCATTCGCTTGGCGCCATACTTCCACAGCCTGCTCCGATCAATTCGAGTCAGTATTACGAAACTGTGAGAAAGGAACGCCTAAATACGTCATGTCTCTATTCCAATTGATTCCCGCGAAACGACTCGTTGTCGTGCCCCATTCTCCCAACTAAAATCCACAGCTTTTCTCGGAGTTCAGGGCCGCACCTGAAACCTGGCAAACTCTAGTGTAATGGCAAGAGCATTCTCCAGAGCATTCTCCACGCTTGCCTTGTCAGTAGAAAAGAAAGCTGCATCATCGGCATATGCTAAGATTCTCACCTCCAACGACGATAGCGTAAACTGATGAACATTATTGTCCTGTATTATGCGCATACATAATGGTTCCAGATATAGGCAAAACAGGGGTGATGATAAAGGGTATCCTTGACGGACCAATGAAAGATGGTGAATTGGTTGGGTTAATTCATTGTTGACTATCGCTCTCGTAGAGCCATTGGTATAACACATTCGAATACCATTGGTAAGCCATGATCCTACATTCACTTTCTGTGGATCACTAAACAGGAATTGGTGACGAACACGAACGAAAAGCCTTCAGAAATCTAGTTGTACTAGGGCTACTTTGTCTGAAGTACCCGAAACACGCTCAAGTATAGACCTTGCAATGTGAATGTTAGTTTGAATAGATCACCCGCGAATGCCACATGTCTAATGGTCGCCAACTAGGAGCTCATTGGCATTTTGGGGACTGTTGGTCAAAATCTTAGAAAATAGTTTGTAATCTACATTACATAAAGAAATGAGACGATACCCTTCTACTTCACGCAGTTCTCGATCACTACTTTTCGGAACTAGAACTGTGTGGCCAGCGTAGGTGGAAGATAGGCAATCTAATAGGCCCCGCGATAAACCTCAAGTAAAAATGGAGCCAGCAACGAACAGAACATCTGGCAAAATTCAGCGAGACCATCAGGCTCAGTTCTGCCTTTCGCCAGTAATTAAATACTACGTACCAATTCTCCTAAGCCAACCTCCTGGTCGATAGAATCACAATCGTCCTGGTTTAATTTGAGCAGTAAACTAATGAATTTATTAATAGACTTCCCACTTACCGCATTTTTTGGTAGCTTGAAATGTATGGTTCTATAATAATCTGTGAAGGTCATCATTAACACATTAGTGTAATCAGTAATTTTCCCCTTGTACTCAACTTCAAGTGCTTGTTTAGACAGGGCATGACGGCAGTCATCGCCTAAAGATCGGCGACACGGTTGCACTACAGCAAAGCGCTGTGATCACGCTCGCACTGGAGCTCTTCGGTATTTCTCAGCGTCGACGACCTGTAGCTGTGTCTTCACGTTCCGAATGTCATCCGTATATTGACTAGGATACCGGCTTTTAAGTTCAAGAAGTTCCCTCGGCAATTTATATAAATGATTTTTGTTTTTTCGAACGCCCTTACTGTAGTCTCATCAATACCACTTCCTCCTTAAATTGCATAATTCCTGGCGCACGATTTAAAAAAAAAAAGACTCATGGGATAGTAACGAATGATTAAGTTTCCACAATTATTAGTGCAGGCGACGACTCCGACACTGCTGGCTGCCATAGGAGGCACATATAATTCAATGGTCACTGAAAAACACCGAATGCACAGAATGAGTATAAACACATGGTAGAATATCTAAAGAAACATAAATACGACCTAGTTTAGCGTGAGAGGCCCCCTGAAAACGCGTGAAACGATTTTGCAGTCGGACCGTTTCTCCAGTGTCAGGAAGGTGAAGGTCACGAACAATGTTATCCAACGTTACTGCACTAAAGTCCTATCATTGGTGCTCACATGACCTGTCACACGGGTTACACACAGTCTGTAATGACTGGAAATATTCTTCCCGTTCATGAGGTTGAGATGGTGCATTCGGGGCGCTCAGCATTTCCATTGGGTTCGTAGCGCGGGAGTTAGCTTTGGACTTTGGCTGAGTTGAAGTGGACTTTGGCTTCGGACTTTAGAAGTTTGGATTCCGATCTACCGATGTAATTGGAAGACCTATGAAAAACCAAGTTAATACCACAACGCCCAGCGTATCAAATTTGATACGCGGTGTTTGAGAAGCCAGAAAGGGACGATAAATCCCATAAAGCTAAGACCAAAGCCTAGACTATCCTTTTTGATACACTGACGGAGTTTTCTCATCTGAGTAGTTCAGAACGGCGCTGCGAGAGGTCTGCTGGCAGGTCGAGAAATACGGCCGCACGCGGGAGCTTGCGCGGTGGCATCCAACCGGCATCATTTTAGACGACAAACAGGGAGTATTTCCTTCTTTCGTTCTACATTTGGTCATTTACTTCTTCAGAAAATGGTGCGCGACCGAAATAATCTCTTTATTGTCGTGTTTGAGGCCCGTCCACTGTTTATCGTTGCTTCAAATTTCCGTGTAACATATTTGATACACTGGCCTCCTGTCATGTGGTAAAAAGTACCCATACCCGAAGGGGGATTGGCCCGAGAAGAAGATTATGGAAGAAAAGACAAAGAGAAAGAAGAATCAGAGTACGAGATGCGAGAAGGATTGGGAAGGGGCCAATGAAAAACATACACGGAGTGATTAGGAGGAGGAGGAGGTTATCTGACTAGCAAATGGAAGCCTGACACGATAGAATGCGAGGCGAAGACGAGGACGACGAAGTTGGGGTGAAGAGAGTGGAACGAGGTCTTGGAGGAACGGTGGCAAGTTCGGGCCGTGCCCCACAACGCACCAGCGGCATCGCACCGTTCGGCAGCGGGCAGCTCGGAACCACCGATTACCAGCGGCTTCGCTCTGCTGGCCTCCTGCTGACCGGCGGCATCGCACCGCCGGCGACCCGTCGGGCCGTGCCCCACGACGCACCAGCGGCATCGCACCCGTCTGGCAGCGGGCAGCTCGGGACCACTTGTTACCAGCAGCTTCGCACTGCTGGCCTCTTGCTGAGCCGCGCTGCTCAGTGAAGCCGGGGCATCGCACCACGGTAATCCGGACCACCGACGACCAGCACGGGCCATCGCGACGTGCTGCGACGTTCAGCAACGCGGAAGCCTACCCGCCGGGCCACGCCATCGGCATCGCAGCGGCTTCGACGTGCTACAGGGTGGGACTTGTTTGAATTTGGCATAGACAGCTAATGTGCTATAGTTACTATTTGAGTAGATTTTTGATAGTGTGAGTTTGTGCGTGTTTCTTTGTGATGTAGTGTGATATGCTTGTGAGTTTGTCATGATCGCGTTCGTTCGAGGTTTTGGTGTTGTAAATATATTGTGTGGAAATGAAATGATTCAAACCGAGTCTCATTTCTCTGCCGCGTGAGACGCGTGACACCTCCAATGACAGGAAAATTTTCGAATCGCTTATGATACGCTTTCTAACACAGCTCCCAACTGCTCCAGGTGCTCCAGGCGCTGGTACATGTATCTCATATACCATGCAATGTTCATCTGCGTCATGAATGCGTGGAATGTCCACAGGCTCCAGATCCATCAGTTGAAGGAGTGGCCACTCCAGCTGATGGCATTGCCAGCCTATCAGAAAGCCCGATCTCCACAGGAAAAGCGCCGAGAGGATTGCCGACGAGTTTCCCTTCGCCTTCCGAAAAGAAGACGTAGGTGACGCCGAATCACCCTTAAGATGACGTTAGAAGAGACACGGCTGGGCATCTTCAACTTGTGACGAGCAAGCGACTTCAACGCGGAGCTGCGTACGAAGGGCTAGCACGTTTAGCGCAGTTGTGTTCGCGTAATGCAATATACCTGTCTGCCTGAAAAAGTAACGCAACTGCTTCTTCGAATACCACAAGCCATGACACTGTAGCTGGTAAGGAGGCAGCAGAAAAGCCCACTGTATCAAATATGATACATTCGTTAAATGTTTACTGATTTGAAATTTCATTTTTTTTGTGTGTGTGTGAATGGAGCCATATTAGCCCTAAATAAAGGTACACACGTGTCTGGAATTTTTATGTCCCTGGAATTATGTTTGTGCTTTCTAAGGTTAAAGCTAGTAAAAAGACCACCAGCTCCGCTGTTTCCTTGGTCTTCGCAACTCAATTGCGAAGATGGCCTAATTTTTTTCCTTGGCTAAAGACGCGTGAAATTAGGGACAGTCAGGTGCCCACAACGCCGAGTTTTTTACCTGATGGAGGACATAAGGCTTTCGCATTAAAAATGCAACTATACCAACAAGCTTATCTTTCCACCTTACTACAATTCACAACATCAGAATTCACGCAGTTGAGACACGTTTCCAAGACACGTTGTGAAGGGGCTTCGAAACGTAAGTTCTGCTGAAGAATTCCTTTAAGTTATGCGCTCGTTCAATTCAAGGTCTATTGCATTTACGACCCCCTGCGGTACGTGCAGAAGTACCAGGTTAAGCGCTGTTCTCAGATGCAGCAAACGCCATTTTAGTTTCATCAATGTCGTGCTACGGAGGGGGTTTAGGAAGTCATTAGGGGTAGGGGACGGGGTGGGGTAAGGGTGTTGCACAGGGATGACAGGATGCAGTCTGTCGGGATGGAGGACTGAGGTGACGAATTCACGCAACGAGTTCTCCGCCTCGCCTCGCATGCGACCAGTAGGGTCAGACCGTTGGCAGTACTGTCGACGCCTGAGTGACCCCAGAAAACCTGAATGTGGGCAGAAAGATTCTGATAAATGGACCATGTGAAGCGATGCGTTCATCTGTCGCTGAAGTACCGCATTTGGTGCGGCTTCCTTCATTAGGATCGTTGCGCTATATTATTTTTCGTATGCGTTCGAAATAATAATAATCAATCAATCAATCAATCAATCAATCATGTTTATTTACGTGCCCAGGAACAGCCAGAGGCCTGAGTGCTGGCGCACGGGTAGTTTCATGAAAACAAAATACAAGAAACATATAGCAAGAAACAAACAAGCGACAAGACACACAAAGTGAAGTAGTGAAAATGACAGAAATAAAGCACAGGCGGAGCCTGGGTACAGGTAAAAAATAAAAAAAGAAGATGCCTATGTTGCTCTGCCTGTCGTAAAGGCCACACGACAGCCAGAGCAACAAAGTTTGACAGTAATACAACAAAAACAACGGAGTGTAGAGAAAAATGATAATATGAACAAATGACAGTAAACAGTTTCAAAAATAGGCAACTATCAGTTGGATAGACACAACCGCAGAGAAACCAAATTCCAGAAAAAAAAGAGCGACAGACATATCATAGGTGTTTAACATACTGTATTCAACAGCGCTGTACGGTAAATTGTAAAGGATTTCTGAAAGATGTCAAGGCGTTCAAAGAAGCGGTTGTAACAATTCTGTATTCTGCGCACAGGAGAATGATTGGAGTTGCGCGCAGCGGTCAAGAACGGGCGATGCGACCTGGTGGGCTTTTGTGGTACACTAAAATCTAAACAGTTAAGCAGGTCTGCGCAAGAAAGGTCGCCATGAACAATTTTGTGAAGAAATGTAAGGTCTGCACGCATACGTCTGCAGTTCAAGGAGGGGATGGAAGGGACTATGGGTAAGTCAGAATCAGGATGAAAACTCTGATTGTGATGACGGTGCTTAAATATGGATAAAAAGTTCTTCTGCACACGTTCTATTAATTCACTACTAGATTTGGAGATGCCGTTCCAGGCAACAGAAGCATATTCTAACTGTGGTATACATATTGCATTGTATAGCATTAGAAATGGATCTGGAGAAGAGAATTCCTTTGTAATCCGACACACATTTCCAAGGCTTCGGAGTGCTCGCCGGGTGATGAGCCTAATATGAGGAGAAAAAGAGAGGGTACTGTCGAAAAGCACCCCTAGGTCCCTAATCTCATCAACCCTTTGCAGAGAAGCTCCCTCAATACTGTAGGAAAACAGCAGACGGTGGGTTTTCCGGCTGTAGGTGACAACCTTTGTTTTAGTGGGGTTTAAAATTAGGCAGTTTTTCCTGCACCAGACCGATAATTCCGACACATCCCTCTGCAAGGCACAGCAGTCCTGAACACCGCTAATGTGCCTAAATAGTTTGACATCATCAGCATAGAGAAGAAAAGAAGAGTTTGTTAACACTGTCGAAACATCATTGATAAAGACAGAAAACAATAATGGACCCAGCACGGAACCCTGGGGTACACCACTTGTTGCAGGGTAAACACTAGACTTTTTGTAGTTAACATCTACATAAAAGGACCGGTCAAGGAGATAGTTGGACAACAAGGCAACAAGGCTTGCGTCTACACCGGACTTAGCAAGCTTGTTAATTAATAACTGATGGTTCACCACATCAAACGCCTTACTGAATAATAATAATAATAATAATTATAATAATAATCAATCAATCAATCAATCAATCAATCAATCAATCAATCGATCAATCTCTTTATTATAGTGCCCAGGTACAGCCGTAGCCTTTGTTCTGGCGCACTTAAGAAAAAGACAGACGACGACACAAATACATCCACGCGTGAGAAGAACAACAAAATACAAGCGAATAAAAAAACTAGAATGAAGAATAAAGGTCATTTAACAAAATCAATGATTTCGGCACACTAAGGTTTGAACAATCACGAAACGATAAAACACAGTGTCATAAAAGTTTGACAATACAAACGGGCAGATATAGATATATATGAGTAGGAACAGTAACAAAGGCGAGCAACATAAACGAAAATAGGGCAATGAAAATAGAATTGAAACATGTCGGAACCAAGTCGGGGAAAGACAGAAGTCAGAAGGTCGCACATGTCAGACCGAAGGGGTGTATGAAACAGGTCAATATTATGGGAGTAGAGAATGTATGTTTCTTGAAGGCGGTACAATGTGCAGTGTCTATTGCATGTCTTACGGGTACGAAGTATAGGAGACTTACGGGTAAGTTTCGACGGTACTCTAAGATTTACATTTGCAAGCAACTCCGAAAAAGAAATAATCCCGTGTACAAGTTTAAATAAAAAAATTAGGTCAGCATTGGTTCGTCTTGACTTCAAACTTTGGAGAGGATTAGAAGTAAGAAAGTCTGAACCATTACGACTGTGGCGGGAGAAACGATGTTTGTGGATAGATATGAACTTATTTAATAATAATAATAATAATAATAATAATAATAATAATAATAATAATAATAATAATAATAATAATAATAATAATAATAATAATAATAATAATAATAATCAATCAATCAATCAATCAATCAATCAATGTTTATTATAGTGCCCAGGAACAGCGGAGGCCTTCGTGCTGGAGCACTCAGAGGGGAAAATGCAGCACTGTAGTACATCAACAATTTGCTAATAAACACTCAGTGAGCAAAAAAAAAAAAAAAAAAGACAGAAAGACTTACAAAAAACGGCAAAGAAGATAAGTAATAAAATAGTGCAATCCAACCGACTTTACACAATTAAGTCATGCTGGCGCACAGAAAAGGTATAAGACAGCAATGAAATGCATCAACAGCTGGCAAAAGAACAGTGAGCGAGCAAAAAATATGAAGAAACTACAACTTCAAAGAAGAATAAAAATACCATAGTGTAATTTTAGGCAACATTACACAATCAATAGAAACTGTAATGTCTGGTCAATTGCAAGAAGACATCTTACAATAAGCGTAACTATACGGAAGGGTGAGTGAAAAGAAGAAAGTTTTTACAAGATTCGGGAAGCGTACATTTTCAGTTTCAAATGGACGCATGAAGTGAATATAGCAACTTTTAATGATAAAAGCGGCAGAAAAAGAAAAATTCTACGATAATTACAGTCGCAGTATAAGCACAATACACGAATAACAGGAACAAGAACAAGCTCGGTGAAGTCAATGCACACGTCAGGACGACAAGTGAAGAAAAAGAGCACTGCCAAGATGAACCTAGTGTGTCAGAGCTGACAACCCGGCCAAAAACTCCCGAAGAGGACGTTGAAAGATATCGAGCTTCTCGGAGTGAACATTATGCAGATGCTGCATCCTCTGAAGAGGAGAACGTGTGCTGAGAGCTCCAGCTGCTTTAAAAGGGTGGGCGAGCCTTGTAGCTTTTTGTGGAACGCGAAAACTGATTGATTCAAGTAGTTCCGGGCATAAAATAATACCATGAAGCAATTTGTACATGAAAAGAAGGTCTGAGTGGGTCCGCCGGGAACTTAGAGAAACCGTTATAGGGATAGGCTCCGAAGGAAAACGATGCCTAAATATTGATGAAAATTTGGTTTGTACACGCTCTATACGTTGACAGTTGGAACTACAGGTTCCATTCCAAACGACAGAAGCATATTCTAGTTGCGGAATACAAAGCGTTCTGAATAGTTTTAGGAATGAAGAAGGAAACCGGAATTCTCGAGAAAACCTGCAAATAGCCCCAAGAGAGCGTAGCGCCCGCCTAGTAAGTTGAGTGACATGAGGTGAGAAAGTTAAGGCACTGTCGAAAAGCACGCCGAGGTCTCTGATCTCTTCAACTCTAGACAAGTAACCGCCGTTAATACTGTAGCAAAATAAAGTGCGGTTCGTTTTCCTGCTATAAGACATGACCTTTGTTTTTGTAGAGTTAAGATTTAATCTATTGTCTGAGCACCACTTGGAAAATGAGGATATATCTTTCTCCAGGGCAATGCAGTCATTAATGGACTCAATCCGTCTGAATATTTTAATGTCGTCAGCGTAAAGAAGGAAAGAAGACATCTTAATTGCGGCTGACACATCATTCACAAAAATGGAGAACAAGAGAGGCCCCAACACGGAGCCTTGAGGCACACCGCTTGTTGATCTGTACAGAGCAGACGTCTGCCCGTTAACGCTAACGAAACTGAACCGGTTCTCTAGATAACTACCCAACAATGCCACGAGTGGTGTATCAATTCCTACCTGTAAAAGCTTTTTAAGTAACAGCGTGTGGCAAACAACGTCAAATGCTTTGCTCAGATCACAGTAGACAACGTCGAGCTGGCCCCTCTCAGAAATGGCTGCCGAGGCCTGCTCCATGAAGCAGGAGAGATTAGTCGTTGTCGACCTTCCTGATATAAAGCCGTGCTGTTTACTTACAAGAAGATTCTGTACAGAACTTGACAGTAATTTGTACAGCGCTGTCTCAAACAGCTTGGAACAAGCACAAAGGAGAGAAATTGCTCTGTAGTTTGTTGCATCCGATTTGGAGCCTGATTTGAAAATAGGACGCACTCGAGAAATTTTCCACGCGAGAGGAAACACGTTTGTTTTTAGACACTGGTTAAATATCACCGTCAAAACAGGTACAAAAATGCTGCCGTATGTTTTGAGAATAGCTGGAGGTATTCCGTCAGCTCCGCACGACAATGACGGTTTCATGCGCTTTAGGCTCTCCAAAACCAACTGCTCGTCCAAAAGCACTAAGCTAGAGCCCTGCACGCGATTTAACAATATGTTCATTTCAGAGACGTCACGCTGGCCGCATGTGGCACTGAAGTGCTGAGCAAAGTGGTTGGCGACATTATGAACTTCTTCCCCAGAAGAATCTACAAGATTGATAAGATCATGTGAGTTGTTCTTACGGGACCGGATGTATCTCCAAAATGTTTCAGGCTGAGAATTCGCACTACTCTCTACAGAATCGAGATAGGAGCGCTGGTCCCGCTCATAAAGGTTTTTACATAATTTACGGTAAGAGCAGAAGTTCTGTTTCCATTCGTCACTCCCGGTTTTCTTATACTTTCTGTGGCAGCGGTCTTTTAATTTAAGAGTCGTACGAAGTTCTTTCGAAAACCAATGTGGGTGCTTGGAGTGGTTTGGTTTATATTTGGGAATAAATTGGTCCATACCGCTTTTGACAATTTCGGTGAACCGTTCGACCTGTGCATTGCAATCAGGGAGTTCTTGAATTTCTGACCAATCAAACGAAGAAAAAAAGCTATATAAGCCAATGTAATCCCCACGTGCATAACAGAAGGGAGAGAGTTCATTATACTTTAGTGAGGTACCACAATGCCGAATCGAAACGGGAGCCGAAACTGAAAATGGAGGATGAAGCTTGTCGGGTTTGACAAGAGAGATATCCACCATTGATACTCGCGCGTTCTGAATGTTTGAGAAGCAGAGGTCTAAGATATTTTCGGAGCAGTTTTTGATGTTATTCAGTTGTGTCATGGATGTGAAATCTAGGAAGTCTAAAACAATGCGAGATTTTTGCTGTACGTAATAATTGTAATGCTGGTTAGTTAGACTGTCCCATTGTACACCAGGTGCATTGAAATCCCCCAGAATGATAAACTGGTGATTTTGGTGTGAAGCGCAAACTTCTTCTACAGAAGTAAGTAGCTCATTGAACGAAGAAATAGGAACATCGGGGGGAATATAAAACGCCCCTATTAAGAGCCTCTCGCCCCCAGTCAGTCGGATGTCCAGCCAGACACACTCATTGTCGCCCTCAAGGTCTTGTCGCCTCTTACACTGAAGACCACAATCGACCGCAACTAATACGCCCCCTCCCTTTTGTTTAGCCCCAGTAAAATTCCTATCTTTGCGGAAAACTTGGTAATTTGGAGGGAAATAATCATTTGAGCTAATGTCGCTACAGAGCCAGGATTCAGAAATTACAATAATTGGAAAATTTGAGGAAAGTACATTAGCAAAAAATTCGGGCGCTTTAGTGCGAAGGCCGCGCGCATTTTGATAGTAAATGTCCACCCTATTGTTAGTTTTTTTCATCGTGTGGGACATCAGTGGAACAGAACATTTCGGCATGCAGCTTTCCGCGGAAAGGTTTGAAAAGGCAGCCCTTCGGCCAGAACAAAGGATCGCTCAAACGCTCGAAGGAGTCCTCATCGACCGTAACGCAGAAGGAAGAATATGAACTGTACTTGGTCTTCAGCCGCTGACAAGCCAGAGGTATGACATGTACCGTCGAAAGATGCTCCGTCAGTTGGGCTGAAGTGGTGGACGGTGACAGTTTAGACACAAAGATGTGTCTCGGACGCTTAGATGGACGAACGACGGAGATGCTACACGCATCTGAAGCACCCACACACACTGCACTCCCTCTGCGTTTGTTTGACTGGGCCGAGTCATTGGAAGGTGGCTTGCCGGATGCGTCATTTAACAAAAGGCAAGCCTCGGAAGGGGCTGGGGTCAGCTGCTCGTTCGCTGAAAGCGTAGACGCTGCGTTCATCTTCGCCACAACAGTGGCAAAGGATGAAAGGTCCACTCGCTGCGTGGAAGGGGTCGCCGTCGTCACGTTGAGCTCAGGTGTCGAAGGGGGGGCAGGCAGCTCGGGAGGCAAGGGACCGGCCCGCGGTAACCGCGGGAGCCGCTCCCCTCGAAGGCTGCGAACCTCCGCCCGCAGAGAAGCAATTATGCCTGACTGCTGGGCGAAAGCACGCGCGTTCTCCCTGCTCAGGCGGTCGTTGGCCTCTCGTAGCTTTGCCACCTCGTCCGTCAGGAATGAAAGGCCCTCGAGAGCGTGGAGCAGCATTTCACGGATGTCGGTCGCGTCCCCTCCAATAATAATAATAATAATAATCAATCAATCAATCAATCAATCAATCATTTATTTGCGTGCCCAGGAACAGCCGGGGTCGGCCTTTGTGCTGGCGCACGGAAACAGAAACACACGAAACATAATGTACACATCTTTCAAATACAAAATAAAATACAAAATACAAAAAAAAAAACGAAAGGATAGCTTATGTTGAAGTTACGGAATTAAAGTCATTTGAGTGCATGAACTCAAGGATAAAAGACAAATGCAGAATAACAAAAGTTGGCAGTTACGCCAATACAAACTCACAGACATGTTTGCGAAACAGAGTAGGGCAATCATTAAATATATCAAGGTAATCCGAGTACCGATTGTACGTGCATTGCAGTCGGCACACAGGGCACAAGACACGCAGACAATTGGGGTTGCAAAAGGTATCATGTTTCCTGGTCCACTTTAGCGGCACATAAAGACGAACATGCTGTAGCAGCTCACCACAAGACACTATGCCGTGCATAATTTTAAAGAGGAAGAGAATATCAGCCTTGTTCCGCCTGGAAGTTAAGCATGATAGCGTCAATGAAGAGGGCGATCCAGGGTTATAATTACTACTATCGCCAAAGCGATGGTTGAAGATAGATATGAACTTATTTTGGACCCTTTCTAGAAGCTTACGGTTTGTTTTGCTCGTGCTGTTCCAGACAACAGATGCATATTCAAGCTGAGGACGACATATAGTTGTGTAGAGCTTCAGAAGAGAAATCGGCTCCTTGAACTCCTTGGACACGCGACAGACAACGCCAAGCGATCGTAGAGCTCTTCGAGTAATTACCTGAATATGTGGAGAGAAGCTCAGTTTACTGTCGAAAGTGACGCCTAGGTCATTAACCTCTACCACACGTGGGAGTAATTCACCGTTGATGTTATAGGGAAACAAGATGTTGTCAGTCTTTCTTGTGTATGTCATTACCTTAGTTTTAGATGTATTAATGAGGAGTTTGTTGCATGAGCACCAATGCGAGAAGGACGAATAATAATAATAATAATAATCAATCAATCAATCAATCAATCAATCAATCAATCAATCAATCAATCAATCATGTTTATTTACGTGCCCAGGAACAGCCAGAGGCCTGAGTGCTGGCGCACGGATAGCTATATGAAAACAAAATACAAGAAACATATTGCAAGAAACAAACAAGCGACAAGACACACACATATTGAAGTAGCGAAAATTACAAAAATAAAGCACAGGCGGAGCCTGGGTACAGGTAAAAAAGAAAAAAGAAGATGCCTCTGTGGCTCAGCTTATTGTAATGAATACACAACAAGCAGAGAACAAAGTTTGACAGTAAGACGACAAAAACAATGACAAGAGTATAGAGACAAATGATAAGACAATAATAATAATAATAATAATAATAATAATAATAATAATAATAATAATAATAATAATAATAATAATAATAATAATAATAATAATAATAATAATCAATCAATCAACCTTTATTTTCGGTGCCCAGGAACAACCCTAAGGTATTGGTGCTGGCACACCATATACAAAACATTATTAAAAGAAACGTAGCACAGCACGGCGCAACACACAAAATCCTCGATATGACAGAAAAAATAAAGTAAAAATACTTACAAAAATTCAGAAAAAAAAGCAAAAAAAAAGACAGTGTTGCAAGCTATGGCCCTCGACCAGCGAAACGTTCAAGGAACTTGAGAAAAGGAAATATACAACAAAATACACAGTGCATATGATAGAGACAAAGTGTACACATAAAACGAGAGTTTAGATTTCTGAAAAGTTACACTGCAATAAAGTATTAGCGTAAAACGAGCGATGCCTTTGCAGTGTCCCATCTTGTCGAGACACACAACAAACATAGCAACACGTTTGACAGAAAAATAGCGAAAAAACAATGGCAGGAGTATATGCATAAATGATCAGACCAACAAATCGCAGAGATAATAAAAATGACGAATGAATCAACCAATTAATTGTTTAATAGTGTGTCCAGGAACGATGTGCTGGTGCGGAAAGAAAAGTGCATATCTCAGAAAAATACAGAAAATAGCATTGTTTAGTCTGAACGAGAATGAGACACTTTGAGATACACACACGCACATGACCCGCGCACATATGCAAACAAGGCAAGTGTAAGACAACAAGACATGATTAAAACTCTGTACACTGAAACATGTAAACCGGAAAAAGATATTAGCTGAAAATCACGCTACAATGAAGGCATAAAACTTACATACACAAGTGAATCATCGAAACAATTAGCATACATACATAGATAAACCTTAAAGCAGCCGGCCAATCAATGGGCTGTATTTACAGACTCCAGGTCAGCACTCGAAAGCTTGACGTCGCTTCCAAAGGAACAGCTGGCTTGGGAAATCAATCTCTTGCACTTACAAGCCATACAAAGGGGACACAGCGTAGATCTGCAGTGGCTTCCTGCCCACTGCGGAGTTGCCGGCAACGACGCAGCTGACAAAGCCGCCTCATCTGCCCACAGTCTCTGCACTGAAGCTGTGCCGATCCCATTCACGAGAAAGGATGCGGCAATACTCGCCTCATCAACCGCATGGACTGCGCAGATGTCTATCTGGACTGATGCAAGGCAGCAATACGCACCTCTTCATGAGATTGATCCCAAGTGCACCTTCAGAATGCCACCTGGACTTAGCAAGCACGAGGAAGCCATTCTGCATAGGCTGCGCTTGAATGTGGCCTACACGGGGCATTACCTGTACAAAATCCAGCAGGCATCTTCACCTCTTTGCTCCAAATGTGACTCACGAGAAGACATCCATCATGTTATATGCGTGTGTCCAAAGTACACCGTGCACAGACAGAAACTCATATTATCTTTGTGCAGGCATCTTGGTGCGGGACTTGTGCTGAGGGCTGTTTTGGGTCCATGGTCGGGTCCCAGTCAGGCTGCGCGTGCAATCAAAGCTCTTTTGGAGTTTCTTCGGAGCACAGAACTGGACAGAGTTTTGTGATTGAAAATTTTGGCCGCATCAAATGACATCATTTCGTTTTCACATTTTTTTTTCTTTTTTTTTCGTTTTGTTTTTCTTCTCTCATCTAGCGTAGCAAGCCAGCCCGACGGCTCGGCTAACATCGCTGGTTTTCATTAAAGTTATTCTCTCTCTCTCTCTCTAACCCCGGCAGCAAAAAGTTTGTTTGTGAGTTGAAGTTACATACTAGGGCAAGCAAACTACTCATGGTTTGTCAAGCTACGCAGTTCCTTACAAAAAGCTGGAAAGGGACGATGGAATACGTCCAAACTTTCTGCGTGCATATTGTATAGGTGCTGAATGCGTCCCACGGGACTCTTGACACGGACGGGGACATGAAACGGTCTAGGTGCCCTGGTGTTGCCTGTCGGGGTTCTCAAATTTATGGCACCCAACAACTCTGTACAATCAATGAGGCTGTGGACCAGTTTGTACGAGAATAAAAGGTCAGCCTTGGCCCTCCGGCTGTGTAGTGGGTCCATTACAAGCAAGCTGGCGGCATCAACACCAGGATAATCTTTAGCCTTCGCAGTAGCATACCTATGTTTTAGTATTGAGATAAATTTAGTTTGCACTCTCCCAATGGCAGCCGCGTTGGACCGACACGATGCATTCCAGACCACGGATGCGTATTCCAATAGAGGGCGACACATACAGGTATAGAGCTGAAGAAATGTGTCTGGATAGTTGAATTCTCTGGACACACGACATGTTGCACCTAGTGTTCGCAAAGCACGACGGGTAATCTCATTATTATGGGCTGTAAATGTGAGCTTCGAGTCAAACAAAACTCCCAAGTCTCTGATTTGACATACCCGATTCAGATCTTCTTCACTTATACGATAGGTGAAATTGATATCATCTGTTTTACGGGTATACGACATCACTTTGGTTTTTGCACTGTTAAGTATCAACTTATTTCTGTTGCACCAGCCCTAAAACGCGGCGATATCACATTGCAGTCGTGCACAGTCTGAGATGTTGGCAATCACTTTGAATATTTTAATATCGTCTGCGTATAGCAAAAACGATGAGTACTGAATTGCTGTCGAAACATCGTTGACAAAGAGTGAAAACAAAAGAGGTCCAAGGACAGAGCCTTGAGGCACCCCGCTTGTGGCTGAGTACGTTCCGGAGTGTAGCCCGTTACAGTAAACGTGGCAGTGACGACTGGTAACGTAGTCACGCAGCAGATCTAGCAACGGATAAGGAATGTCAAGGTGGGAAAGTTTTAAATGCAGAGCATTTCTTAGCCTCGCCTATTCCTGCGTCGGACGGTGTCAACAGCTCCGCGTCCGCAGCAGGTGCGCCTCTCCTTCCCTCCTCTCTCTCAACAGCAGCTGGCGCGCGCATGCGTCGTAGTCAGCCCGTTCGCTCCGTCGCGGTCTCGGCGTAACAGGTGCGTGATAGCAGCGCGGTGGGGCGAGGAAGGGCGCGCGCTGCTTGCGCATGCGCGCTCTCCCCCCCGTACTGCTCTCCCTCTACTGCGCGCGCTGCAAATATAGCGGCTAGCGGTCGCTCGTGTTTCAGTCACTGCGTTGCTCCTTCCTTCCTTGGTTGACGCTCGTGCCCACGTTTACTCGTGTCTGCTACTCCAGCATCACGGAAGAAGCGATGGAAGCAACATTGCCTTCAATCAGTACTGAGGCCCCAATGCTCTGCATTTACTCGTGTTCCCCTCGCGGGAAGGCGCGGGAATTTTTTACACAACAATGAATGGGAAACCACATCGAACGCCTTGCTAAGGTCACAGTATACCACGTCAAGTTGGCCTCGGTCTTCCACTGCCTTTGACGCATGTTCCATAAAAGAAACTAAGTTTGTAGTGGTCGATCGGCCACGTATAAAACCATGTTGATTTGGAATAATTTCATATCTTACTCTGGATGTAATGAGGGAATGAATTATAGATTCAAAAATTTTAGAAGCACTGCACAGGAGCGAAATCGGTCTATAATTTTTTGCATCTGTTTTTGACCCGGATTTGTGTACAGGTACAACTTTAGCTATGTTCGAACAGTTAGGAAACGTGCAGTACTAATACAGTTGTTAAACACACATACAAGCACTGTAGCAAGGATAGGACTGAAAGCCTTGAGTAGAGCCATGGGAATGCCATCTGGGCCACAGGCTAGCGAGGGCTTCGCGTCCCGTAGGCTTTTCATCACGATTTCCTCCCCTACAAATGCCGTGCTCGGTGCCGTACCGCGACAATTGGACATCGGAGCTGACGGAACGTCGCAGGTATTATACACCGTTTTAAACTGCTGAGCGAACGCGGGAGGGACGTCATCAATGATTACTAAATCGGAGTAAGAAGATTAATGCATTCAGTGTTATGCTGGGGGGACCTACTGCGGATATATTTCCATAAATCTTTGGGGCTCCTTTTAAGATTGCTTTCTAAGGACGTAATGTATGCAGCCCGATCACGATCATACAGTTTTTTACAGAGTGACCGGTATTCTTTAAACTCTAACTTCCATTTTGTCTACCCACTCTTTTGAGCTTTCCTGTGGGCACGCTCTTTGCCTTTTAGTGCCGACCGGAGTTCACTCGAGAACCAGAAAGGATACTTCGAAGATTTAGATTTCTTTAGTGGTATATATCTGCGCATACCTTCTTGAAGTACTTTGGTTAATTCGCTGGCCTGAAAATTTGGGTCATTTGACACGAGGATTGCCGACCAATCAAAATTCGACAAGTACTGGTAAAAACTGATGTAGTCACCTGCAGCAAAATTATAGCGGGGGAATTCGGAAACACGTGGCTTGTCCTTTTGCACATCACTTTGAATAGGTAGTACTATGGATAAGGGTGGATGGTAATTGTCCGGGGTAACCAAACCAGTAGGGCTTATGTTGGCACTGAAGTTTTTGATGTTTGAAAAACAAAGGTCAAGTAAGCTCCCAGCAGAGTTCACAACGTGGTTGCTCTGTTCAAGACCAGTAAATGAAATGAAGTCCAGTAAGGCTGAGGCCTTTTGAAGAACGTAGTTATTGTAATGAGAAATACTAAGGTCACCCCATTCTATTCCCGGCGAGTTAAAGTCACCGAGAATCACGATACGGTGTCTAGGAGGAGAGGAAATTACATTTTCAATCGATGCTAAACAAGTTTGAAAAGAAACCGGAGCTATGTTAGGAGCTAAGTAAAATGCACCAAGCAGGACGCGTTCGCCGCCGATGCAACACAAGTCAACCCAGACAGACTCATCCTCTGTCTCCAGGTCTGCGCGCCTCACGCATCTGAATGAGCTATTGACGGCTATCAAAGCTCGCCCTCCCGTGCGTTTAAGGCCAGATGTGGCACGGTCACTGCGGAACACATTGTAATAAGGCGGAAAATAATCTTTTGACGAGATACTGGGTAAGAGCCAGGTCTCCGTAAGAACAATCACAGAAAAAATTGAGGAAGATACATTACAAAAAAACTCGTTTGCTTTAGTCCTTAGACCACGAACATTTTGATACAAAACGTTAAGGGACCTATTCATGAGTGACCTGTTCATTTTCTAACTCAGATGCGTGCAGATGGCGATCATGAAGAATTCCCTGGAAAGGTTTAAAAAGGCAGTTTGTCGGCCATAGGCCCGGGTCCTGCAGCTTCTGAAAAGCTTCGTCGTCAACTGCAACGTAAAATGAGGCATAGGATTCATACTTCGTTTTCAGCCATTTGCACACTAACGGCGCGATCGCCACGCTGGAAACATATGCCGACACCTGGGAAGACGATGTTTCAGGAGCCGGCTTTGTCACGAACAGCGCCTTCGATCGCCGATGTTGACTGGCGACCGACAACGTTGTACTTGTTGCCAGTCCAAAGCACGCCGGTGGTCGTTCCTTATAATCAATCAATCAATCAATCAATCAATCAATCAATCAATCAATCAATCAATCAATCAATCAATCAATCAATCAATCAATCAATCAATCAATCAATCAATCAATCAATCAATCAATCAATCAATCAATCAATCAATCAACCTTTATTATTTTCGGTGCCCAGGAACAACCCTAGGGTCTTGGTACTGGTACACCATATACAAAACATACATAAAAACAAACTAAAATCAAGACAACACAACACACAAAACCGTATGCATGAAAGAAACAATAAAGTAAAGATAGTTACAGTAATCTCAGAAAGCAAAACAGCAAAAAAAAATAAGAAAAGAAAAGAAACAGGAGACCTAGCGTTGCAAGCCATGACACTCGGACAGCGAAATGTTCAAGGCACGTGAAAAACAGGAAATACTCACTGAACATGACAGAGACAAGTTATACGCATAAAACGAAGGTTTTATAACAAAATGTTCGGACGTTTCAACTTTGAAAGAAGCTAATAATAATAATAATAATAATAATAATAATAATAATAATAATAATAATAATAATAATAATAATAATCAATCAATCAATCAACCTTTATTTTTGGTGCCCAGGAACAACCCTAGGGTCTTGGTACTGGTACACCATATACAAGCATTCATAAAAACAAACTAAAATCAAGACAACACAACACAGAAAACCATATATATGAAAGAAACAATAAGGTAAAAATAGTTACAGAGATCCCAGAAAGCAAAACAGCAAAACAGCAAAAAAAAAAGGAAGCCTAGTGTTGGAAGCCATGACACCCGGCCAGCAAAACGTTGAAGGCACGTGAAAAATTGAAAATACACAAGCAAATACTCAATGCACATGACGGAGATAGATTATACACATAAAACAAAGGTTTTGTAACAAAATGTTAGGAAGTTTCAAAATGGAAAAACGAAGTTCAGCGTTACAAGCACTGACACTTAAACCGACAGAAATTCAAGCAACACAAAATCAGGAAAAGTGAAAAACAAACAAGCAAGATGATGATTTGCATAAAATAAATACAGAACAGAAATACGGCACATAAATGACATAAAGGCACTTAAGCTACAACAGTTTTCAATTCGTTAGAGAACAAAGACAAAGAGCTGTGGAATATATCAAGACGATCGGAATATTCATTATATGCACATTGTATTCTGCAGATGGACGAGCATCGTTTACTTAAAGCATCTGTTCTGAAAGTTCGAAATCTTCGGAAAAGTTTGTTCGGCAAGTTGACATTGATAAGTGCAACCAATTCATCACACAAAATATCGCCATGAAGAAGTTTATAAAGAAAGATAATGTCAGCTCTCATTCGTCGACACCAAAGGGAAGGAATACTTTTGAGACAAGACATGCTGCCGTTTGCGTCTTCTTGTACATGACGGAAACGGTGCCTAAAGATAGAAAGGAACTTATTTTGAACCCTTTCGATGCGGTCACTATTGGACTTGCAAGTTCCATTCCAAACAACAGAACCGTATTCGAGAAGAGGTAAGCACAGAGCCGAATACAACTTTAAGAAAGGAAGAGGACTTTTAAACTCTCTAGAATACCTGCAGACAGCACCCAGACATCGAAGAGAGCGTCCGGTAATTTGTGTAACGTGGGAAGAGAAAGTCAGAGAAGAATCAAATAGTACTCCCAAGTCCCGAATTTCGGTCACCCTCGGCAGTGCAGTGCTTGCTATTTTATAGGAGTATTGCAGCTGTTGAGTTTTCCTACTATAGGAAACAACTTTCGTTTTTGAGGGGTTCAAAATTAAGTCGTTTTTGGTGCACCAACGATGGAATGACACGATATCAGCCTGAAGAGAATTACAGTCCTGAACATTACGCACTTCTCTGAAGATTTTCATATCATCAGCATACAATAAAAAAGAAGAATTTTTAATGGCAGAAGCAACATCGTTAATGAAAATGGAAAAAAGAAGGGGGCCCAGAACGGAGCCCTGGGGTGCACCACTGGTTGCTTTGTACCTAAATGATGTTTGATCATTAACACTTACATAGCAATATCGCTCCTGGAGATAGCAACGTATAAGACCCACTAAGGAAGCGTGAACATCTAACAGAATGAGCTTGGCAAGCAATAACGAGTGGTTGACTACATCAAAGGCCTTGCTCATGTCACAGTAGACCGCATCAAGCTGGCTTCTACCAATGACTGCTGGGACAGCCTGCTCCATGAAGCATGCGAGGTTTGTGGAAGTTGAGCGACCACGCATGAAGCCATGTTGATTAGGAATGAGGACGTGTTTAAGTGAGAAAGACAAGACCTTATGAAGAGATAACTCGAATATTTTAGAGGCAGAACAAAGAAGCGACACTGGCCTATAGTTCATGGGGTCGGTTTTTGGGCCTGACTTGAAAACAGGGAATACACGACAGATTTTCCATGATCGAGGGTACGTGCCAGACCGGAGACAGTTATTAAATATTGAGGTGAACACAGGAACAAATATATTAATAATAATAATAATAATAATAATAATAATATCATAATTTCATGCGCACGACAAAGCGATTTCAGTGGATAGTGGCTAAAACCACTGATGCGGTACAACTGCCCTGAGTTTCGCACTGCTTTCCCGGAAGTCTTCATGCTATGCCGGCAGTTTTATGCCAGCACCAGCTGTGCTTACGAGCCTAATAAGTTGGTGGTGCTCAGCACTTAAGAGCACACTTAGTTGTGAAGGGCTCGCAAAATGTACAATTTCTTACCAAGTAATACTCCGCCATCTCTGAAGCAGGTCAGATCATTAGGCCTAGCTGATTTTGCGCGGAATGTTGACTTGAATTTGAAAGAAGCAGTATAGGACCTGCACAAACTCTAACCCATTTCCCCACTGCCAATATGAAAGCTCCCGTTGCGACGACTAATACCGAATCTGAATTAGATGCCCGCCTACGTACGCCACAAAACCGCTGCCGCACGCCAAGCATGACAGATTCAACGCGTAATTATGAAGAAACGGTTGTTGGCGAAGGAATCGTGTTCAAATTATCCCCTTTAAACAAGTCCGGGGAACAAAAATTGAGATCTGATTGAACACCCTCTCACACACACACATGCACGCGCAGTCGCCAAATAAGTTAACTCACCGTTCCCTGAACATTGAGTCACTGTGTTTCTTTTCAGCCGTCCAGCTTCCCGAGAATAGACGTGCTCGGAAGGCGGCAGAAAACGGGCCATTCCCGCGATCTGGCCTAAATGTCGGCCATAGATTGCACTCGGTGCTTGAATTAATGATAACGACCAGACAGTCCGTGATGGCCATTAGCATTTAACGACTGCCGTTGGGAACTGCTTAAGACAAAGCGCGCAAGTTGCCGTGCTCGTAGGCGAAAAGCCACATCGTTCTCTCACAGCCCAGGCTGACCTTGTTCACATGCTTACGTCCGGTTTCTTTTTGGTATTTCTTATTGTCTATTAAGTGTTGTTTATCAAAGCAGGCTGTCTTCATTGCCTAAATAAATAGAAACCTTTTGATGTGGCTGCTGAAATGTTACAGAAAAGGCCTTTGGAGGCGTTCACTACCTTAACTGCACAGGAAAAATTAACAGTTCCTCAGCAAATCAGTGGGTGATGCCGAAGAATTTCATTCTTGGGTTTTCCCTAGGTGTCGATTCACAAGCAAACAGCAGAGCTGCTGTGCACATTACGATATTATCAGGGGAACTGGGAAAGTACAGTTCCCGTTTAAAGGCCCCAATGTATAATAACGCCTCCATGACGCAAAGGTTATAGAACGACGACGTCGGCTCTATGGCTGCCCCGTTGTGCCCGGCAGGGTTTTGGGTAAGAACGAATCCACAAACATGGTCATTCTGTTGTGCTTGCATGGCAACTACGTGTGGAGATGTCTGCATAACGACCCCAATAATAGGAAATGTTTTTGCCACTTTCTTGGATCGTGATATGCGAGGCCATGACCTTAAAATTGATTTGCTAAAAGCATTGATATATTTTGAAGGGTACAAGTAGTGTACTGTGGATGTGCTTAGTATAAACAGCACAGCTACCACAATCAGCAAACTGACGACCGAAGGAGGTCTATCAACTCCATTACACTTTTTCTACGGCAAACGTTACCTTTCACAGGCGGAGTTAGTTGTCACCAAAAAATTGGGCTAGTTGCATGCATATTCTTAAGCAATTTAAGGATTACAGTTAAGCCCAGCACCAGACTGTTTACAGATTTGCGAGCGACTAGAAGCGGGACGTGGAGCATTTGTTTTTGCAATGTTTCAAAGCAACATTTTCACAATACGCATTGGATTGAATGTTTCTTGGGTCACTCACAAGGCCGTACTAGTTATGCCCCTGTCGATTGCGCAAATTTAAGTGAACTTTCGCCAAGCGTATTAGCATAAAGTTTCATTCGGGCAGAGCCACAAGGCAACCGCGAATGGCACTAGCGGAAGAACGCACTCTGCACGAGGGCTTTCCCACAACTCGCTTCAGGCGGTTCAGCCCGTCGAGTGAGGTAGCCTCGTCAGCACTGTTCCCCAAATCGTGAGAAAAAAAAAAAACTAATTGTGAGCGCGTAGATGACCGTAATTTAGTAGAAACGTTATTCAGGAATTATGCATATTTTATTTAGAAAAGTGTTCAAGTAAAAATTCAAAAGAAAAAAAAAATAATGGAAGACTCGTTGGTGGATCTTTAGAAATGTCTTAGCATCGCATTCCTCCGCCTCGCGAGCTAGAGAATGGACCCGTCGCGCACGATTTGTTCTGAATTTAGTAGCCCGCAAGTCGGCTTCGACTTGGGGGTTACAGCCATCGACTACAGGCTCGAATATCTACAGCACCGAGGCCTCACCTGCGAGCACTAAGAATCTGCATTACTTGTCCTCCGGGCACGCGCACGCGGCCGTCCTCCCCAACCAACCCCTGACCCGTCCGCCACCATGGCCTCTGTTCCCGTCCCGCAAGTGACCACTCTTCGAATTCTCGGCATTCCCTTACGAGCCAACGGTTCGGGAGCCACTCTTCTACCGCAAATCCATCTGACCTTCACGCTGCTTAAGCACCTCATCCGAAGAGTCCGCGCCCAACACCACGGCCTTCGAAAGCGAAACACCTGCCGACTTATTCATGCGGTCCTGATCAGTCGCATCATATATGGGGCACAATACGTCCACCTGAAACCAAAAGAACACTCAAAACTCCATGTACTAGTACGCAAAACATACAAAAGTGCTCTTGAACTCCATGCATTTACTTTTACCACACACCTACTCCGCCTCGGCCTCTGCGATTCACTGTCTGTACTCCTGGAAGCACAGCAAGTCGGCCAGCTCTCTCGCCTCTCCCTCCCTCACCCCCACGGGCCGCACCGTTCTGACACACCTGGATCGTTCCGTTATTCATGGACGTACACAACGCATTTCTCCCCAAATCCGTACCCACATCAAAGTCGCACTTATTCCGCGCCATATGCACCCTATTTACAACGTTGGTCGAAGACAAGCACGCGTTCGTCTCTAGAGAGAAACTATACTCGAACAATCCCGAATCCGATACACGGTCGTCGCAACCTACTCGCACCGAAGAGTCCATGCAATGGTGGCCCTCAATTCCCAAGGCTCCATCCCGACATCCGCCACCATCGCCAATACCAACACCACTACCGCCAAAGAGACAGCCATAGCCTTCGCCCCCACCACTGCCCCTACCGGCTATGTAACCATCGTTACCGACTGATTGATTGATTGATTGATTGATTGTGGGGTTTAACGCGCCGACGCAACGCAGGCGATGAGGCGCGCCGTAGTGGAGGGCTCCGGATTAATTTTGACCACCTGAAGATCTTTATCGTGCGCCGAAATCTCGTACACACGGGCGTTTTTGCTTTTCGCCTCCATCAGAAAAGCGGCCGCCGCGGCCGGGAATCGAACCCGCGACCTCGTGCTTAGCAGCGCAACGCCTTAGCCACTGAGCCACCGCGGCGGGTTCGTTACCGACTCGCAACAAGCTTTCCGGAACTTTCTGACCGCGTGCATGTCACCTCCCGCCCTCAAGCTCCTCCAGACAATAAAGACCCTGCCCTACATCCAAATCGTGTAGACCCCAGGTCATGCCTCACTCCCAGGGAATGAAGCGGCTTACTCCGCAGCCCGCGACATCCTACTCCGGGCATTACCATCTGAGGCGGGCGACTTGGCAGCACCCCCTCGAACCTACCCATTCCTAGTAGGTGCACCGATATATTGAACCACTACCTTCAGAGCTGCAACCATCACCCACCCCTTCACCCATCCCTCAACACTTGCGACGCTCGACTATGGCGCAGACTCCAGTTGCAAATATATTTCAACACCCGTATCCTTCATCATATATTCCCGTTTTAGCTAACCGTTTTTGACGCTCCGCTGTGCTCCCGACGGCCCGCTTAGCACAACCGGAGCGTCGGCGGCAGAAATGCTTTTAGCTAAGCGATAACCGTATCTCCCGCGACAGGGACTGATTCGCGTCACTGGTCATGCCTGTGCGTGTGCAAACCAAAACGTCATCGCGAACTTAAAGATACGAACTGGAATTTGGTCGCTCAACTAATGTAAACTACCGTGTTTAGTGCCTTATTTCACCTCTTTAATACAATGGCTCTAAATTATTTTAAAGAAGCCGATAAACTTTGGAATAGCCAAGACAAGGCTGTCTTTCACGGCACTGCATAGAAGCAGCCCCGCGCTTCGGTCGGCGTTTTTCGCTTCCGTACTAAAGCTCGTTGAGAAGTGTGGCACCTTTGCCTATTCGGAAAGAGCTGTCGCGATTTCGTTGCTCGCATTTCAACTAAAGCAACGGAGTTCGCGGGAGCGCGCTCCCATCGCGGGGCAGCCATGTTGACATTCCGCACGGCAACGTAAGCTGCCGCGACGGTCCGCTAAGAGGCCCCGGTTAGCGGAGCGGTGTCCCGCTCCGCTAACGTCCCGCCACGCATGCGCAATGGCGCTCCCGCTAGCTATCGGAGCGGAGCGGACCGTCAGAAACGGTGACACTAGAGAGTTTTAGTTTGGCGTTTTTACGCTCCGCTCAGCAGCTAAGCGGAGCGGGAGTGCGACTGCGCATGCGCTCTCCGCTTAGTGGCTAAGCGGGCTAGCGGAGCGAGAAGCACGGTCCGCTAAAACGCAGCCTCAGCGGACCGTCGCGGCTCGCTCCGCTAGCGCGGCGGGGCGATGCGGGCGCCCTCTCGCGCGCGTGCGACGACTTTGCTTATTCTAAGATGGCTGCCACGCCTGCGACGAGCGCCGCGGCTTCAGGCTCTTGTTTGACGCGCAAACCGCGAAAGCGGTTCTGCATCGACGAGGGCTTGTGCTTGCTGCGAGAAATGGCGACTGCGAACCGATTTAAAAACTACACAGAACTATTCAAGTTCACTGCGACAAAACGCCGCGTTGGATCGTTGCCGTCAAAAAGGATTCAAATGGATCTGGAACGCAACTTTGTTGGCTATTGTGTGGCTATCGTCAAGTCGAAAATTTATTTTCATTCATTGTAATTGACCAGTAACGCAATACGATTGCATGTGTCAATACTTAATTAAAAAATAAGGTATACGTACTGGTTTTACTTTGTTGAAGTGGCGAAATGGTTTTCCGTTCTGTTTCATTATGCCGAACTAGGTCAGACGGCGCTGCTAGTCCGAAAGGACCGGTCCGCTGCGGATTACGCGTAACTAAAACGAGAAAATCGCTCGCCGCTCCGCCGCATCTTAGCGGGGCTACCCGGAGCGGAGCGGAGCGTAAAAACGCTAAACTAAAACTCTCTACTGCCCTTTGAAAAGGGAAATCACGACGGTAGCTGGTCGTGGGGGTATATTAGCCGGTGAAAGCGTAACGCAAAGGAGCCGAGCGTAGGTCCAGACCAAACAAGCTCGCGCGCATGAACGTCCGAGTCGGTCCTTCTTCTTCACGATAATGCTGGAGCATACCTAATTGGGAGGATAGCGCTTTGGCATCTGCTATGCCTTGTTCTGCCGCGTTCGCTCATCTTGTTTGTTACAATCGCCCCCGTAAGTGTGAGGAGTCATTTGCATCAGGCGGGTGTCCGCATTCGGAAAGAGGAATAAGTGTAAGGAGTGATTTGCGCCCCGGAAACCGCTTGTCAACATCACCTGTGAATCCCGCCATCATCACCCAGTAGCGTCAAGCTGCTTCTACTTCTCTTGTACATAATCATCATCATCGTGTGTGGTTTTGTTCTTCTGCAACCCGTTCAATTAAATGAAGGACTATTCCGAATCCGTACCTTTCAAGTTGGGGTGCGGGATAACCAGCTCTCAGCTCGAGATTCAGGAACACCTGATCTCCCGAGCTAGAGCAGCAGTGGCCGCTCCCGCCTTTCTGAACTGAGAAATGGCCTCCAACCTTTGTTTTATTTTATTTTTGTCGGCTCCATAAAGTTTACACCTCCTTCTCCTCTCCTTTTAGGATCTGTTACATTTAAATTAGCCCTTCAAGCTCAGCCCCGTCAACGTCTAAGCCTTGTAAATTTGTCGAAAGTTCGAAGGTCAGAGCCGCCGACAGGTGGGTCCCTATGGATGGGCGAAGGGTTGGAAGAATGTTGCTTTGCCACCGTAGAACGCCGCCCCTGACATCATAGGGAGTACTTGGCTTGATTGCTGCAGCTCGCCCCCGTACGGCAGTAATCCATAGGCAGCCAGCTTCAAAAATTCCTCGCATTCGACGAGCAACCGCTCTGTGATGGAGACGAGGGAGCGCTAGTCCCCAGGGAGTTGGGCGAACTGCATGATTCACGACGTTCCCCTGAACTAACCGCTGATAGCGAAGACACCTGAGCTTTGTTCAGGAGAAAGCCAAGCGTGGCGCACATGGTGGGCAGACTGATATATGTGTATTGACCGAGGTACGAGTCAAAACTTCGGAATAAGCGAAACTGTCTAAACAGATATACTCAAATAAGCCCATCTCTTGTACCATCGATGCACCCTTGCTTTTCCCTCCCTCGTATGGCGAAGAATGAAGCTGTAGCATAAAGGAACAATCAAGTGGATTTGTCAAACTTCAGTTCGTGTCTGTATTTCATATACCGGCTCAAATAGGCACAATTTCATCGTTTATCGGGACGCTAAAGCAGGATTAACTTTACTAGGGCGGAAAAAAGTCAAAATACCACGCGTCATCTTCGGCAGAAATTTGCTACACGCATTTGTGCCGGATTGTAGTTCTAGTGGTTTTTGTTTAGTTGTTCACATTCGTTTCGGTTTCGTTTTCCTGCAACATGTTTCGCGCCTGACGTTATTCTTGGCCGTGCATTCCCGATACCGCAGGAATCGGCAAGGCACACTTCTGCCAGCACCGCCTAGGGAGAACAAGAATATTATCATCCAGTACTAAACGAAGAAACGAGGCGTATGCAGTGCCTGAACGCCCTCCGCGTCATCGGCGGCGCTCAACTGCAAGGCCTTTTTCCCGCCCCCTCGAAGCCCGCTTGGCTCGTCTCTGTTTCGTAAGAGGCGCGTCCACACCAGGATGACAGTCCGCCGATCCAGCACCATGTCTGAGTTGTCGTTGTGCTGTCACCTCGCGCAAACATGCCTTTACGAGCTATCGAATTTAGATATACTCAGAATCAGATATGGCAAAATTACTTCTAAAAAGTAATTAAATTACATTACTTATTACTTTCCTAGAATTTTCTAAAACGTAATTAAATCACATTACAAATTACAGGTGGCCAGAAGTAATGACATCACATTACTATTACTTTTCAAAAGTAATGAAATTACTTTGAAATCACTTAAACAAAAATTCAACACTCATATACACTCTATTTACACTCATATACATATACACTCAAATCTCCATAATATTTGTTTATACACCAACTTATGTACAGTTTATTTACAGTGCTATACATCGGTATGTTAGACATCTATATTGCATCTATATCTATATTGATATCTATATTGATATCTACATAGATCTCTATATTGATTCAAAGTGGGCGTCGGCAAGGTGTCCCGGTTTGTTCGGCGAGTGTCTTTTAGCATGGCAAAAGACACTCTGTCGTAGAAACGGGGACACCTTTCCGATTCCCACTTTGAATCGCCGCTCCTTCTGAGATGCAGTATAGATATCTAACATACCAATACATAGCACTGTAAATAAACTGTACATAAGTACCCTCCGCTGGCGTGGATGAGGGCAGGGTTGTGTTGAACATAATGAAGAACTTTCTCATCCAATGCCGCGAGGCTCTCTCGGATTGGAACTCTACTTGGTCAACTTTTTTTGCAGTAGAGAAGCAGGCAGGCTATATCGTAGTCAAAAGTAATTGGGAAAGTAATGAGTAATTTCAATGAAAAACTGGCCTGAAGTAATTTATACATTACTAAATTACCAACACTCGAAAGTAATTCATTACATTACTCATTACAGCAAAAAGTAATTTAATTACTGTAATTCAATTACTGTAAGTTCATTACTGCCAAGTCTGCGAGTCAGAACTCCCAAAAGAATAGCAAAACAGTGCTGCCAACTACTACTCTGATTGAACAAATCCTCCTTTCATCAAACACCTAAAACAACATTGTTTGCGTTTCGATACAACATTGTTAACGTTGCAATTAGCTTAATCATTAAGTTAATACGATACAGAAGCGACAGGGAGCGTGGCAAGCCTTTTTTTCTCTTTCCTTGCAAGGACTAATGCGCGTAATCAGTTCGCAAACCGCGGACGTTCTGCGAACCGATCTATTAACATCCAGCGGACGCTTACCACTCACATACCGTTTTCTAATTGCTCACAGATCAGTGGAATTAAGGAAAACAACGTTCCTCCTCAGTTCAATGTTGCCCTTATAGCTAAGTGTCATTTAAACTAATTATGTAATTATCGCGCACTGGCAGCCTTAGTTCTTTCTTGATTATTTTTTTCAGCAGAGATTGGTTGCATTATCTTCGGAGGCGCATCATGATTGCCCATTTTTGTTTTCATTCGTTCGTTCTCCGGTCACGTGGTGGAGATGATTATATCGTCCGGCCTTTAAACGTTCACTCCGCTCCCTTATACGCCCATAGAGCAGTATTTCAGAGCTCAGCTCTTAAGCGCCTGTTTCCACGTTTGAATGGCGTCGTAATCGAGCGAACGAGGAGGACGATGAGCACAGAACACGATGAAAGAGAGGGAACCCAGAGCACAGCGGATAATGAATGATGGCGATAGCTGAGAGAGCGCCAGGAGAAAGCGGGAAAGCGGAAGAAGGTACAGCGGAAGCATGACGACGAAAACGGCGGAGAAGAGTATCGCGAAACAGCGAGGAGTAAAGCGTACGGCCGCACGAGATGCATTCTACAGAAGCGACGCGCTTAAGTATGGCGCCAGGTCTAGCTTCGGCGACTACTGTGAAACGCGCCTACACATCATTCATTTGCCCCCTCCAGCGATCTACCGATTAGTGAGATAGTCGCGCCACACTCTGTTCAGTTTGCAACATGCCGCACAACACATTGTGCGCGCCAGCCATACAACTTACAGTGTTGTCTAAATCATAATACAAAAAATTCTCGGCCTGCTCTTTCGGAACAATGAGCGATGCAGGGGGTTTAAGTGCTTCGTCTGCTGCGCTGCTAAGCGAGCTCTGCAGACGCCAGAATCCAGAGGTTCCTGGTGCCGAAGCAGTGACCAAACGCCTCCGCCGAGAAGACCCTCTCTCAAATTCTTTACCTCAATAATGGCAAATTTCAAACGCGTTAACAGCTGTGCTCAAATT
Organism: Haemaphysalis longicornis; assembly: GCF_048455015.1. NCBI lineage: Eukaryota > Metazoa > Arthropoda > Arachnida > Ixodida > Ixodidae > Haemaphysalis > Haemaphysalis longicornis. The sequence continues at coordinate 437,192,247 of NW_027526203.1, read as the reverse complement.
TCGCATTTGAGAGTGTCGTAATCGTCGGTGAATTGACAATGCACGCATCAAAAGAGTGTGGTTTCGGAGTCTTTTAAATTAATTTGTTAAAACGACATGCCGACTTGAGAAATGTGAGCTACTTTTCTAAAGCTTAACGCTCTGAGGCTTGCGGAGACTGGTACATAAGTAATGAGATATTCTTTTATTAAGGGAGAAGCAAAGCGGTCGACTTGTGGTGAATCCTCAGACGAGTTACTCTGCTAGAGGATAGGAGACGAAAAGAAAGAGATTGAGGATTATGGGGAGGGAAACGCGCATTTCCATAGTTCGCAAATCCGCTTTTAGTGCCGTATATCGGATATATCAAGACCTCAGGTCCAGTTCTAACGGTGCATGTCCAGTATAAAATACGAAAAATCAGTCCAGCGTCTTTGAGAAACCATGTAATGAATTTTGAAGCCCGAAGAGAACGCCTAATATCAGGCAATCAGCCCACTATACAATTTTTTTTTTAATTTTGGGAGATTTTCTGAGCGAGGTCCCACCCGGACTAGAGACGCGCCGTATACGTGGAGGGATTAATTAACATCACGCGCGGATCTTAACGTGTCCCAAAATCTCGACACGCGGGCTGAATTTTTCCCTTCATCACAAAAACGGCGTCCTTGGACTCAGCGGCACGTACACCTTAGCCGATGAGCAACTGGTGCGGGTTTGCTCCGAGAATGGCATCTTTGTTGAAAGAGAGGCTTTTAAATCGTTTTAATGCTTCTATCAGTGCATCACGTTCACCCGCAGAAACAGGACGCACATGCATATGAAACATTTCGTTTGACTCTGGAGTTAGACACATGGACATTTTGAGCTGTCCGAGGTTCTAGCCAGATAGCAATGTCGCTGTGTGAAGGACCAGCCAAGGCGCGGCCTGCGCTCCAGTCTAGCGTACTTAAGCTGAATGACGGGCAAAAGTCGAAATCGACGTAATGGATGAAGTTTGCATGGCGATATGAATGCATTTTGCTGCTTTTGTTGTGCTCTCCACGTGTAAGCCCCTCCCCTCAACAATGCTGTACGCCCTGAGGGTAAAATAAATACATAAACAGATAAACAAACAAATAAACCCAATGGTCAGCTATGGTTAATCTCGTGAAGAAAGTAAGCTTAGAGCAGTTGCATTTCCATTTCCTCGCGCTCGATAAATGCACGCTGTCCTAACGCGCTCCAAGCAGGGACTGCTCGAGATACTGCGAACTACCAAATGAATGGGAAAAGTGAGGATGGGCTTCAATTAGCCCAAATCGCTTCATGAAAGTGTTCTTTACTTGCTAATGTTGAAGCTCTGGTGAGTGTGTACAACATATTTGGGACTTAAAATAGCACTGCCGACAGGGGACCGTTTTAAGAAGGACTTAGACTGTCTGTGCCTTTTTTATTCTGGTCCTTTGTCGGTCGCGCAGTTCTAAGTTTCTAACTCCCCCCCCCCCCCCCCCCCCCCCCTCATCCCTCTCGGCTTTCTTTCGGTTCATTGGGCCATCTCCTTTTTCGTATGTTCATTTGGGCCACTAATCGCGATGTAGTAGCCGGAGGTCTCGGAGCCTCTAGTCCTTCCATCCATCATTTTTTTTTTTTTGGTTATGTGCACGCCCCATCCTCTGTTCCGGTCTGCCATTACTTTTTTTTTGTACTGAGGCCACAGTAACGTTCCTTGATAGAAATGAGTTCCGCGTAAACACAACCTAAGCTACTTGGGCAGTGTTTATCGTTTCCATCTAGCCTGGTTCACTATAGCATCGACTTGTAAAACATTTCCTGCAATGAGTTTGTCTTCATTGCTTATCTTTTAAACGTTGCTGACTGCAGATAATTGTGTACGCTTAGCCCTTTTGTTAGTTGCAAAATTTTATGGCGGTGAATTAGCTTGGCTCATGAATTCCAAAATCAATGCCTTGAGACTGTGTGAAAGACTATTTATGCTCCACGCCACAAAAAACAAAAAAAAAAAACATTAAGACAAAATGGTTCACTTATACTAAGGCCCTAGAATTGTATAGTTCTGAATTTAGGAAAAAAAAAAAAAAAAACCTGACGTAAATCGAACATTCTAGAAGTGGAGTCAATATTTATACTCCGCACGTGTTTGGCAGCAAAGGGCAGTAATTTGGTCGTCACTGCAATCGCGGCCAAGTTAATTAATGAAGAACCTCACACGGCACGACATGATTGCTTCCTGGTCAACCGCACTCCGCACAACGAGTGAGAATACCGAGGGAAGCAGAACGCGTAGACCACAAACGTTAATTCGTTCGCTTATCTTTCCCCCTGAGTTGCCGTGGAATGAAGAAAATAATTACGCACACTTCGTGATTGGCGCGGAAACAGCACTGCAGAAAGCGAAGCGCATTTTGAACAAAGCCAGGACCTTTTTGAGCTTCTTGTGGTATGTTTGGATAGTGCTGCCACGAGTAAACGTATGCCAAGGTCCCGCATATTGAAGCCGTTTTCCCCGAAAGTGTGGCCCAGAGCGAAGGCGCGGCAGCGGCCGCAAATCGATAGCGTCCAAGACTGTGCTGGACGGCCTCTCGTATGCAGCAGCCGGGAAGGAGACACACGTTCGCGGCGACGTTTTGAGTGGCCCTCGTCCGAACGGCGGCGGCGGCTGCGCGGGCTGCTGGGCGCTATTGCGTTAGCAGGGGAACCGAAACAAATGAGCTAGCCCCCCCCGGCGGGCCGGCAGCGCCTCGCAAGCGCGGTTTTCCCTCGCGGTTCGCTGCGCCCCGGGAACGCGGCGGGCCGCTGCTTTCGCCCCGGGAGCGATGCCTTGTTGGCTCCCGGGCGACCGTCTTCTGCCTGAGCTCCTCGAGATTGGGAGGGGGGTTGCTACCTCCTCTACGCCGGCCCATCGAACCGCGTTCATTCCGAATCGTCTTTCGGTTAACACCATGCAGCGTTTCCGCGTCACTCCGCTTTTGAACAGCGCGTGCAGAAGGGCCGCGGGGCGTCCTTCCCTTCAGGCAGTTCGAACATTAGGTGAACTCGTACGCAGATTGTTCGCAGAGACCGTCAGGATTCATGTGCCCAACTTCTAAATAAATTCAGACCGCTCGGGGACTCTTACCCCGCATTCACTGCTCCTATGTATGTATGTATGTATGTATGTATGTATGTATGTATGTATGTATGTATGTATGTATGTATGTATGTATGTATGTATGTATGTATGTATGTATGTATGTATGTATGTATGTATGTATGTATGTATGTATGTATGTATGTATTGTTCTTAGTAAAAGGAAGATCCACCAACAGGCGTAAATTGTCTCGCCTAGGGGGCAGACACCGGAATGCCTTCCTACTCGCTGACAATTTCGTATTTCGTGCCAGAAGCCATTGCACTTCCAGCGCTTATGCACTTCCAGCGCTCAGGACCACGTGCCGCAGGCTGGCGCGCATGGTGAGGCGCATACAGCTAAACGTAAAGAAAGGGCTCAAGCGTAGAACAATCATAATTTCATCCTGAGGAGCATACATGCAGCAGCAGGGCTATAGCTGCGACACTGGTGCCGAGCTTGATTCCTACATTCATCGGACAAAGTGCAACGGTATCACACATCAACGCGGCCGGTACTAGTACTTAAGTTCCCTCGAAATAATAAAAAAAATCACTGCCCTAAGTCACGTACATGGCGCTCGCTAACTCATTCGCCCACCAGTTCTGGGGCTTCTATACCTAAATAAATGTCCCCACGTCCGGTAGGGGCGGCCGTGCTTATTCGAATGTAGGCCTCCGTAAATTCATTGAATGCAAAGTCATTGCTTTTGCTTGGTTGGCTTTCTTGTTAGCTGTCTGTCACTCCGAATGAGCCACTGCGCGAGCGGAGTTTTACTCTTTCATTCGACCTTTCGTGCTTGTACCCGGGTTCGCTTTATTTATTTTTTTGGGGGGGGGGGTGGGGGGGTTAATTGTTAATTGCGCACTGCGCGCGCCAGGAGCGAGGCTAAGGTGGACATGGCCGACGGCATGCATGTCGTAACGCGAATTTCGAAACCTCGGTTGCCAGACGTAAGCAGATCGAGACGGGGAATGGGCAACCCACCCACTATACTCGCTAGTCCGAGTCAGCTGCGTCACAGCCATGCCTGGACCCTGGACCACGTCTACGTCCCGGTGGACGACGACCTGCCACGAATGGTAGATTACAGTTGCCACTGATCCCATCAGCCAGAATGAAATCGTTTTCTGAGTGCAACTGATGGTGGCGAAATACGAAGACGCCCGGGCGTCGAGATTTCGGCACTCGTTTAAGGTCCCCGGCTTGTCTAAGTTAACCCGTAGCCCTTCACTACGGTGCGCCTCATACACAGTCCAGGTGCAACGCCGGCGTGTAGAACACCCAAGATTGGAAATCGTGCTTCCAAACCCGCGCTCCGCAGAAACTGTTAAGAAATATTAGACAAAAATCCGTCTCGGCACCGCCAACGCGTTAGTTTAATTAAAAAGGGGGTGAATAATGTTGCAATACCACTCGGCAACAGGGAGGCTGCTCGCACCAGAGCAAGAGTGAAATGTGTAATAGATGCCTTCCACAGTCAAACTGACTCACGCTGACGAAAATTAACCCGGACAATTTCGCAAAGATTTTAATTAAGGCCACCAAAAAGGAGCACCATAGCGAGGCACCGCTACTGAGGCGCTCTGGGTCGTAGCCGGGAGTGACGGGGCAAAGGCGAGACACTGCAGTCAAAGCTCTTCCGTGCTTTAAAGTGGGAACGCGCTGCATAAAAAATACATCAACAAATTGGCCACCTTCCAGCGGTGGCCGCTGGAAGGTGGTCACCGCTTTCGCTGATTATTACTCCTGAATTGGCGCCCTTGGGCAGACCTACAAAGAGACTTACTGCAGGATGCTCTCGGCGACGTATACCCGGGGTATCTGTTGAAACACGACACCGACCAGACGAATGCTCCGATAGCGCGGAAGAAGCTGAGTACATAGTAAATGAAAACTGTTTCAAGAACAAGTACTCAGCTCCAGCGGCCTACCTGCTGAGTTCTACTTGCCCTTTCGGAAATAACAACTGCCGCCCGCCATACCCTCGCGGTTGTGTTTAAGGATATCCGGAAGCGAAAACTACTCCAACTCCCAATGCGCCAAAGACCCTTCTTAGCCCCCTACCACCCCCCCCCCCACCCCTTGAGAAGAAACGCTTCCTTTTCCATCTCTCACGCTTGTGATTTCCAGCCAATCACCATTCTCTCTGCCGCCTACAAATACTCGCCTGAATGTTAGCTCGCCACCGGGACACAGAGCTTAGCTCAGTGGTCGGCCCACGGCAAACATTCTGTTTGAAAGCCCGTCCGATAAATTTAAACCGCTACCGAATTAGGGAAGTACCGGGTGCTGCAGAAGTGAACGTGGCACGTGTTTAGTGGTCTTACAAATAGACCGGTTGAAGTCGCTTGATCAGGGGGACTTCGCCGTGTTTGCCGCGTCAGCTCCCACCCCGCACTTCCCCCACCATGCAGATACTTACATTTCCGCGTAACTCTTAGCTTAGCTTATCCCAACTTCACACTTTTGTTCTGGCTTCAGCAGGCGTGTTCTGCCAGCCATAATCGATGTAAAAGTTCGGTGCAGCCGAATACTCGAAGCTCAAATCCAGAATTGAGCACTTTGGTATTATTCAAAAAAGTGAAGGACCGAACCACAATTGAAGCCCTCAGATGTCACATCTAATGCAATGGTGAAAACATCAAATGTCACAACCAAGGACGTAGCCGAGCGTGGATGAAGGGGGAGGGGGGGGGGGAGATTTGGCCCCTGAAACTTTTTCCAGGCATCGCAAAAGCGAGTACCAGTGTTATTTTTGGAGGACGTTTTTCCTTCTATAACCCATAACACCCCCCTCTCTCCCCAAAGACAAATTCTGGATACGGCGCTGCCCACAGAGGTTTCATTCGAATTGTGGTGTTATTCAAGCACGCGCAACGCGCGGCCTAAAGATTTACGAAGCAGTAACAAAATTAGCGACTAATATTTTTACTGTTCAATGTCATACATACGCGATCCTCATGAAAGTGTGTCTTTCTGTTCATATAGTTGCCTGTTGTAGCTCTGCGCGTACATCCCGTTAACAGCACAAGGACTACCCTTTCGAAATGTGCTCAGAGCAATGTATAGTCATGAGTGGGATCATCATATCAATGGCATTTTTTGTTTTGAAGTACTTTTTTGTTTTTAAAATAATTTAACTATGCATTTTTTTTACCAAAATCTCACATTGGGCATTGTATATTTGTTTCGCATTTGGAACAATAGCGCTGTGCTCAGTTGCCCAGAATTTATGATCACCTAGTTGGTGACATGAGACAATTTAACGGAGTAAATTAATCCGGAGCCCTCGACAACAGCCACACTTCGTGCTGACATAATTAGTTTGAAGGTCAACGTTGGCGTAGTAAAACGAAACGATGTATTCGCATTCAGTTTCTCCTTCCCCGCTATGGCTTTAAATGGCCAGAACTCCGTCCAAGCGAATAAATCTGGACAACAACAAGCTCAAAAATTTGGTCAGCGGCATGACATCACGAATGCAAAACGTCAGGCTTGCAAGTCAAATCGTATTCCCAGCTGCGTCGTTGGCTTACTTGGCCCTTCTCGTCACCGTGATCGATCTTTCATGCGCGTTGTAGTGAAGTAGACCCGCTGATGGTTTTCAAAACGACACCCCTAAACGACGAACCAAAAGAATATAAAAGGCTTACTGCATAAAAAATTTGACAGTTCCTGGCAGGCGCCGATATTTTTCCGTTTCATTCCTTTGCTTGTCCCCTCCCTCCCCTTTTACTTTTTCTTTGGTTGCCAGCTTATTTAATGCCAACATTATTTAGCACCAACACTAGCAAAATTTGAAAATTTGAAAGTGTATTGAAAAGTAAAAGTATTGTCAGTTGTTTTTTCAAAAGGCAGAGTAACCACGTAACCAACCTTGCAAATCTCGTTCGCCGGCATTATATACATACACACACACACACACACATATATATATATATATATATATATATATATATATATATATATATATATATATATATATATATATATATATATATATATATATAGCGAATCAGAATAGGAAATGAGGGGCTGGTTGAAAATAACACAGAAATAAGGGTTGGCAGTCAAGAAAAACCTCGGAAAGCAAAGGGGAGGATGTGGTAGGTCATTGAGACTGATAAAGAATTTGGAAAGAGAGAAAGAAAGTGGAGAAAAAATGCCCGCAGGAGGGATCCGAGCCCACGACCTCCAGAATACCGGTCTGGTGCGATAACCACTACGCTACCGGCGGGGCGATTTTCCTCTCCTCTTTTTGGGGTATTTATATTTATGTATTTTTGTTTCCTGTGCTTGGGGGTGGTAGCCAGTGAGTGGCGCTGGCTACCGAGTGGCGCTGGCGCTGGCTACCACCCACAAGCACAGGAAACAAAAATACCTAAACATAAATACCCCAGAAAGCGGAGGGGAAAATCGCCCCGCCGGTAGCGTCGTGGTTATCGCACCAGACCGGTATTTTGGAGGTCGTGGGTTCGGATCCTACCTGGCGGGCGATTTTCTTTCTTTCCAAATTCTTTGTCTGTTTCAATGACCTACCACATCCTCCCCTTTGCTTTCCGAGGTTTTCTTGACTGCCCACTCTTATTTATATATATATATATATATACATATATATATATATATATATATATATATATATATATATATATATATATATATATATATATATATATATATATATATATATATATATATTTATTTATTTATTTATTTATTTATACATATATATATATACCCCCAGCTTGCTGGTGGTAGTACGAAGGTTCTAATGCATTCACGGGAGCACAAGGCCTAAAACAACCAGCCGCGCTCCATCACTCCGAGGGCGAGAGAGCCCCGCACAGGGCACCAGAGGGACAGGCAGCTGCTACTGCACGGAGACGTGGTTACGACGTCGAAGTTCCAAAAGATAACTACAAATGGCTGTTCGAAACATACGTCGGTGATATAGGTGGTATTCACTGAAAAGTTTAGCTGTCAATTTCTTCGCTTGGCAACACTGGAAACGGCCACGGACATGGCGTGGCTTGTGGCACTGCGGCCGCACGTCGAAAAAAAAAAAACACCAGCGTGCGTCATTTGTTCCGTTTAAACAGGATTCTCAACGGTGGTGTCAATCAACATAGATGTTATTAATCGCACTCGCATTGGACTCGAGACTTTACTTTGCGTTCGGTGGGGTAGAGTTTGGAACGTCACACACAAGTCATGTGCTTAGCACGACGTAACCAGAGACGGGTTCCCTGCATGCGTGCCTCGCCAGTGAATACAAGCTATAGGTAACGGTGGTTCTGCAGGCAGCTTGTATACGCGATTGGAAGTATACGTTACATGGACGTTATACGCCAAGAAATCCCCAAAACTTAGGTTTGCCACAGTGCTCTGCAAAATGGGAATAAATGTGAACAACGGTTCAAAATATGGCTTATGTCGAGGTCGAGCATAAGATTTCTGTAAAAAAAGGAGAGGGGGGAGGGGGGGGGGGGGGTTCGTTCGCGCAAATACGTCGCGTTATACAAAGCTGGCATGTTGCATTGCGCCATGACCCAGGCATATCCTTGCGCCTAATTCGTACAACAGCCTCGTCATTCGTTAAGTTGTCAGTGGTTGGTCGTACTAGATCGCAGTGGGTGAAGCTAACTTACGTTGATGTGTCATAGTGTATGTAGGCAAATTTTTGTCATGGTCGCTGTAAAATTGTACAATATTTCGCGCAAGAGAGCGCCACTGAGAGCTGTAATATGGCGGTAGTGTCACTTAGAAGGCATAGAAAAATATTTTACGCCAGAATAAGACATAAGCTAAGTTCATTTTAGCTTTCATGGTGGTAACGCCGGCAGCAGGAAATGGCGCTATAAGGATCGTCGTCAGTACCCTTCTCCAACAAAAAAGGCATAATCGACAAAAAAGACGATGCTCAGATTACAAACTGACCCAAAAATTTTTAGAAACATTTTAGTTGGAATTGTCGAACAATGCGTAAGCCTGCCCAGCTCTGCCATATAAGAGTTCCTTTAAAGTTGTTTCAACTGAACAATTTTAAGGCGAAGCCTGTGTGGCTATGGTTACATGTAGTTTTTATGTACGCGAATAAAATCTCCCGAGGCTCCAGGTGTCCCTGAACCGCGAGACGTTCTATAGGGCGGGGAGTTGGAACGTGAACGTCCTGGTGCGTGTGGTATTAGCACGTGGTCACTACCAAAGTCGCACGTTGTCGTACCATAATTTGGATCTCAAGCTTATGCGCCTCATCACGCAGATATGCATTTTGAGTGGGTTAATTAAAAATAGGCGCCCTTTTAAAGATACAAACCTGACTTAAACATCAAGCTTATACGTGTTATCACTTCAATAGGCATTTTCAGTCGATTAGTTATCAATATCCACAAGACCAGTCTAGTAAAAACAAAAAATGTTCGCGTGTATGTATGTTTATTTTTTAGGGATGACCACCGTGAACACTCAAGAAAAATGAAAGTTGCTCATTCCGTTCACCTAAATTCTATGTCACCTCTATGTCGTGTGCAACAAACCTTCGCTGGTCATCCACCTTCCCCGAGTGAAATGGTTTATTATTTCTGAAACATCATCTATCAGTACGGTAGAAGTGCGAGGGCATACATGCAAGGGCATGCATGGGAACGTTTCGTTTGGCAGAGGAGTAAGGCTATGTTCAGACTAGCGACGTAACAGCCATATAGTGAGCTATGAACGTAAAAAAAAAAAAGCAGTGGCTTAGCTCGGCTATGCCAGGATATACGTAGTGTGAGCTAAGGTTCAGCTGGTTATTTTTAGCTTGTCTGGTTGTCTAGGATTAGCTTGATTATCATGCTTACTGCCGCTTCAATGACACACACACGGTATACGCATTATGTGACACATGTATATTCATCAAACTGCTGCGGCGCAGCATCACCAATCGCCCCAGAGCTAAGCTGGCTCCACAGGCGCACGCCGGTGTTGCTGCGACGCACAAGCCATCTGTTCCACACCTGGCCACACCCCTCGCATGATCATCAAGTGGACGAGGCCGCCACGTGCGGAACGGAGGTCGGCGAAGACGCTGGGCGCGTGGGGTGTGTGAGAGACGCCGGGCAGTGAGCAACGTTCTGTGCGCCGTGTGACGTCACTGCTCCTCGCGCATGCGCAGCACGGCTCTCCAGGAGCCACGCGAAACTGCTCAACCTCGGCCAGTGTAGCTCACGCTACAAAAAAAAAAAAAAAAAAAAAAAAAAAAAACGGGAGGACAACTTCTTGAAACGGGAGGACAAAAACGGGAGGAAGACAACTTCTTGAAACTTTAAAATCGCTGAAACCACACGTAGTTCCCACGTAACATCGGCGCGGCTCTAGTACGCGCTGAATAAAACGAAGAAGCGTTCATTCTTTCATGTGACCATGATATTGGCCGAGAGAGAGGTCCAAAGTTTATGCGGACGTGCGGCACATGCTGTGAGCTTGCCTCAGCTTCTCATTAGCATTAATTATTGTGGAAATGTTAGTGCCGCTGATTAATTTATTCCCGCCGCTTTCAAGCGGGGCTCGTGCTACGCGGGGAGCTCGCGCATGCTGTGCTGCGTTTCGACATAAACAACAACAAGCAGCCGCAGTGGAGACCGATCTCGCCCTGTTTGTTTTCGTCCACTTTTTGGCCCCGCTCTTCATCCCCGCACTTTTGAGCCACCCAGCCGCACTGACTTACCCAATTAGGACTGCTACATTGACGCCTAAATTGGTTAATACCCGAGTAATTGATGAAAGGAGCAGCGTAAATATTATTCCTGGGCGTCCCAATTTTTTTTCTTTCGTTCGGGGTTTTCCTCGTATACACAAGTATGTGCGCAGCGGCCTGCCCATCAACGAGTCTTACTTTTAGATGTTAGAGCTACGCGGGTGGTCGCGCGCGACTTCCGCGCCACCGCTGAAATATTCAACAACACTGTCCGGAAAGCGCGCAAATGCAGCCGTGACCAGCTGCTTGGGCCAGGGCCGCGGCAGACTTTTACGAACGTTTTGCTGCTGCTGCTGCTGTAGTCGTCCCAGCGCTGCGGATCCTCCCTCTCTTTTGTTTCCATTTGTGCCATTCTGTATTTGTTTTTTCGCGGGAGGTAATTAACATTTTTATTGGAGGGCTCACTGCTGACCACCGAGTGCTTGCTGCCGCTCTCGGGCGTCCGCCTTAGTTTCCGGGCAGTCGCTGTGAGGCGCGCTTGTTGTCCGTGCCTGCCTAGCGTGCGCTAATTCCTTTTGTCCCGTTTGCAAACTCTGGACGCGTCTGCTTTGTCGTTTGCTCTTTTGTCTCTTTTTATCGCGTACTACGAACAAGCAGTGGCATCGGACCTGGACGGACCCCTAACGCCGTCTTATTTCAAGCGGCTCACAGCGGAGTGTTTGATACACAGCGCGAGTGGGAGAAGGAAATAAACTGGAACGAAACAGACATCATGAAGGTTAGCGCTGGATTAAAAGTGGGGGTGGTGGTGCCTCAGAGTGTGATCGAAGAACTTGGGCGATGCGTGTGGACCGACTAGTCTGCCGGTTTCTTTTCTTCTTTTTTTTTTTTTTTGAGTTGTGGACAATTAATTCTGCAATGAAGTTGAAGTGCTGCTTTTTTAGTCTGAGTTATATATTTTATGGGCGGAAACAGCGACAATTTGCTTTATAGAGCTATGAAAGTGGGGCCGGTTTTTGTCTTTCCGGTAATGTAAACAAGCAGGCTCCCAAAAAATGCCGTGTTAATTAGGTTAAAATTTGCGCCGCTGTAATTTTTTCTTTGTTTTATTAAGAATATATTTTTATAGCTGTTGCTACTACGTAGCTGTAGGGCAGAAGCAGCACCTAATCGTTCAAAAATTACTCCCACCTCACCTCGCGGGAACCCCTGTGTAGATGCGACGCATAGGGGGTTCCGTTGTTGTTTCCGTTAGGTTGATTCTCCCATCGCTTGAAACGTGCCGTGAACCCCTGCCGCGGCTATGACGCAACGTGGCGCGGCTATGACGCAACACAATCCAACACAATCCACTTTAATCCAATCCAATCCAAATCCAATCCAATCCAATCCAATCCAAGCCAATCCAATCGAATCCAATCCAATGCCTTTCGTGAGAGAGCGTTCGCGATCAGAGAGGAGAGGGTGTGAGCGGCGGAGAGCGCAGCTCGCGCGGCGAGGAGAATGGGGGAGGGGTGTGGACGGACAACGACGCCGTATGGAGGGACAAGGCGAGTGAATAAGATGCAGTCGCATCTAAAATATTCCCGGTAAAAGTGGGATTCCGGGCTGAATAACACCAACTAAACTTCATAATTAGCACAGACACATCCCAAGAATGGGGCAGTATCACGGAATGAAGTACATTAGCGCAGCCTCCAAAGGTCTTTTGGCGTGTCTTCAAGACTTATGATGGCCGGCAGTGACCGAGAAGCCGCCATCCCTTGCAAAAAACATGTGATCTTTGAAGGGCCCCCGCAGCAGCAGTCTTTTTCAGCATTACAGGCTCTCAGAACGTGGTCCATAAGTGCGTCCAATCAAAGTATTAGCGGGCGACGACTGGACCGGAGTGTCTACTGTAGCCACGTGAGAGCGAAGCTCGGCGGTCCTCCCTCAATGCTCTCGTGCCACCAGCCCAAGCCAAACCCTTTCTAATATGAAGCCATTTATTTATTTATTTATTTATTTATTTATTTATTTATTTATTTATTTATTTATTTATTTATTTATTTATTCGTAACATTTTCTTCGGGAAATTGGCTCCATTTCCGAAATGTAAGCGGCAAGAAAGACTGATAAAACACTTGGTGTTACTTAGGTGAAAGCCTACTGAGTGACGATGATCGATGCGTGAAGAAAAATACAGAAGCCGGGGGATCAGTTCCTCACGAACTGCAACGTGGTGATAAAGTTAATAGAAAAAAGTTAAACGAGAAATCTTCCGGCAGGATGTTAAGTATGGAAGCCCGCCGGAAGGATGATAAGGAAGGGTGTTTGACTTCATAGCAGTTATACTTGCACCTCGGTTATAGTTAGTATAAAACGAATAGAGTTATTCATTCTGTTCCTGTTGAAGTGCGTTAATTAGATTTCCGTGGTGAGGGTCCCAAACAGGTGTAGCGGATTCCAATTTTGATCGAATTAATGTTTTGAACAGCAGCAATTTAAACTCTAGCGGTGTGTTAAAGAAATTTTGTCTTAAGTATCCTAACACGCGGGTAGCGCTGTTAACGTACCAGGTCAGATCCCTTGTTATGTGGAAACCTAAGTACTTATACGAGTCTACAGCTTCTAACGGAGTGTAGTTTAGATAGTAACAAAATGTAGCCGTATTAATGCGGAATATTCGCATAGTTTGGCATTTCTTAATATTTGGCTCCATACTTCACAAGTTACACCGGTTAGCGACAACATTCAGGTCTGATTGGAGAGGTATAGTATTGTAATCAGTGAGTACTTCACGAAATATTACGCAGTAACCAGCAAGAAAGTGTACGTTAGATGTTACAAGAGAAGGGCGGTCATTAATGTAGAAGATAAATAAAAGGGGACAAAGAACGGATCCCTGGGGTACACCGGAATGAACCTGGCCGGGTAGAGAGTTACGACCGTTGGCTGAAACAAATTGGGATCTGTTAGTTAAGAAACAGTCAGTCCACTTCAATAAATTGGGACCCATATTTAGTTGCTGATGCTTATGAACTAGTAATTTATGAGACACTTTGTCGAAGCCCTTCGAAAAATCTAAAAAATACATTCAACACACGAAGAGCGATCTAAAATGCAAGGCAGTTTGTGTGTGAATGAAATAAGCTGCGTCTCTCAGGAATATGATTTTCGAAAAACATGTCGAGCTGGTGTGAAGAACGCGTTTGTTTCAAGAAAATTTACGAAGTTTGTAAAAATAACATGTTCGAGTAGTTTACAGCATACACTTGTAAGAAAAATAGGTCTGTAGTCTTGTCGCCTGATTTGTACACTGGGACTAGCTTCCACATAGACGGTAGTGAAGACGAATGTATTGATTGTTGAAAAATTCTTGTTAATATAATTGAACTTAAAGCACTGGTATTTTCTAGGCATTTCGCATTTATACCATCAAGGCCACGCGAGTGATTAGGCAGAGTTTCAATAAGTTTAGCAATTCAAGGTACATCAATGACCGCGGGAGGCATAATTACATAATCATAATAAATTGTGATAGGGAGATAAGTCATAAGTTGCAGAAAAGATTTAAATAAAGGTGTAATTAAAGACTGAGGCACAATCGCAGGCTGAAATAGGGTTTTAAATGAGCCAACAAGTGTAATTGAATTGTTGGTTGGGACATTAATGACGCGCCAAAATTTTCGTGCATTTTTTTGAACATGGAAGGCAGCACGCTAGTTAATAATCTTTTTTTTTCATTCTTAAGAGCCGATACGTGGGTTTCTGAGGCCAACTTATAAGCTGTCTGGCGTGCGTTACTCGGAGATAGTTTCGCACGACGGTACATACATTTCTTTAACACGATCTTATACCTTAACACGATCGTTATACCATGGTGCATGTACATTGAAGGTGATGGTGCGGCTTGGAATGAACTTGTCATTAGCTTGCGAGTTTTACAGGCGAAAATGTCAAGTTAGATTCCACTGATCTGTTATCAAAGTCTTGGAAAAAGCGTTCAATGAATGTCGAAAATTCGTTATTTATTGCAGAAAAGTTAGCTTTCCTATAGTGTGGATTGTTTTTCTAGTTTTACTCACTTTAGGCCTGGTTATATTTAGGGAAAACGTAAGCAACGAATGATCACTTACACCAGGTAGATGAAAAATCAAGGGAAAAAAATCAGGTATGATTGTAAAACCAAGTCTAGAATATTCGCAACGTTAGATTTGCGTCTGGTACGCTGTGCTACTCATTGGGATAATGGAAACACGGATAATAAGTCAATGATGTCATTCGCTAGCGTTGAGAATGGCGAGAAGAACTGTGACTGGGTGTTCCACGTGATATTAGTAAAATTGAAGTCACCCATTAAGATTACCTTGGAGGAAAGAAAACGAGTGTAAACCAGACTAAGTGCGTCGTGCAATTCATTAACAAAATTATGCAAGTAAAACGGGGCCCGGTAGTAGACACCAAGAATTATTGTATGATGACCGAGAGTTAACGAAACCCAGATAATTTCCAGATCGCTGGGAATATGTTTTGGGGAGGGCGAGATATTTTTTGAAATTGCCAAAAGAACTCCGCCTCCGCGTCGCGCCGTCCTGTCGCAACGGTATATGTTAAACTGAGATAAAGTTTCAAAAATTTCGTGGCCGCGGGCATGCTCGTGGAGCCAGGTTTCAGGTAATGCTTCGACAATATATGTGAGCACGAGTCCACAGCCCATGATAACTGGTGATGTTTGTTAAGCACGTTTCTTACATTGGCAAAGAGAACAGCTTAGGGTGAAGAAGTTGAAAGCGATATCTTGCCACTTCCCCTCATGCTTTCCTAGCTAGTGTTGCATTCGGGAAGGCGTCCCCGAACCGGGCTTCGTTGCCTCCGTCACGTGTGGTAGCGTGGGGGTCAAGCGGCCAGCAAAAGTTGCTGCGTTGGTGTTGACGACAGAAAGCCGAAGGCAAAGCTTAGCTGGTTTACTGCATGCCGAGAGGTGGATTGCGATGACACAGAAACAACACCCTTACGGGCAAGGCCACAGCAGGACTCGAGCAGAGTAGCGCTCCTAACAGGAGCTCGATGCGGTCTGCCAACGGCAACAGAAAGCACTGGGTTGATACACAAAAGCTGTAACGGCTCCGCCGCTTTCTCAGTGCTTTTGCACGCGGCCCGAACGGAATGCAGACAAACATAACCACTTTTTCCAAAGTTCGTGAGGGCTGACAGTAGTGGCGCACGTTGAGCCTGAGATTGGGGAGAGGAGATCTCGATGAGCAGCGTCCGCTTTGCCGTGGCAAGTATCCACAAGAACAGTTTTTTTTTTTTAATTTTGCAGCTGTAACGGCTTAAGTCACCGCCACAGGGCCCCGCACGGTAGGCGCTCGTAGGGATGCATGTTCGAGGAAGGCAGGCTCGGTCGCAAAGCACAGAAGCACTACACAGGCCTTGCAGCACCATCGAACAGGGAAGCGGCGCGCTTAATCGTAACACTGGTCAGAGGTTGCGGAGGCTCTGGCTGACATGTTCATCGCGCTGCTCAATCTGTTGTACGCATATCGGTGCTTGCGTCATGTGTGAAGCATTTTTTGTTGACGAAAAGTTTGTTGTGACGTAGTTGAAGTTTGGGTGATCCAGGCAAACTTTTGCCGAAGTTTAGCAATTTTTTGCGGGCATTACGAGTAGCAAGGTAAAAATATCCGCATACAGTAATGTTACTATTTTTAATCTGGGTACGGGAGGACAGCTTTTTCTCCTTAATTTCGTAGCTAGAAAGTTTAGTTATTATTAGGAGAGATTTTTCTGGTGACTATGCATCTAGACGGTGGGTTGATTGATTGATTGTAGGGTTTAACGCGCCGACGCAACGCTGGCGATGAGGCGCGCCGCAGTGGAGGGCTCCGGATTAATTTTGACCACCTGGGGATCTTTAACGTGCGCCGAAATCTCGTACACACGGGCGTTTTTTTCCTTTCGCCTCCATCAGAAAAGCGGCCGCCGCGGCCGCGAATCGAACCCGCGTCCTCGTGCTCAGCAGCGCAACGCCTTAGCCACTGAGCCACCGCGGCGGGTGCATCTAGACGGTGAGCACGTTCAATAGAACCTGTAGGGAATGAGTCAATAGCCCATGTCAGTTCTGTCAGTAGTTTTGATTCAGTTTGCTCCCAAGTTTCTTTAGAATCGACAATACCATGGAAGATTAAGTTATCACGCCGCTATCTGTCCTCGAGTTCGTCCAAGCGAGATGTTAGAGCAGTATTCGCAGTTGCAAGTTGTTCGACAGAGGCGTCCATACACGAAAGCTCGTCACCGAAGGGTTCAAAAGTTCACGTTTTTTGCAATGCATCAGATCTGTTGCTTAAACTGGCAATTTCACCTTCAATGCATTTCTGCCAAGTTTTAATTTCCTTTACGTCGGCAGCAAGATCATCCTGGCACTTCGAACTTTGCACAGAACGTGCATGCAAAATTTTCAGCAATTCACACATAACTTTTATTTGTTCACCTGGATCATCCGGCAATGATTCTGTTTGCAAAAGTGTTTTTGACCGTGTGCCAGGGCCAGGATTGCTCTCGGAGTCTCCAGAGCGCAGTAATAAAAAAAACAGAACTACAGTCATACGCAATGTTACGCAATGTCCGTGGGCACGGGAACAGTAGCAAGCATATGTTGCCACTTTTTTTAGAATGTAGGAAATATTGGTTACACACCTGCAGCAGAAGAACAGGTTGTCTTGGAGCCATACCGTAAGCCCTGCTCCCGTGCCCACTGAAGTTCCAGCCGCTGAGCCGGCTATTTAAGTTGGTGACAGGGGGCGTTGAGGTTGTCAGTGGGGCTGGTCATGCGTAGACTGGGTGCGCAGTAACCTTTCCGTCCACCAGTGGCGCGCAGTCATGGTACAGACGATCCGGGCAAGGCAAGAGCAGAGGTGTAGATGGCAGTTCGGGATCCACGGCCAAAGCCGATAACGGCGCGACGAAGAAGGCAGCAAGCAAAGCCTGCAGCAGAAAAACAGGTGGCCTGGGAGCCATGCCGTAAGCACTGCTCCCGTGTTACTCAATGTCTCTCGAGTCGAAAAATCTTGCCTGTCGAGTCGAAAATCCGGCGTCTTTGTACACAGTGCACAATAAAGGGTGAGGAAAAATGGACGACTGCGTAAAGAGAAAAACAGGCAAAAAAAGCTCGGAGTGACGTTAGACTCCTCAGAAAGGTCCTTCCTGTAACCATGGCTCTAAAAACACATTTTTGTCCATTTAGGTCCGGGTGGGAATCGAACCCGGGGCTACGCCGACGCCACTGCGCCTCCGCGTTCTGGATGACAAAAGTGTACCTCGTGCGTGCGATATTGGACACGGGACGGTGCCGCCAATGGGGAGGAGGGGCACGTGACGGCACGGGAGGAGAACAGGTGCCCCCTAGTCACGGAGAGCGCTGATTGTGGGGAAGCAGTGGCGTGGCGTGCAGTGTGGCCTGTCTGCCAGTTGAACAAATGCGCCGTGTCTTGCAATGGAAAGGGATTATACTTCGGACGCCCCGCCAGTTCTTCAAATGCGCCAGAACCGAAGCACAGGGGGCGACGAATAAAGCGAGGAGAGCCAAAATACAAAGAAACGAAAGAGAAGCGACTAAAATACGACGCAGTAGTAGCGAAATCACCGAGAAGTATCACCGGGGAAGCCCTAATGCTTTCGCATGCAAAGCACACCAGCAGACTAAATAGCCCAGGGGAATTTTTCTCTGCGTTTATATCGCGCTTTTCCAGCACTTTTTCTTTCAAGCTAGATACAGTGTTTTTATGTAGTGGTAAAAACTAAATCAGTGGATATCTCTTAAGATCTCATAACAGTAATCCCGATCACCAATCTTGTGTCCAGGGGCATGAACGCACTCGGTGAATGAATATGATGATAACATTTGAGTGGTCGATTTTTCAACCAAATCTTGAATCAAGCATTACATTCAGTTCAATTCAATACAGCTTTAATTCCTAGAAAATACTGTCAGGATGGTCGCCAGGGCTAAAATTTGAAAACAAAGAGCTTGTGGGTGTCGCATTTCTCTTGTAATGCAGGTACATCAGCCAGTGAAGTCTTAACATGAACACTGCATCGCACTCCTCGAGAGGGGACAATCGTAGGGTGGAACTGGAGCAATTCACGCTCCCTTGTAGCTTTGCACAGAAATGATGAAGTGAGTGCGCTCCTGCTGGGAGTGCTGCCACGTTTGGAGCGAATCTGGGACATGTCGGATGGATGAGAATGGACGCAGAGGAAGCTTGGGCGAGAGTTTGCTTCGCCGGTGGTGTCGAGTTTCGCGGGCGGGACGATGGGCCCGCTCGTTGCCCCATTTGCCCGTGCGACCGGAGACCGACTGAATGGCGGCCTGGACGCTGCGTTGATGCTCGAGCTTTTAGTCCGCTCTTACATTCTGTTGGTGGCTTGCGGATAGAATAAACTCTTGGCGGCCTCCAGGAAGTTCGTGTAAAAGCGGAAGCCATAAATGGATGGCGTCGGACGCTTCCTAGAGGTGGCCAGGGCCGCAGTATTACAGTGTAGTTCGCAGGTAATTCGAAAGGAGGGAAGGGGGGCGGGGCAGGTGGGTGGAGGGCTCGTCAGGGTATCGCATGATTTGGTAGAGGGCACCATCTGAGTTGATGGTAGCTTCGCACGTGGCCAATCAGCTGGTGTGTCGTCAGGCTCCCGTGCAGTATCGGTCTAAATGGGCGGGATCTTGCTGCAGGCGGTTGAACTTGAGACTCCTTCCCCTCCCCCTGCTCTCTCTCTCTCTCTCTCTCTCTCTCTCTCTCTCTCTCTCTCTCTCTCTCTCTCTCTCTCTCTCTCTCTCTCTCTCTCTCTCTCTCTCTCTCTGTGTTCCTTTATTTATTTATTTATTTATTTATTTATTTATTTATTTATTTATTTATTCATTTATTTATTGCACCGAATTTTGTACTAAGTGACTAATACTGGCGGCCCCTGGTGGTCCCAAAATCGTTCAATACGACATAAACATTTTAACCAAGTCCATACAGTGGGGACTCAGTGGCTACGGTGTTGTGCGGCTGAGCACGAGGTTGCGAGTCCGCCTCTTGGCCACAGCGATTGTTTCCTCTGGAGACAAAAACTGAAAGCGCTCATATGACCGAGCTTTCGACGCACACCTCCCTATAGCCTCTATTAATCCGTATTCTCCACTTCGCCGCAGCCCCGGTGACATCTCCGCAGCATACTGCTCAAATTAAACTGAATCGTATTAGGACTTTGTCAGAGCAAATACGTTTTCTTAAAGTATCCAGAAGGAATAGGGTTACACGATTAGGTTCTCGAGTAAAAACAACGGCGAAACAAGAAGGCGCAGAGTGGAAAAAGTCATTCACGCTTGAGCTCGCACTGACAGAAAACTGTTCAACGCAAGAGCGCACCTGGACTCAGCTCAACTAGTGGAACCTATACATTATTAGAGAAAGCTTAAAGGGGGCATGCAGACAAAATACGTTTGTTTTATTCGAAAGATTTGGTGTTTTATAGTGCCCCCAGCGCTTGTCTGACAGCAAACGATGCTCTATTCTTAAATTAATCAATGTAAGTTGAAATTTTCATTCTCCCGCCAGATCGTGTGTTTCATGAGGTCTGCAATGACGTAAGCAGGGAAGGTATTCGAGCAAACGTCAGTGCGCTGTTTAGTCTGCAGCGGACTCCGGAACGCCTTGCTTATCGTCAGTCCTCGTAGGCGGCACCACCATACTGCGCAGGACGGCTTTCTGTCCTTGCTTTGTTTCTGACCGTATTTGCACCCGGCCTGTTTTTGTTACGGTAGGCATTAATGGTTTCGTGAAACATGGAGTGCGCTCGACAAACAGGGTCATGTAAGACAATGTCACAACGCCAGTCGGCCAGTATCGTGTCAGAGAACCCCAATTCGCCGTACAGCTGTGCAGCTATAACAAGCATAGTGGGCGCAGTACCAACAGCAGTACGCACTCTGGTACATCTATATTTTACGTGTGCTTTCGTAACTTTCATTGTTTACCCCACCATTCTTGCTGCTATAAAATGAATATGCATTAAATTTAAGCGAAAATGGCTCGTTCTTTAAGTTTATAAGCCCTGCCTAACTTGCATTTGCTTTTGCCGGCCTCAGCCAATCGCACAGCTCTGCGTATGACGTCAAATGTTCTAGTGCGGGAAATGAGCTAGTGAGTCGCATGGCCATTCCCCTTTCTCCTCATTATGTAGACTATTTGAGCGAACTTTACGTTAAAGGCGAAGTTTACGTTATAAGGCATCCGACCATATCTTGTAATGTCTGCCCGTAATATGACGTATTTTTTTCTCAGAAAGCTCCCACAAAACTGGTTCGAAACCCTCGTCCGATGCACCTTATGATACACTGACTTGCATTGTTGTCACTGAAGGCGTAGAGTAACGTAGAAAATGCCCTCATTATATGAGCGTACGTCAAAATTCCCACCGTGCCCCAGTCAACATGGGAGCGCGAAGTCCATGTCGTAAGTTTAGAGCGTCATACGAATTGAAATTTTCTGCCATCGTACGGAGTCTGGATGTGGCTTCGAATGGCAGACGGTACTAGCCTCACTCGTAGCCTTCGACGAATAGTAGTGTCATCACTTGTAGCCATCCCATTGCTCCTTCCTTTAATCCCCCCTTTCCCAATATAGGCCAAAAGGTAATTATTTACAAATAAACACGGGGTCAAAAACCTCAATGTATTTAGCCCCTTGTTAACAGATGTATGGCGGTAAGCTTGATTTGTGACGGTAAGTCCATTTAAGGCTGCCGATATTACACTGCGGCCTTAGAGAATAAAGCCGGATGTTAGGACCTAAGAAAATGTCGTACAAACAAGGGCAATATGTGTGGCCCATTTATACTTACGGAGTGAATCGCGTCGCTCCTTACAGACGGGCAGACAGACGGGCGGACGGAAGGACAGACAGACGGGCGGACGGAAGGACAGACAGACAGACAGACAGACAGACATGCAGACAGACAGATAGACAGACAGACAGACGTACGGACGGGCGGACGGTCGCACCCATGGACAGACAGACGGAGAGATGGAAGGACCGATTTTCTGGGATTGACCTGATAATGTTTACTCACTAAAGTAAAGAACCACTCTACAAATAATGCCACCATTTAGGAAAGTGTCGGTAACGATGAATGGGACAGGAAAATAAACAGCGAAAGTAGCGCAGAGCTAGCTGCAAGAGAACTCGCTCTTTGAGAAGCCTAATTGTATAAACAGCCCCGGTTGGATATTGCCTCGTAACTAAAAATAATTAACACTGTCCTCCCATCTCGCACTCTTTACAACCCGCGCTCGCGAAAGGGAAACGAAAACTAAAGAAAGGCAAGTCTGTTCGGATGATTCTCGTACGCAGTTGTGAGCAGCTCGCTGTAATCACCCCGAACGTGTGTTAAATGTCAAGGGGAGGCCGGCCTGCAAACGCAGCTGTGGAGTTATGGCCCTCCGCCCAGTATCGCGGTCTCGCGCTGCTGCCTTAAAGTGGACGCCCTCCCGGTGGTGCCGCCCACTTTCCTGTCGGCTGCCGAACCGCGAGCGCCGCGCCAAGCCGAAGACAGTGCACACCGCCCTTGCAGTAGTCGCCTGCCGCTAAGTGCGGTCTCCACACAAACCAAGAGGCGCAAGGGCACGCCAGAACTGAAGAGGGGAAAGAGAACAAAGGAAAGGAATAAAGAAGTCGGAAGCATTGTTTTCCGGGGCTTATGGAAATGAGGCACTGGGGCGCGTACCGTGATTGCGCGGGGACTGGCTTGTTTTCGCTCGGCGCGACGTCGAGTTTCCGTTCAGCTTTATTGTTAACAGTGTTCCATACCCCGGCCGGATTTCGGCCACCGCGTGCAAGCGTCACGCAGGCCCGCACGTCACGGGGCGCCTGTCTGTCCCAAAGCTGCCCGTGAAATCCCCATCGCGCGTTGCGACCGCGAGTGGCTCTGTCGAGCGACTTTATAGGCCTTCTTTACGCCGAGCTGACTTGCACCGCGCATCGTTGGTCGCGAACTACTCTTCGTGCGCTCCTATGACTGTCCCCTGCTCGGATCTCTCTCTAGCTTGCATGTGTACCTGAACCAGTGGCTTACCGCTCTCGCACTGCTGGAAATTTTCGGGGTGAAAGAAAGCGCTCGCTTTTTTGGCCCTATTTTTCTCTGTCTGCGCAGAACTTGACTCTCGTGGAGTAAACGGGTTCCATTTTTCCTACGCTAGAGGTATTCCGTTGACGCTCAGCGGCTTTGCAGCGGTACGAAAGCCGGCTCGGTGTGCATTGTATCGTCAATTTTCGCACAATGCGTGACGTGCGCAGTGTGTCGCTGCATTTGACTCCGAGACCGCGTTTCCATTTTCGACGCGCACAGAAACAGTAGGAGCGAGTTGGCGCAGCGAAAGTTTTGGATTAGCTCGAAAAGACTGCAGCCTCAAAACGGTTTCCGTCACCTGTCTTCCAGATTTGAAAAATGGGCCAGGTTCAACACGTGTAAACGTAATTATCACGAGTGAACGGTCTGTTTGGCTTCGTTTTCCAAAGATTATGCACGCAGTGTTTCAGGAAAGTTATGTCACACCTGCCACACTTGCGCTCCGGCGGCGGCGCGGCATTCATTGGGAGACTGAGCGACTAAGCGCCGGCTAAGCAGCCGCTACACACTTGCCCAGTCACGTAGTACTGCAGCGGAGAGGCTCCCAGCGAGCGAAGCTGCGACACCTCTCCGTAGCCTATCACGCTAAAAAATACTTACAAATAATTAGCAAAGCTTACACGACGGCTGTGTGGCGGTTGGTCGGTTCTGCTGCGACCAATTAGGAGTGACTGTTGCCAAACCGGGGGACTTGTATTAGCTGTCGCAATAGGAAGCGGGGAAAGAAAACAGGGTGGAAGAAAAGCTCCAGGGGAACGATCCAATCGTTTGCAAATAAGCAATAGCTCGGCCCCCGTTATTCCGTTGGGAAAAAAAATGTGGTTGATTCCTCAGTCACGGGAATCGGTAAAACAATAAGGTAAAATGCGCAGCGAAATCTGCAGCTGAGCATGATTTGCGGGTCAGAGGCTGTCTTGTGGGTGTGCTTGGCGAGCGACGTCCTGCTCGCGGGTCATTTCAGCAAAGGTGTACGGCGTCATTTCCTTGACGAATATGACGTCAGGGAAATCTTGGTGTATCCCGGCATAAAACTCTTTCGTGTCAAAATATAAAACCCGAAAACGAACAACCCTAAGTATAACGTACTCTTTAGTACTAAAGGTTGCTTCCCCGCTAGAAGACCCTGTTTGTGGGGGTGAACCCTTTACAGACCTATACTTCGTTGTACTGGCGTCATTTCCGTGACGGATATGACGTCAGTGACATCTTTGTGTATTCCGGAATAAGACACTTTCGTGTTAAAAATCTCCAGCGGCGCTGCCAGCCTACCACTTAATGGGGAAGAAGTGCCCTATTGCGCACACTTGCGCAGTTTGAGTTGGTGACGGGGTCGAAACCGGCAGCTGCGGGGAACAGCTCTTATCAATGATGCGTCGCATGCATATGCTAAAGAGAAGGAATAAGGAAGAGGCAATGCATTACCCAACTTCCCAGATAAAGAACAAGAGTAGGTCGTTCTTAAGGCACTTTGTCTTACCATAACTGAGTGAATAATGAGCAGCAAAAAAAATGAAAATGCAATCGTGGGGTCTCCAGCTGAGCTTTCGCGCTCTGTATTATGCCATAGAGCGGGAGAAGCTATAGCCTTAAAGATTCGATCTTCCGCTTATGCGCTGGTTCATTTCATTGGTATATATATATATATATAGTCACGGAAAGTCGCTTACGTCTGCTGCAATCCTCTGTACTATCAGTCGTTCGCCTAGTTACGGCAAATATAGAGAAGCTGGAAATATCTATAACTGAGGCTGTGGCACTTGACCCCGTTTTTACGCTCGTGGGGAGAAGTACCGTCAAGAGGACGAAAATGAAAGAAAAACCCATGGTTGGCCCTTGCTTCGCCGCACGTGAAGAGAGCTGGGCTGGCCGACAAGCGGCCAGTGTGGTTCGCTCACGCGCCCGTTTCTTCGTTCATTTCCACGGAAGCAAAGCGACAATGCAAGGAAAAACATGTTAACATACTGTCTTGAAGCATTACATTGCTTTTGAAGAATACTCGTATCTTGAACCCATCTATACCCACCTGACATTTATCAGAGCTACATAAATACGCGGCTTTTTTTTCGGAACCGTTTGTCTCGTTATTTTTTAAATTAAAAGTATGGATTGAGGTGTTAGCGCCTTAAAATAGCAACTTAATTCTTACCGCTTAATCTTAGGTAGGTAAACAACTTTACTGGTCTACAGGAGCGGGCCTGTTTGGCCTATTGAAGCCTCAAACGACGGCCAGGATTTCTTGGGCCCTGGCAAAGTCTTCGGCCGCTGAACATCCAAGTTCTGGATCTCTGGGTCGTTGGTAAACAGCAAAGTCCCCCCCCCCCTTTTAAAAGGAAGAAACAGCGATACTTTGCCCACATTCGACTGGACAACGAAAACTAAAACTAAGTTTTTCACGACGAAACTATTGCCGTGAAGCCTCAATCATGAACCCTACCATTCAATCGTCAAGTATCTTTCGTGAAGCCTCCCGTATTTTCTTGTTCATAATTCACTTGCACAAAGGCTGCTGTGCACCAGAGGAAGGGGGTGACGCGGGCATTCGACGACCCGACCTTAGGCCTGATGTCACGTTTTGGGGCCTATAACGTCGTGAATCGGTACCCGCAGATCGCCGTATACGTCGTCACCCGGTACCCACTACAGAAAGTACTCATTGTACGTCAGGCTGAGGGTACCGGTTGGCGTCGTAAGGCCACGAAGTGAAACCTTAGCCCGCAGCTGGCCCAAACCCGAGAGTTGCTGCTGTTAGTACAGGGTGTTGCGACGATAACTGGAACACTTTAAAAATTTTTCCTGAGCGATCCCCCGCTCTGTTCGCGCTCAAACTTCACACAAAGGTCGCATTTTGTGGTCTATTTTGTTTGACACCGGGAACAACAACGGTACTTACCTGTGTATTCTGAAAATAAATAAAAACGATTTTCGCCTATGGGAAATCAGCGGCTGATTTGGACGTGCGAGCCAGCGCAAGTTGATGTTGGAACGACGGAACCACCTGCAGAGTGAAACGCATGTTTGGGATTCACGTACGGAGCCAAATGGTGCAGCAGACGATCAGAAAATGCACCTAGAAATGAGCTAACAGACGATCCGAAAACCCGGTTTTCGGGCTCGCACGTCCAAATCGCCGCCATTTTCCCATAGGCGAAAATCGTTTTTATTCATTTTCAGAAAGACCAGGTAAGTACCGTCGTTGTTCCCGGTGTCAAACAAAATAGACCACAAAATGCGACCTTCGTGGCAAGTTTGAGCGCGAACAGAGCGGCGGATCGCTCAGGAAAAATTTTTAAAGTGTTCCAGTTATCGTCGCAACACACTGTATAGCAGAATGATACATACCCACTAGAGTGGCACATACCCGCGGTGGGGTATTTAAAAATACTTATAAGCAAATGTATGCTAGGGAATGCAACAATAAATAAATAAATAAATAAATAAATAAATAAATAAATAAATAAATAAATAAATAAATAAATAAATAAATAAATAAATAAATAAATAAATAAATAAATAAATAAATAAATAAATAAATAAATAAATAAATAAATAAATAAATAAATAAATAAGCATGTTTTGAGCGCGACCACCAGGAAGTTCGTTAATAAAAAATCTTTGTCTGCATTCTGAACCCCGCATGCGTCATCTGAAACCTATCAAAGTGTACATACCCACTCACTCAATACCGCTGTTTGGTATTGGCCAACGGATTTATAAGCAGTAACGAATGTTGCTTTCACGCGATATTGTGTGGTTGGCGCAGCCAAGCCTTCTTCCAATTTTCTTGCACTTCGACGGCGTCAGAACTTTGCTGGTTAACAGGCGATGCTTTGTTGAACTGTTTAACCTTTGTTACGATAATCTATGGGACTTAATTCTCATGCGTTGTTATGGGGATCAGGTGAGAAAGTTTAGAAATGAAGTAGGGCATACGTTGAAGCATAAATGGCAACAAAATAACATTGAAGCGGTAAAACATTGTGACAAATTGTTCTCTTGGATTGGGAGAAACACCAAAAGTCGGTACATCCGGAAAACTAATCATGTCGGTTGCTGAACTGCAGGGTTCATCGGTGCAAAAAGAAAAAAAAAAAACGCAGCCGACAGGATTCGAACCTGTGCGGGGAGTCCCCAATGGATTTCGAGTCCATCGCCTTAACCACTCGGCCACGACTGCGCTTATTTTTATTTATTGCCTGGTTTGGGTCAATACATGCATGCAAAACATCAACAAAATTACACCACGTGAAAAAATACTAGCACATACCTTGTTAGTGTGTCAGGTTTAAAAAGGCGGTAGTCTTGCCACACTCTCCAGCACAGTCAGCCACTCGGGTGGACTAGGCTCGGCTTGAACACCTCTACTATGTAGTGGACATTTTCACAAAAATATTCCCTCCCTGGCCTCACATCGACATCATTGTAATGACGGGCCATGCGAGCCTTCCATATACCGGGTAGGGCCAGTAACATTATGAAGTCATATGGAACTTCCCCCTCATTTTCTATGGCTAAAAACCGAATTCCATGACTATCCACGGGAAAATCTTTCTTTAAGGTACGCTGTAACACGTCCCATAGAAAGACCCCGTCCCAACAATCTATGAACACGTGTTCGATGGTCTCTGCTTTTTTGCATGGGAAGCAATCAGGGCCCCAAGGCACAAATAGACCTTTCTCAATCATCCAGGTTTTTACAGGTAGTACACCCACATGCAATTTAAAGAAAAACGATTTAACATAGCCAGGAGCTGGCATTCTTTTCACACGCCGAAGAACATCTTGTCCCGGCCCCACACGGTATAGGGACCTGTACAGTGGAATCGGCAACACCGTATCCAACACCGTAGCCGCACGGCCACGACTGCGCGGCTTGTACCTCGACGCTGTTTTAGGCATACAAGTCACAAAACCAAAAAAATGATTACGAAGTGCGAAAAAAATACCCCACATCACTTGCTAGTGTGTCATTGTTAATAAGGTCGAAGCCTTGCCGCACTTTTCAACACTTTTAACCACTCCGTTGGACAGGCTTGTGCTTTAAACACTTCTATGATATCTCGTACACTTTGGCCGAACAACTCTCTGCTCGGCCTTATATCAACAACCTTATGGCGAACTTCCATTCAAGATTTCCATATACTATGCAGAGCTAGTAGCATCACAAGATTATACAGAGCTCCGTCATCATTTTCAAAGGCTAAGAACCTTGTGTCATGGCTATTCAATAGGAAATCATTTTGTAGTGTTCTCTGCAAAGCATACCACAGTAAGACCCCAAGTATGAACGCTTGCTCTACGGTCTCAGGCTTCTTACAAAGCAAACAGTCGAGATCCTAAGGAACACACAAACCTTTTTCGATAATCCAAGTTTTAACGGGTAATACCCCGCGTGCAACTTAAAGAAGAAGGATTAATCATAAGGCGGCACTGCCATTTTCATCACAAGCTGACATACACCTTGCTCTGGCCCTACACAGATCTATAGAGCCGAATCGGCAAAGTCGTAACAAGAGGGTCTCTATGCAAATTCTTCCGGGGCACGATCGCTAAGTACTCTAAACAAAATGTGAAAACAAAAAACTGCCCGCAAGTACAATCTACGTAGATAGCTGCGAATGCCACTCTCCTGAACACAAGAGGTAACAACGAATTCGGGCGAAACTCTACCCAGGCGCACTTGACACAACCTGAATGCTCAAAAAGGGGTCGCGAACATCGCGCAGAAAACGGTTCACTACTTGATGC
The DNA here is from genome assembly GCF_048455015.1 of Haemaphysalis longicornis. NCBI lineage: Eukaryota > Metazoa > Arthropoda > Arachnida > Ixodida > Ixodidae > Haemaphysalis > Haemaphysalis longicornis. Next base: position 437,163,588 of record NW_027526203.1, on the reverse strand, counting down.
AGACAAAGGTGCGCCATAAAAACAGCCCCACAGCGTGCTCTTTAGAAAAGATTGGTACGGCTCGTGCGCTCCCATGCAGAACACCAAGTAAAAACAGCAAACACCATGTGCAGTCTTTGCATGTTGGCACGCGAGAAATGCAAAACTTGCATCTCGGCCGCGATTGCGCGGGCACCGGACATGCTCCATCATGATGTAGGGATGGCTGAAGAGAAGCCAAATGCTGCTGTGTATGACGTATCGAAGAAGGTGGTATAAACGCAACGCAGTGTGCACGCTGGAAGCAATGTTTGAGTAGGAAAGCGCTTCTTAGCGCATGACTGTGCACACGACTTCGTTCGCAAAAGTTTATCCCGAAATTATACTGTCACGAATGAAGAATGACATGTGTGAAAGGAGTTCATTTTAGTACAAAAACACTATTAGCCTACCTACGCCTATTTCAGTGATGTAGAAAATGTCTCCGTTTTGAACTCTGTACGGCTCCTTTTGGGGGCGCTATGTATGACAAGAAAGTATAATAGGCGGATTCAAGACCGCGTACAGACTTATTACCATGAAAGCTAGGATCTTACAGATGTTGAAAAAAGAAGGAACGAACGGTCAAAAGTTCGCCCTTGGTCCTGTCTATACGTAATCCATCCTCGTCAAAACGATCTGCAAACTAGCCCCTTCTGCAAAATATGCCCTCCGGAAGGGGTCCGAACACACGACGTCCTGAATACGCGTGGGTTCGGATCCCACCAGGCGGGCATTTTTTCTCCACTTTCTTTCTGTCTTTCAAAATTCCTCATCTGTTTCAATGACTTACCGCACTCTCCCCTTTGCTTTCCGAGGTTTTCTTGACTGCCAACCCTTATTTCTGTCCTAATTCAACGAGCCCCTCATTTCCCATTCTAATTCGCTACATGCATAGCGAAGGCCTCTGTTCCGGCAGTCTTGGTGCCATACGTAGCTTAAGAGGGTTGAACGCTGGTCGACCGCTCCCGACATGTCGTAGACGCTCGAGTCACCGCCCGGGGGATAAAAAGAATGTCCCCTTCACCCTGAGCAGTCGGAGTAGCACTTGCTACCACCCCTCAAGCAGAGGAAAAAATTACCTTGAGATAAATACCCAAGAAAGTGAAGGGGAAATAGCCACGCCGGTGGCGTAGTGGTCATCGCACCAGACGCGAATGCTGGAGGTCGTGGGTTTGGCGGGCGTTTTTTCTGCACTTTATTTCTGTCTTTCAAAATTCTTCAACTGTTTCAATGGCCTACCGCACTCTCCCCTTTGCTTTCCGAGGCATTCTTGTCTGCTAACCCTTCATTCTATATATATATATATATATATATATATATATATATATATATATATATATATATATATATATATATATATGCACCAAGCAGCGGTGGAAGTCAACGTCATCAGTGCAAATGGTCCCAACTCGAAAGTAGGAACGAATGGTCCCTGAACAAATGGTCTCAGGCACCTCTTCGGGCAAAATGATTCCATAAAACTCCACGTCGGTTCTCTGTTCTCTGTTCAAATTTTTTGTATCTTGCTGAAGTGCAGTTTATAATTTCTTTAGTTCTTTCATTTTTGTTTTCTTTGTCTTTTAGATTCAGCTAAACCGGTTATCTCAATTTACGCTATTATAACGATTAAACGCGGTATTTCTGCCAACAATGCATTTTTGTGCAAGTGCAGGACATTACACGATTGGCCTGTTTGGGGAATTTTTTCGTATTTCCGCCGTTTTTCTCCGGCCTTTTTTTATTTTTGTCTTCGCGTTTTTTGTATTTAGTAGTTCTCTCTCTCTTTCGTTATTGGATTTTCGTGACGTTTTCATTTTTTCTGTTTTCGACTTTTTGGTTTACCAAAATATCCTTATTTCAACTATCTGCCTTGTCACTGTATAAACAATGAAGGTGCTATTTGCAAACACAGGGGAAAAAAGAATCCACGTGGGAAACATGCGGCTCCATCCATGATTTACAGAATACGTAGAGGCATGCTTCAGAAAGAAGCGCCATTAGTTTCTTGTGAGCAAGCACTTTACGGGTGCGTGCGTAGTGAGTTCTCTGCCCCCTCTCTCCCCCTCGGGAGTTTTCTGTCACCGCAACTATTTCCACGCCCGGCCAGACCCCAGGCTCCCTACCCGTTCAAGAGAGTTTGTGAGTCCGGCCGTGTTTCAGGAAGCCGCACCTATCGCGGGACGCCGCTAGTACAGTCTCGAGACATGCGGACGTCTGATCGCGAGCATCGGCTGAGCCACTGGTCAAGCCAGGCTGCAGCCGCGACAGTCAGCACCATGGCCAATTTCTTCTAAAGAGGGCAATGAGGGCCATCTCAAGCAAAGAAATATGTTACCGAAGCGAGTTCACTTGGAGCCACTAAATAAGAAAATTATGGCCGCCCGTTTTTGTATTCGCTTCAAACGCCGGCCGAGGGCTGCCCAGTACACGCTGATTTTGATTTAAATGTCGGCAACTGGTTTGCCTGGTATTCGGAATAACAAAAAAAGGCGAGCAAAGGAAGCACGTAAGGACGTACATGTGCGACAAAAAAATTGTATACCGCATTTTACTCAAGTAAATTCAGCCTTAGTAAATATATTATATATCAGGAGATGCCAAATACATTGTGCACAAATACAAACATATAAACATAAATACATTGACCCCCTTTCTTCCTCATACAGACGCTCATGCATATAAGTAGTAGTGGTGGGACCATTTCTTCCTAGTTTGAAGTTCGGACCATTTGTTCGGGGACCATTAGTTCCGGAACCATTTGTTCCGGGAGAGAGAAAGAATAAACTTTATTTAATGAGAGGAGTCAAGCGGGCGGTTTACTCAGTTCAGGACCCCGTTGGAGCGTCCAGCCGTCTCAGCCCGGTGGATCAGCCGAAGCTGCTCTTCGAGGCTAGAGCTGTCCAGCACTTCCTCCCCCTGCTCAATCGAGGGATTAGATATCGGGGAAAGTGAGGGGTTGAGCTGGCACTCCCACACCATGTGATACAGGGTGCAGGGTGCGTTGCAGAATTGGCACTGTGAGTAGTATATTGTTGGCCAGAATAAGTGGAGTTTGGTCGGGTGGGGGAACGTGTTGGTTTGGAGGAGACGCCAGGAGCGCTCCTCTGCCTTGCTGAGGGAGGGGTGGCCAGCGGGTAGCATAAGCCTGGTGAGCCTGTAGAATTGGGTCACCTCCTGGTATGAAGTTACGGGGATCGCTGTCTCGAGCCAACTTTCTCGCGGTGCTCGGCTGGTTAGACCTCGAGTAGTCTCATGAGCAAAGACATGACCGCAGAGGGAAGCGTGAGCTGGTGTCCAGACAATCGACACCCTTTTCTTCGGAGGGTTCTGGCCGAGGATCTTCATGGCGATGCACGAGATGCGGCCTTGGAGGTAGCTCCTACACGCCGACTGTGAATCCGTGATTATCACTTCCGCTGGGGTCTGCGTTATTGCCAGCGCAATAGCTACCTCTTCGGCCTGTAGCGTCGAGACTTTGTTGAGAGTGAGGCTCGTGGCGTGGCTATCCTTCTTCGTCACAGTCGCTACCATGGCTCCTCGTCTTGCATAATCTGCGGCGTCCGTATAATAAACCATACCGTTTGAGCCGTAGTTTTTCTCCAGGGCTCTAACTCGCGCCTCTCTCCGACCCTCGTGGAACTTCGGGTGCATGTTTCTGGGCAACGGGGCCACTCTGATGTTTCGGCGTAGTTTGCGAGGGATGTCTACTGTGGTTTCAAGAGGGCGATCAGGGATGTTTATGCCCAGTCTTAGCAGAAGGGCCCTGCCTGCATCCGTCCCTGCTAGCCTGGTAGCGCTGACTGAGCAGGCGGCCCTCAATCAGCTCGTCCACAGTATTGTGCACCCCAAGCTTGAGGAGACGATCCGTGGAGGTGTAGGGGGGCAGACCCAGGGCTTGTTTATACGCCTTTCGCAAGAGCGTATCTAACTTGTTCTTCTCTGCCTTGTTTAGTAGTGCATAGGGGGTCACATAGCAGATTCTCGACACGACGAACGCCTGGACGAGGCGAAGCGTATCCGCCTCCTTCATGCCTCTTCCCTTGGTCGTGATCCGACGGAGCATGTGGGCAATCTCACAAAGCGTGTGTTCCAATTTCCTTATCATCGTGGTGTTTGCGCAATCTGCTTGAATTATCATACCTAGAATCTTCACTTGCGGAGACGGGGTGAAAGTAGCACCGTGCAGCATGATCTCCATCGAAGGTTCATCTGTTTGCCTACCGCCCTTTCTGCGCACTAGAAGCAGCTCAGATTTTTCTGCAGGGGCGCTCGAGAGTCCACAGTTCTTAGCATACTCGTTCGCGGTATCAGCCGCCATTGTGAGACGGTCCTGCATCTCCCCGACCGAGCCCATACCGGTCCACACCGTGATATCGTCGGCGTAAAGACCGTGGTGTAAGCCCGGAATCGACGCCAGTTGTTTAGGCAGCCCGATGAGGGCAATGTTGAATAGGAGGGGGGACAGGACCGCTCCTTGTGGCGTGCCGCGTCCGCCGGTGCGAGTCGGTTGTGTCTGAATGTCTCCAATCTTGAGGGTGGCTTGGCGCCCGGAGAGAAAGTCTCTGACGTAGGTGTATGTGCGACTGCCACACCCGAGCTCGTTCAGATTAGTGAGTATGGCTTCATGGCTGACGTTGTCAAAGGCCCCTTTTAAATCTAGAGCCAGGATGGCCTTAGGTGTGTGGGTGTTGGCCCGTTCTATGATGTCCTCCTTCAGTTGCAGTAACACATCTTGCGTCTACAGGTGCTGTCGGAACCCGTACATGGTCGGTGGGAACTGCTTTGTGTCTTCGAGGAAGTAATGCAGGCCGTTGTGCACAACGTGTTCGAGCAGCTTCCCGATACACGACGTGAGGAATATTGGCCGTAGGTTTCCGATGCCGAGATGTTTGTTTGGTTTAGGTATTAGGCGCACCTCAGCGGATTTCCATTTAAGTGGGATGGCTCCTCTCTCCCAGCACTGATTGTAGTAGCCTGTGAGGGATGCTATAGAGGGTTCGTCGAGGTTGGCCAATACTTTGTGATTTGGTTCTGACCTGGCGTGGTATTTCGGCGGATCTTCTGAAGCGCAGCTTTCACCTCAGCCGTGGTAATGGGTGCATCCAATTGCGGGTTTGGATCTCCCTTGTAGTTAGGGGCCGCATAAGATGGGTGCATGGGCAGTCATTTCTGCTGCAGTTTTCTGAGCAGATCCTCTTGGGATCCCTCAAACTTGTGAATAATGGTGTTAATTTTCTTCCAGGCTGCGCTTTTGTAATTTGTCGGATCAATGAGATATCTGAGCAGTTTCCATGTTTTGGATGCGCTGAGGGTACCGCGGAGCCCGTCGCAGAGCTGGACCATTTCTTCCCGGACCATTTATTCCGCGACAGCACACGTGAGGGGCAGGGGTTGTCGGCCTGCCGGTCCCGGAGCCCTATTATCAATCAATCAATCAATCAATCAATCAATCAATCAATCAATCAATCAATCAATCAATCAATCAATCAATCAATCAATCTTTATTGAAGGAAAGCGGCGGGAGGCTAAGCTTATCTGGGCCTCGCCATATTTTCGAAGGCATGTTTTGGTTGGTTTATTGATTGATTATGGGGTGACTACGGCGCGCCTCATCGCCTGAGGCGCGCCGTAGTCACAGGGCTCCGCATTAATTTTGACCACTGGCAATGTATAACGTGTGCCAAAATCTCCAACCCACGGACGTTTTTGCTTTTTGCCTCCACCAGAAAAGCGGCCGCCGCGGCCGGAAATCGAGCCCGCGTCCTTGGGCTCAGCAGCGCAACGCCTTAGCCACTGAGCCACCGTGGCGGGTTTCATGTTTTGATCAGCCTACAGTGGCGTCACGAAGGCTGAAAGCCAATTAGAAAGGGTCTCTTTGGCGCCACCTTATTATGGCTGCGCTCAGGCATAGACGTGCTCTTTAACGTCACAAATAAATGCAAGGGAAACCGAAGAAACAAAATTCTAAGCAAACATGGCTTCGTTGGCCGTCGAACAAATGCCAAGCGAACTACGAGATGTTAAATCTTTCAGTTAAAACAGAAAGCGTTATTCAACCTTTAGTACATCTCTAAACAAGCTCAAATTAATAATGTTCTACTTGCACTAGTATCAACACAGCTTCAAAAAGGGTAATGCGTTCAAGTCTACGATGGGAACTTTTTTTTTATCTCCGGCAGTTCTTGCGCCGTATGGGTCACAGTTTTTACCTTTTGATGGCTACAGAGCCTCCACGCAGGCTAATGCTGAATTTCACGGCAGGCGCTCACTGTCACCCACTCATCTTTTCGTCATTTCGCGAAACTGGGCACCCTCGCTTTCATCCGAAAAGATAATATGGGCAGTCTCGAGCTCCTCAGACGACGTGTGCATTACTTTTGGCTTCCTGAGTTGTGCTTCTTAAGAGTCCTGTCTTCTATTCCCCCACAGCTTAGCGATAGACGAGTATTCATACAGTTACAATATTTTACCTGATGTGGGGACCGCGAAGAGCATCCAGACCGTACAAAAAGAATTTAGTGCACCTCGTGTTATATAGACGTTTTTTCACTCCTTTCTTTTCCTGGGACTATAAAGAACCCCTGGTAACCCAAAGGCGCTAAGCCCAACGGAACTCTTTCGATCCTGTCGTATACATTTCGCACGTTCTATAATATTTTTCTACATCTCAAGTCTTTCATATGACTGTAGCGACAAAACCTAAGAGCGGGGGCGATACGCGCGTAAACATGGAGTGGGGTCACCCAATCATCCGCACTGCGTGTGCCGTGGGCTGCACCGCTATAAGGAACAGCACATCTGCATGGCGTCACCGGCCCCCGCATGATATAATCAGCCGCACGGTGTGGAGGGTGCCCATAACGCAACCTTCAACGCGGCGTTATTTATCTTCCTGCGCGCTCCTTCCGGAGGAGCTGATTGGAGTGCCCTTGGAAGGTCGATGAACGTTATCCAGGGGCGCCGAGATGAGCAAATCAAGTGCGGAAACTGCAGCCCGTGGAGCATCGGTCGGAGAGTCGTACTCGGCTTTTCCTGGCGCTGAGCGCTACTCCTACAAGCCTAGTAAAGCATATCTGTGAAGCGGATATTTTGTGCACAGCAAGCTTTTTTTTCTTTAATAGCAAAAATGTTTGCTTAAAAATGTGTAAGTTATCGGCAGACGCCCATAAAATTACGCCTGATGGCTTAAGAATGCCATTTGTATTGAACCCTGGACAACACCTTGAACATGATGTTGAATGCACACACAGAAAGGTAAGACTCTTCAGAACACTCAAGGCTTAAATGTTAAAACGATCCTTGACGAAAGTTATGCGATGCCGCGAAGAGCTGGACATGATTTGAGGACCCGAGAGGGAATTTGTGAATTTTGTTTGGGTCTTAGAACTAGTTATATCAATATGAAGTTGACATTTTCTTGGAGCAATAGGTAATCAATATCGAGCAGTTTGTTGCGCACAATGTGTAAGTGGAAGACCACAAGTGCTAGCTGCGAATAAACGAACTTGTCCCGCCATAAGGAATCCACACATTCGGTCACACGAAATGATTATATACTTCTTCAGCTTGGTTTAAGTGAGCGCTCCCCTGAAGCATGAATATTTGTGGCACAAAGGGAATATCTCGGGTACTAAATAACATTTAGGATGGCTCGATACATCGACACCCCAGTATCGAGAAAGGGTTTCACCAGAGGTGCTACATTCCCAGCAACATCTACATTACAACGTTTTGATTCTTATGAACACCAATAATCATCTCGCCAGAGCAACGCCTGTATAGAGCTAGAAATAAATTGGAGATGGTTTTGTTTATCAGCCTCTAAATTTTTTTGTTAATTTCCGAATTTGATAGAAGCTAGACTGCTTATATTTCACTATCTATATTACGCAGGTACTTTAGTTTTATATGACTTATTTTGTAAAGTGAGTTGAATGACCAGTAAAACCTTGAAAGCGCAAGGTTGCGTAGTCGTTAAGATAAATGCTTCCAAAGTCAGCAACACAACGCTTTCTGCGGGAAAACCAGCAATCCTTCTTTTTTAAATTATAGGAAGCAATCATATTAATTTCGAGCATTCTACTATTGGTCCAGTTTGCGTTTAAGGTTACGCAATGTATGATTAAAGTATTCTTTAACTTATAGATTGTCAAATTAGCCAAGACTCCATTGTTGACAAACAGAGCACACCGACCTCCGCTCGTTCTAGGCCTCTTGGGCTGGACAGAGGACCCTACAAATCCAGCAGTGTACAGTCGTCGACAGGCATAGCTGGAACAACAGATTTGACTTTAGCGTAGAATATTCCAAATATTCTTACGACGAATTGTTCATATGAATGTGGAGGACTTGAGTGCCCCCTTAAGCCTGAATGAAATGCAGCAGTTGTGACTAATTTATTTATTTCATGCCCGAGATTGTTTCTGAAGGTAGACGTCTTGAACAGTCTTCCCCCCTCAGCCACCAGCCAGCAGGATTCCTTAGACCCTAGCGGCGGCTTCGGCCCTCCGTACTGCTGTGAGTTGTGGCTCCGGTGTGGAGCTGAGCAGAACAGTCTCCCATTGTTCTATATGTATCTTCTGAGTGTATTGATATCTGACTTTATATTATTGTCGGTTGTATTTTTTTTGGAGCTCATGGCAGGACCATATCATGTGCTGTAGGTTTGAATAAAAGTCTGGACAGCAACTGTTCAGAGAAACAAGGCTTGGGAAGGTGTTTGTCTGCCACGTGACTGCCTCTGTTCTGGTTTGGGTGTGGTGGGCCGGTGGATATTTGCACCTGGCTAAAACCTGGCTACTAATGCATGTGAGCAACCTGTCTTTGTGTGATTTAACAATGTGTACTTGCTTTTGGCATTTTCTTTCTGTCTGGTATAAAGCGTTTTCTTCCTTTTTTTTTATGTACTTGTGCAAACCCATTGTGTAAACCCAATGTGTCAAGTCGGCTTTTCAGCAGTGCGCTTTCGGGACAGGATGGTCGCCATCTGGGATGCATACAAAGCTTCGCTTTAAAGGGTCGCTTGTGCGTATTGCGCCAAAGGGAACAAAGACACACGCAGGAAAGCTGGATGACTTTCCAGGTCACAAGTAGACATTCCAAGAGCGTAGTAAAAAAAAGCCCGCAAGTCAGCTAAACGGTTTAGCCAGCCCCCGACTTGCCTGGACGTATCTTTGAAACACCACATTTTCTGATCCGGCTAAGCCTCGGGCACCTTGCCCTTCTTCCGAATGTGAAAACCCTCGTGATGCCGTGACGGCTCATTAGTGTTGTCGAAAACTACACTGCATCTGCGCTGGTGACAACGAACTCGCTAGTACGCATGTCGGTTGTCTTCTCTTTTATATCATGTGTTATTTGGCACCAGAGTTGCTGGATATATACTAGTTGCGAAACTCCCCATAGGTCCCATGTATCGAAAGCCGGTCTTCGGTTGCCCTCCTGCGCCGGGGCAAGCACGGGGCAAGTTGACTAGCCTGTCGTCTGTCGGCGGAACATTGAAGTAGTACTCAAGCGCTTGCGGCTGCTGCCGTAAGTTATAAAAAGAAAAACCGCAAAAGCACAAGTAAATTTCACTAAATTATTCATTTCTAATTTAAAAAGCAATCTTTATTTTACAAAAGAATTTAAATAATAATTTTTCAGCGAAGTTAACTTTTTGTATACTAGGTGCCGCGCGCGTCCACTTGCCCCTCAGCTGCCACGGAGCAGGGGAGCTAGCGCTGCCCGGATTCTGAAGCAGAGTTTCGCAACTGTATATATTGAGTAACTCTGATTTGGCACCTATATTTCAGATAGGGTCCCTAGAAATTGTGCTAGTCTGCCGTCCCCGCGCTTTCTCTATGGGAAGGCGTGTCCGCGCCGCTGATGCACGCACAGCGCTGCGCAGAGGGCGCTGCGAGCAATCGGAGCGCCCGAGCGGCCGGAGTGAGAGCGGCCGCAGGCCGGCCTGTGCCGCGCGCTACTGCCGCGGAGCGCGAGCGCGCATCGGGGTTTGTCGGCCACTTAGAGCGGTGAAATCGAATGGTACAAGGTACATCAGCTCCCAATCAGCTCACTATAAGACCTTTTAGTTTCACGCCCCGAGTTTTTCGCGAATTGGGCTACGGAGCCTCTTTGCGGCCGTTGAATTTCGCGAATGAGACCGAAGGATGAAACCGCAGCAACCAGCGTAGCCGTTTCACTACCACCGCTTGAACCATTATTAAAGTGAAGCTTTCCATGTATCACTGATGGCCTATGTCGCCTCGAAAAAGCACTGCAACAAAGCCAACTGTCTCTGACGACAGTGATGTTTGTGAGTAAAGTGAGAGGGAAAAAAAAAAAACGCTTCCCGTGGTCAGAATCGAAGCTGGCTCCATCGCGTTTTGAAGCCGACGTCTATCTCAATGCGCAATTCCGACATGGTCAAAGCAGTTTGGATTTGGAGAGGAGTGCAGTCAGAAGAAGTATCCACTCCTCCACTCCGCAACGATGGTTGAACACGAAGCTTTCTTTGCGTGAAATCAAACGGCGAAGGGTCGATGTCAAATCCGGCGCATAAGTCCAAAATGCGTGCGAGTAAAAGTGAAAGCTCAATCGAGTCAAAGTCAAAACTCAGACGACAAGGAATCGCTCACAAGAAAGCTTGGCGTTCAACCATCAATGTTCAGACAGTGAGATCCCGTTCAAAAAGAGCTCCCTGCGGCACCAGAAGCTGCGTTTGTTCCACATCGAAACTACCGGGTCATTCCCGAACGTCATTGACGGTGACAAGCACGCAGACGGCTGGTAGGCTGACAAAAAGAAAAGCGAAAGTTTGAGTAAAATGTGCCAGCAAAAACTTGTTCCTATATACTTTGGGCAGAGTGCGGGGGGAGGGGGGATCAAGCGAGGTATATATGGTCATGACAGTATAAATAAACGTCAATATTTTTACTCCTTGGTTTCAAACAGCCGCGATTATAAGGATTGGCCATAACACAAATATTCTCCCGTTTTGCTTTCCCCGCGTGCGCCTCGCAATTCCCTTCGAGTGTGTGGGTGATCAAAAAGAACCTATGCAATGAGGAATGCAAGCGAAGTTACTGATTTGCAGCCGGGTGTTATTAAAAATCAGTTTCATGTACACAATGCTGGCGAATGTTTCAAATCGTGGTATTCACGAAAATTACAGGCACGCAAAAGAGGTTTGATAGTACCCAAATTTTTGAAAATTTCGGGGTAAGCGGAGTGTTGGGTTAAGCGAAATGCGAAAAATGTATACGGCCAGATCACTGGAATAAGAGCTAGTGCTGGTAACAAACGCTCCAATGCACAGGGACGCTTCCGGAATACAGGCAAAATAATTTGCAGAAAAAAAAAACATTTTTTTCTAGGTATTGCGGAAAAAGAACTGCGTGATGCTCGCCTGTTTCGCCTTCGCATCTGGCCCCAAAAAAGTGTTCTCGAGCTTCTCAATGCCGCATCAACTGCTGGTCGCCAACGCTATATTCTATCTTGCTGTAAAGCAGGCAAAGCATATGTTTTTCTTGTTCCTGCCGTTTTTGGCACTTCTTGAGACACGTCGTCGTCCACATGATCAGAAGCGTCTTCCCCAGCTATATGAACAATGTAGGCGTCGGACAGCACTCCGATAACAGGACATCGGCCGCGCACAGTGCGTACCCCGCGCAAATTTGCCGTTCGCGACGGTGTTCGGCGCGTAATTGGAGCTAAGCTTTAACCGAGAGCTTATCAGCTGCCTGTAGCGGATGTTGCATTGCGTCCTCTTTGTCAACATTTCGAGATATCCGTGATCCCCTAAAAGTCGTTTCGAGACAAAGCGTGGAAAATGTCGCCTATGGCAGGTATATGCACGGCAAAAGAAGGTTTCGACTTAAGCGGTATTTCGAGATATCCGAGTTCGAGTTATGGAGAAATCACTGTATCTGATGACTGAAGGTGATAAAACTTCGTATGCATGTGCACACGTCTTGATGTTTTATTCGGCATTTACATTTAACACATTCCCAGTTGACTGGACGTAACTGCAGGGGGCCGCGAAGACGTGCGCTTAAGGGCCTCCAGATGAACGATGCGAAAGGTCAGAAGGCACCGGTTCGAGCTCCTTTATTTACATACACGTACAGGGGACATCTTGGGAAACTTGCAAAGAAAGTCGGTTCCAAAGAGCCATACAAGAAAGCGGAGCGCCGACACACCACAGACACATTTTCACGCGCTGACTAATACATCAGTTAACAACGGCGGGGGTATTCACAAAGAACGGTTGTTTTCTAGCTGAAGTCCCGCATGATGTTTCCAAGCTGCAAAACGACGCTGTGCCGGCAGTGTTCCCGAAGCCCCCGAGTATGTGTCGAAATCGAAATAGCGTAGCGACACGATTCGCGGTTTTTACAAGGCTCGATCCTTCATAATACGCGAAAACGTACTCCTGTCACTTCACGCTCCGGTTAAAACTCTTCGTACTGGTGAGAGCGAACTTATTTGGCTAATCTGGTTTGTCGACAGAAACGGATAGGGTTCGAGAAGGGGCAGTTAAAATGGGCTGAACCCGCCCAGAAATAGGGCAGAACTACGAAGGCAGCAGCGGCACGGCAGAGCGCCGTCCGCCGATGCCCATCGCGCCGGCCGGCCACCGCGCTCCGATTGACTGCAGCGCCGCCGCTGCATGCATCACGGAGGAGCCCCCTTCGCGGCCGGCGGACGGCAGACTAGCACATATTTCTAGGGACCCTATTTCAGAGCTCGCCTTTAATTTTTACAGTACGCCCACCATACACGTCCATTACTAAGCATTCAATGACATGATGGGGTAGTTTTTTTTTATCAATTTCAGATTTCTGCCGTGAACATTTCTCGCTCCCGTCATGTAAATCTTCAACCGTGAGCCGTGGGGTGTTTGTTTGTTTATGAACATCGGTTTTTGGTCGTTCGCGAGTTGTTTATTCCATAGCTATATAGCCGGGAAGCAGTATAGTTTACGCGCTACACGTGAAGCTGTACTATGTATTCGTATTATGCTATCATCCGGGGGAGACGGTGGCCTGTCAAAGCGTGCCATTCTGTGAGAGAAGAAAACAGCTTCCGGTGGGCTGGGCTAAGACACAGCAAATGCATTACCGTTCCGATCCGACGGTTTATTCCTATCGCGTTAATCTTGTCTGCCTCCTACAAACGTGAGTATATATTTTCTAACTTGATAGAGCAATTCGTTAATTCGTTTTCTTTTTATAGTAGCACACGCGATGAAATATGGGTACCGCGAGTGCACATCCTTGCACCATTTGGGGCCAGTTCTCTGGTCAGCGTTGTCGCGCAACAAAGAAGCGATCACTCAACGAGACGAAACGGCGAATAAAAGGTGGAACAAACGAACAAGTCCGATTCGAGGCGCGCCACAAAAATGCCGCTCTTTCTCGCCCTCGCCACAACGCAATTTCCTGCAGCGCTGGGAAGGCGCAAAGCAACAAATGGAAAGAAGCGTCAAGGAGGTCCCGCTGGGTCGGAAGATGAAATGGAAGTGCGCGCGCCTTTTGACACTTTCACTGAAACGAGCAATTCTTCGTGCCTGTTATGCAGAGTGCATGCACGGGGGAAAACGCGGGTTTCTTTTCCCATCCTGCCCCTTCTTTCCTTTATTTTTTTTAAAGCTGTCGCCTTCAGTTAGATTGCTATTTCGTTTCCTGGTACGTAGCTGCTTAGAATTCGCCTACCAGAATTCTTTTTTTTTTTTTGGGGGGGGGGGGGGGGAGGATTTGTCTAAATGTCTTATGACAGTAGTGACGTTATTCGAGACGATCGAAAAGTATTCTCTCAAGGAAGCACTGAGCTTAACAAGGCACAAATAGTATATTAAGAGATGTAAACTTCGCTTATTATGTCTAGGTAACGAGTGAGGCCTCCAAAATTTTGTGACTCTGCCCCAAGGGCACATTTCTCGATTGTTCGCTCGAATAATCGTTCTTGGAATGGAAGGAACGTGGAACTGTATAAAAAAAAACCTTAAATGGAGTGTGCATAAAAAAAATCATTTTAGTGATGCTCAGAGGATGAATTTTGAGTTTTTTCTTGAGAGAAACAAGCACGAAGATGTGCTTTCTTGGCATATATCTGTCTATACACAATCTAGGCGATTAATCTGTAACTATAAAACACGCCTACCTAAAACAATAAAATCACTCCATGTAACTATAAAGTCACGTAACTACAAAGACACGTCAGCGCCATCCTGTGTACTTCCCTCGTGTATTTGTATTTTGTGCGACCCTATCAAGATGTTTACCCAGTACTAACTCGCCCAAATGTCGATTCTTCCACGTGTACTTCATGGAGTTTCATACTAATTTGTACTAGAGGGAAAACTGGCGCCAAAGTCTAGGCAGGCCACTCTTCAACGAGTGTGCCGTGGTGGACCCCTGAGAGGTGTCCCATTTTTGCTTGGCATGGCTCGCAAACAAGCGCGAAAGTTTCCTGTGGCTAGAAAAACAAAACATTCATACTCTTGTTAAACTTTTATTTAAAGGGGGCGCGAAACTACGCTGATGCTAGAAGGGAAGGGTGGAAACAGACTGTAATCACCCTGTCTTTGGACAACGCGCCTGGCTCACTTTCTCTGCCGTCTAATGTATTGGTTCCATTCGCTGCTTCTGTTTATTGGGTTTTTCCCTTTTTTATCGCTAACCAATGTAGTGTTTCTTAGTGTAATCTTGCGTTGCTGCCGCGGCGTCAGGTCATACTAGAAGCTACAGCGCTGTGGTTGTGAGACTAGAGGGAGGTGTGGGTGAAGAAAACCTTAAAAAGCTGTGGTTGATTCTTCTGTCATAGGAATCGGTAAAGCGCGAAAGTGAAATGTGCAGCGAAATCTGCAGCTGAGCATGATTTGCGGATCGGCGGCTGCCTTGTGGGTGGGCTTGGTGAGCGACGTCATGCTGGTGGGTCGCTTCGGCAAACGTGTACTGGCGTCATTTCCGTGAAGTACATGACGTCAGTGAAATCTTGGTGTATCCCGGCATAAAACATTTTCCTGTTAAAATATAAAACCCGAAAACCACAACCCTAAGTATAACGCACTCTTAGTATTAAAGGTTGCTTCCCCGCAAGAAGATCTGTGCGCTGGGGTGCACCCCATACAAGCCGCTTGCTTCGTTCTACTGGCGTCACTTTCGTGACGGATATGACGTGAGGGAAATGTCTGTGTGTGCCGGAATAAAACACTTTCGCGTTAAAAAAAAGGATGAAACAAGGGACGAAAAACTGGTGTGCAACGGCCGAGAACAGTGTGCTGTGCAGCGCCTGCTGGCCCTATTAACGAGTCGGCCATGTACGCGACGCGTATGCGCGGCGTCCGAAAATGCCGAAGGCTGACGAGCGATCTGCAGATTATTCCTGGGCCCTTCCATCGCGCGAACGGCCGGGTGACAACGCGTGCGCCTCGCTCGCTCGCGGTGCAGCGACGCAGCGAGAAGCGACACAGGATTCACTTGAGCGTGTCCGGAGCTGCGGTGAACAAGTTTGCCACGAGCGTTGTTTTCTTGCTTAAATCGGCGCGTCTCCATAATCAATGCCGCTTGATAGCAATTAGGGAACGCCGGCATTCCTGTGCTCCCTTTTTTTACTTTTCATCGTTCTGTCGCCTCGTAGGGCATGCATCGTTGAGCTTTCAACAGGCGTCACCGGCCTCCCAAAAGCAACTTAAATAAGCTGCCCCGTTTATTACGTTTTGGCCGTAGTTCAGACCTGATTAGCCCAGCGCGCTCGCCTATGGCGTAGTGTCTGTTTACTCTCGTTGAGCTGTGTGTTTGGACAAGAAGGCGAATAAATAGCAGTTCTGCCTCCTGGATGGCGCCGCCCAGTCTCCTCGAGCCTTTCGACCTATAAGCGCCTTTCGCGCGCTTCTCTTAATCGTCCGCAGCTTTTGCGATGAAGTCACGTTGCCAGGCTTTGCAACGTCCCCTCTCTTTTCTCGCCTTCTGAGTCGCCCTGTTGTCTTTGCTCTGATTATTATCTTTGCTGCCGGCTGTTTTGGCGAGCGACTCTCTTTTGGAGAGCGAACCGGCGTACTCTAGGGAGCTGCACTAGCTCTTCCTGCGCTCAGTGTATAAGACGCCGCCGCGCTATTCCTGCAAGAGCTCGGGGAAACCTCGTCACTTTCTTTTCCGTGCCCTTTTCTCTTCCCCAGCTGAACGCGGGAGTAAAAGAATCGCGCGGGGCTTTCTCGCTTCTAATAATTTGGAGCATCGCGCCCTCCGCGCGGAGTTTACAGATCAGCATTAAATCCGGGCATTGTGCTGGTTCTGCTCGCCTAACCTGTTCGCGGGAAAAACAATCGATCAAGGCCTCGTGAATCCGGTCTTAGCACGAGTACTCCTTTTGTCCGATTTTGTTCTTGTTATGCTTCCTCGCTATACTCAGATTTATGTGTTTTCCCGTCCTCAGCCCTTGCAAGCGTACACGCAGCACTGTTCTGCCGGCGCAGAAGAGTGGGATGCGTGTTCATTACCATACCATGAATACACGATGCAGGCTATGGGCAAGCGCGCTGGGCCTCTCGCAAAGCCCGGGGCTTACAGCGCATGACGGGGGAAGGTGCTGCTCGCTACAGCGCTCTTCCTGATGGGTGTCTCGATTGATCGTTGCCACCGCCAACGGCGCTTGATCTGTCTCTCATGGCGTGCGCTGACCAACACTGTTGGGATATATACAGCAATTGTGTAATCACTTCCCCGAAACGCCAGCGCGTTGTGCATTGACTCCTGATTATCCCGGCTCTTTCAGCTTCTTGGTGCCCGTTCCCTTTACTCTTCGAAGACCCCGCTTCCTCGCTTTGTTCTCGGGCCAAGGCTTAGGCATGGGCAGATTTCTAGGAATCGTGGAACGTTCTCGCTGAGGATCCCCAATACCGTTAGAGGATCCCCAAAACCCACGTTGAATTTTGTACCCAAGGTCACTTATCCAGTGTTGATACTTTTCCTTCGGCGTCTCATGAACAGGTTATCATGCCGTTGGCCCCTCATCGCGAACACCGCCGTTTTTTTCGCGGTCGACAAGCGCTGAATTGCGTAATTCACCCCGGCTCACGTTCTGCATATCCACATTTGGAGCTGGAGAGCTTTATTGCTGGTAGTATTCGCCCAGCACAACGTAGAACATACGTTGCAGAGCAAAGGTAAGAGTTTGTAGGCAATGTGCCCTGGCCAAATGCGGGGGAAATTTACCTCGCTGCACTCAAAAACGTGAAGTGTAATAGTTGTAACTGCAAAATTTTGTCTTGGACACATATTTTTTCACATAATTGCGAAAATTGCCATTCACAGACATTTTAGTGTTTACGGAGTGATGTCTCATCAGCCACAAAGAAAATCAGCATCTGCTTCAAATGTTGCTCTTGATGCCGTTTTCTCGTCGTCATTGTTGCTGCTATTGTTATTGTAGTTAGGTTTGCGAAGGCTTTCTAAAACTCGCAGTTCAAAACCACGGATATGTAGTGCAATAGACCTTCACATATCAAATATGCGTGCCTAATAGTAGGCGAAATTCACACAATAATGACTGCTTTCAGGGTTCACAGAATAGAATGCTGTAAATTTAAAGGGATTCTGAAAGGCTTTTTGAGCCCACTGAATGAGCAAGGGCAGTCGTTATAAGTTGGGTGGTCAGCGTCATCTGTGCAAAGTGTAACTTTTTTACAACCAGCGGAAAGCTCAAACCCTTGTCGCAAAGTTTGCCGCCCCTTTCCCACCATTTCCTGCGTGTTTTTGAACCTCGTCATTTTGACGCATGTACGTCATCGATTCTCCCACATGCGTCACGAAGCATTGATCTTGTTATTGGACGGCTTTATTCTCGCACTTTCGGCGAAGAGAAGCGTCGTCTGCTCAGCGTCGGCGGGTTGCGGCGGCACCTTTGGTTAATTAGCACTTCCTGCAGCACGCTTACACGCTGCCGTGTTCGTCTGTAGTTACAGTTTTTAGTCGATTACCACGCTTCTCGTTACAGGACATGGGTGCAGCTTCACAAAACACGCTGCAGCCTGCATGAGTGCGCCCCTGGTTTACTCTGTGCCTTCCCAGGAAGGCCATTAATAGCGACTGATAAAGCGGTCCGAACAGGCGCTTTTCGCTCAAGCGTTCTCTCTGCCGCTTCAAAAGGTCTTTTTGGCATGCCGCCGGCAGGAATTGCCGCCCCACCGCAAAACAAGACCTAGCACCGGCGGGGCCACATGTGAAACAGTGCTTTTTCGGACAAACACTGCGCGCTGCGCGGAAGAGAACAATTCAGACACGCACGCAGTGCCGGATTAGGAAACTTTGGGGCCCGGGGCTACTGCGTCCTTGGGGCCCTATTGATGATGATGATTATTATGATGACGATGATTATGATAATTATTCCGCTTTAATATTGCGAAAATTTTCGAACCCCATGTTATGCTCTCTGATCAGTGATAAATTATACATAATTTTACGCTTTCCGGAAACTAATTTCTTGGCTTGATGTCTACTATTATGCAGAGAAATGTCGCTTTTTGGGCTGGGGAGCGGTCCGCTTCGTGGTTTGCGTATGACCATCGAACTTTCAGCGGCGATAAACTCCTGTTGCGCAGCTGTAATGGTCTTGCTAGTCGGCAAGCCGTTACACATTAACGGGTCCACTTTGGGTTGGAGAGCGACAGGTGAGCACGAGAGGTGGCATCAGACAACAGTTTAATAGGGCTATAATGTCTCTGCTCAACCCCGCGCTGCTGCTCCATCGGTGCCGCGCAACAGTTCCCGCAGTCAGTAGTTCGTTGTCGATCGTACTGGTCGTTGTTCGGTCTAACTGGCAGTGGAAACACGCTGAAGCTTCTCGTCTAGATTCGGGGTCTACGACGGAGGCGAGTATTGGTGGACCTCTAGTTTTCGAGTCCTCAACACGTCTGCCGCGTCCACTGTTTTTCCCGCGCTGCTTCAGGGGTTCCTCTCCTCCTGCCGCCGCGCCCAAGCGGGACCAGGTCTGCGGGCCGCCCTTGGGTCCGCGCCGTTCGCCGGCTCACCCCAAAGCGAAAAGCGCACACGGGGACAAACAGCTTACCGTCCCCGAGTTGCGCCGGAGGTCCGTTTATAAGACGGCATCGAAGGGGCCGCACGCAGGATGCGTTTTTAAGTGGACACAGCTTTCGCCATCCCGAAAGAAAACAGACGTTGTTGTTGCTTTGTTTTGGGTCCACACCCGAGCTCTTCACACCGCCTAGGCCTGCTGATTCCCCAGCTCGAAGGGAGCCGCTAGGGTCGGGCTGGCCCGGCGGCCTCTGCGTCCACACGGAGTCGCGCGGACATGTAGCTTCCGCAATGCTTGTTGCTCAGACAGCCTGCAGAGGCTACAGCACATAGGCGCGGGCTGAAGCCGAACGATCCCCCGAGTGGTCTACACAACCTTTCAACATTTAAATAACCATATATACGCTGTCCATTCAGTGAGAAATATCGAGTCGATATCAATCACGCTTATGCGATTCAACTAATCCACTAGCTTTATTGAACGGGTCGTTATTGAATGAACTTCCTTGTCAAGCGCTATACATTGAAATTTCTGGCAGAAACTGTGTATGAGCCCGTAGGCCACTGCTTAAGTTGTCAATAATTACATATAACGTCCCTCAGGATTAACCAATTTACAATGTCCTTCGACATTATTTCATTATTCGCATGCCTGAACCTTTCTTATACCGAAACGTGCGCGCGCCGAAACGCCCGCGTACTTGGATGTTCGTGTACCGAAAAGACTACCAAAACGACCTGTGCCGAAAAATACCAAAGCCGAGCTTGGGGCCTTTGTTATGTGGCTTCTTAGGCCCGGTCAAGCTGTGTACCCACGACTTTTGGTCCAAGACGTTTTCGCATAAACGTCGGGAAAACAAGGAAGAGGAGTAGGAATAACTAAATTAAATTGAAATGGACTCGAAGGTTGTCAACCATAACGTGAGGGGCCACCCACTCCTCCCCAGTGTCCCGAGTTAGTCAGCTTCAGTGTGGAGGTGAGGTTGAAGCTCCCACCTTCAACTTTCAATGCGGGCAGCGAGCACACTCACGATATATTTTTTTTTGTCATATGATCAAGCGGGGCCCCTGACAGCGGGGGGCCCGGGGCTGCCGCCCCCGTAGCCCCCCCTTTAATCCGGCCCTGCACGCACGTTCCTCCTAGTGTGGCTGATTATGCATTCGTAACCAGTGCATTCATGATCACGAGTTCTTAACCACTTAAAACCGTCTTTTTGGCGCGCCGCCGATAGCAACCACCGCAAGGTGCAGTCAGCGGAGCGCAAGATTAGAAATGGTTCGAGACGTCACCTCTGTGGAGCGAAGCATCATGGGAGGGCACGCTCGCGCGCCGTCAATAGCTAGGAAAATAGTGAAAAGAGGAGGAAACGCGGTATGGTGACAATTCGCGGTTTTGATTTACAATTTCCCAACTAATACTCATCTCTTTAAGAAAATTCTTGAAGGAGGTGAATGCGAATACATTACTTTGTTTCGTTTTTTGTGCATCCATGTATCGGCGAAGGATATTTCGGGACTACATTGAACCTAAGCTTTTATGTTTTTAAGTTACAGTTTTTGACAATTGCAAATAAAACGTTTAGGGCCCAACTGAGAATTCGAAATCGCAGCTATCGGCTGGATATTAAATGAAGTGCTAGCAAAAGTTGCCTATTCCGCTAATAACCGGGCGTTCTTAAACACCTTGCAATATTCATATTTACTTACTTCTGGTAGCTTAGCTGCGCAGACAGTCACACAAAGTTATTTTTGAAATGACAGGCGCTAACTCTCCACACTGCTTTCTCATACTTTCTGTCGAAATCCCTTCGTTATATTCGTAAAGTTTGTATTAGATATCGTAAGTACACTCTTAATCTGGTTCCACGTAAGATCCACTTAGTAACTGGAACTTTTTTGCAAAAAAGTTCCAGTTATATAATTGGAACCGTGTTCCACATATCTTGAAAATTAAGTGAAACAGTGCACCACATATTTTTGCAACTAAATTATGTGGATCGGTGTTCCAAATAAAAGTATGCGGATCACTGTTCCAAATAAAAGGGTAGTTTAAGTTACTGGAACATTGATCCATGTAAAATGATTATGGAATTTATCCGGTGCGCCGTTCCAGGTACCTTCAGACCAGCTGTTTATATAAAACGGTGTTCCTATAGGCATTGGGAAGCTGTCCTGGGACTCCACTTTTCCAAAATTTCTGCTTTCCTGTCGGTATACACCGAGGTCATATGCCAGGCTGGCGGATGCATTGGTATCAGCAGGAAACCGCAAGCACCATTTTAACACAGCCTTGATATATGACCCGCAGTGATACCAACAATTGGAAAGCAGAAACCACCGCAGCAGTGTGGTCCCTGACAGTTCCCAACAGTTGCCTATCGGAGCACAGTTCTATATAAAAGTTGGTCTGAGGCACCTAGAGCGGCACACCCTCTTTGGCTTCACCCGCAGAATCCTGTGCTGGGTTTCAGCTGCATATAAAAGAAACAATGCACTTGCATTAAAATACGCACGAAACAAACTATTATGACTCATACACTGCTTTTCAACATACTATACAACTTTATTGGGTGTTAGTATTTATACATTTCAGATTTTAATAGCTGTCTATTTTAAATTGCACAGAAAATGACCAACGTACAAGGAATAAATACCATAACGATAACACTAGGCTCCAAGTGGCATTTTCACATATTCAGTTTTACTCAAAAACATGGTTAATAAAGACGGTATTAGGGTCGACTGCTTCATAAATAAATAGACGTGTGCGTCTACCGCGGCACTGACACAGACATTATACAACAGTGAGCATCAAATATGCTGTCTTATCAGATAAACCAAGGTAATTCAAAGGCGGAATTACTCATTGCGCTTGTCATACTGTGTTTACGCATAACTGTTTGGGAAAATGCAGTTTGCTATTAAATTGTAGGGAAAGGCCTAAACACAAGCCATACACGGTTGTATTATCAGAAACCTACAACAGTGCAGTGCAAGAGTTTAGGAAAACAAAGCTCGAGCCAAGATTAACGATAAAACATTTTGACACGAGAGGTCACATGCGGCAGTATGCCACAATTAAAACATGATTATTAAAGATAGTAGTTTCCTGACACCAGACGTTAGTGTAACATCAAGCTATTTGTAGGCAAAATAGACTTTATGAGCGTCCTGAAAAGGCCTTTGACTTAAGGCACGTTACTTGCCCAAACAATTTGTAGTTTAAAATAATTCATTCCGAGAAATCTCACAAAAGCCAGCGTGAATCTTATAAAATTTTGCAAACCAGGTATCTGGAAGCATGTTACACATATTAAAATTTAACAAGCAGTCTAATTATATACGTCATCAATTTAAGCGGGAACAAGTCAGACATCCTTAAGAAGCAAACAAGCCAGCGTTGAATCATACAGGGGACCAGTTTTACAAAGCAGACTTGAAAGCATTTTTTCCAGCCTCAACGTTTTACCTTAGGTAAAATTCACAGTTGCGTGCTATAAAAACCCTCCCGTCTTGCTGTCAGTGTAATTGTGACCAAATCCCTGCTTCCGCCAAGCAAGAAATGCAACTTTGTTCAAAGGAGAATACTTGTTCAAGCCAAATAAGCACATTTTAAATTCTTCTACGGCATGGGTGTCAGCTCACTTACAGTACTAAAATTTATCAATGAAGGCGCAAGCTATCTGCGTAAATAAGCACTGTCACTTTTGCATCAGCAGCAGCACTGCCACGAAAAAAAATCTCATGAGCTACACTTGAATAATAGGACGTTACAATGCGGTGCCATGAACTACATTAACACCCACTATAGATTCAAAGACAGCCTGCGCATTGTGCCAATGATGAAAAATAAGGCACGACTTCAGTGTTCAGTTGACATGAAACTTGCATGTGCCAGTAACTTAAACCTCTTCATCTGATTTCACACCCTTCAGGCCTTTCATCTGACCTCCTTCATGCCTTTCAAGAGATACTTTAACCTCTACCAATAATTTAAAATCCCAAGTAGAGCTGAACACTTCAAGTATTTCAACAAAGACTCCAACTTAAATGACACCAGGCCACTGTCAAATTTCTCATGCTTTCCAAGAACTCCCTGCAAAAGTCCCAAGAACTCTTCAAAGGCACACAACCATAAGAACATGATGACACGATGAAAAAGATGAGATATGCGGCGAAGAGGACGACCACATCCTGAAGTGACAACGCAGGCGGCGAATCTGTGATGTGTTTCTTGCGGGCAATATTGATGGCGCCAGTCCCTTCTCTCAGAATAACCGGGCCTCGAGAAGACTTACTGCTCACCTCATGTACCTTCAAGGAAACAAGAATATTTTGTTACATGGTTGCTTTAAATGAGTGAGTTGCTTAGGCCCTTTCATAACACAGTAATTGATTTAAAATCAGTGATTTCTTGCGTTTTTTTCTGGGAGTGCTGCTAAAGGTGGAAGTGCGCTAAACAATATCACCACAGACAATCAATGAAATTGCCCTGATTCTGGAAAGTATCCCACCTTGCTGCCTCGGTATCCTGAATATAAGGTTTTTTATCCTTGAGAGGTTTCGTTTATTAAATAAATCGAATAATAATTACTTTAATCACCTTTCGGCATTATATTTTACACACCTTCTCTCTGCAAAAAATGTTCTCTGTACTGTATAATGTGCTCCCTAGAATGCTGTAGTGAGGCTGGCTTAATATAACTTACAGCTAAACGATGTTTCTACCGCAAAGAAATAAATGGCCAGTCATAGGAAATCATAAATATCGCACTGTGGCAGAAATTTTTGGGGGAATTAGTTCCACCTAAAATATTTCCCTCTCGATATGTATTACCTCCATGGTTCGTAGTGGTATGAGGCAGAAGTTGAGCTGACTAATGCTGAACTAGGCTGTTGCACAATTTTCTTATAAATCACAACTATAGCACATTTTCTTGCAGACGACACTTTCTGTGCTCTAAACAATTCCCTTAAAAAATTACCCCTTATTTAACCACCTGTCAAAATCCAATGCAAGCATTACTCATGCTACGGCTGTATTTGGGAGTATTATTGGTGCTACGGGCGTATTAAAAGCGGGAAATTTAAATCGTCAGTTGCCAGTGCCCGTTGGGCGTGTCCGTGGTGCTGGCAAATCACAGCAACAACTCTCAAGTTGTAAAAGCTAAATATTTACAAAACTTAAATACAAAAGTGTTTTTTTGCCACTGTTGGAGCATCCGTAATAGGCGGAATGTGAACACAATGGCCAATATTGGCGTTTACGATAACTTGCTAAGTGAGATTTTATTAGGATGAACAGGCCCAGAAATTGAGTCCCGCAAAAACAAAATGCCAGCTTACCCAACCAAAATTATGACCCGGGTGTTTCTGCCAGGGACGTCTCAAAGTGCACTTCCAGGAAAGTTTCGCTAACGTGTTCCGAAAAGCTCCTACTGTCACCTTGAGCCACAGGCCAAGCTGTCACTGAAAAGAAGTTCAAGTTTCAAACCATTAGTTACAAAGAAACTATCTAAAAACCCGCCATGAAAGACCCAAAAATGGCAGTGCGTACTTACTTGTAGAATGCAATGATTTAATCCCGTGCAAGAGCTTTAATGTGTTGCCTTCTGATGATACACTTCCAAGAAGGGGTCCAAATACAATTAAAATGGCCATATGCATTCCTTGCACAGCTGTTTTAGGTCTATCTTCACCCTATTGCCTAGAAAATAAACAGTACAAAAATATCAGAGAATAAATTTATGCCTTGCTTTACCAGGGAGCACGAGAAAATATTGAACAATGTCCGATTCGTTCCACGAAAGTCGAATGTCTTTTTTACAGCGGAAGCCCTGGTAATCTTTTCTTGCTAAACAATTTGAGATATAAAAATATTTGAACATACTTTAAGCTCACCTGTCCTTGGTCTATGCGAACTGGTGAATATCTGCACAATATGCACGACTCAAAAGGTACTCTTTTGTGGCTTTTGAGCTCCACAGGGCATTCATAATCCGCCGCACTCTCCCCGACGATCCTTCAGCATGCCGAAGATGTCTTCAGCCAGTAAATGCCACAGCCATGACTTCGCAGGAGCATGTAAAGAATGGAAATAATTTGTTTTCATTTTTTTTTTTTGCAGAGAAACAAAAACATTTGTCACAACCTATCAGTGGAGGGCCAAATGTCTCCACAGTCAGCCACAGACTGTTTCTGAACAGGTCATAGAGTATGAATACAGAATGTAGCAATCTGCTTTTGCAGTATAATTTCTACGTTCAAAAGAGAACAAAAATGGATTAATGTTTGGTGCACATCATGATTCAACCACTTTGCACCTGAACGTTTCGAAAATTATTCCAACTCTCTAGCTACATTGATAGCATAAAATAGCAGGAATTAATTATTTTTAAACTTACTTTGTGACGTTAAAACTTCTAATAGTCCAGACGTGAGCTTTATGGGTAATTATTCTGAGGTCTCAGGTTACCACTGACATTGACAGCATAGAAACGGCTCCACACTTTCTGCGTGTTTCCACCTGACTTCCCCTCCACAAAAGGAACGCTTTGTTACTACGCTGCTGCTCAGACAACCACTTTCCCTTGCATTTCACTACACGTCAGGGAGCCAACTAAAATTGACTAGTGTAAATAGACCATCTGAATTCATCGAAGGCATTGGAAGAAACGGGGAACAACTACACACACAGCACAGATAAACGTAAGCAGTGCTGCCGCCAACGTCTTGAACGCACATCAACATTAGGCGGAATAGCGTGATTAGCACAGTAATTGTATGGCTCTCAGAAGACCAACACAACGCAATTAACACGGAAGTTTGAAAATACCGATAAGGCTAAAAGACAGACGCTCCGACAAACAAGCCGTGCAGTGTGTGCGCGCGAGACAATAGCGTGCGACTAACTCGAGAAGATTCAGCACTGCTGACAGGTACAGAAACCGTCAATATACAACTAAGCAACACCACACCATAAGGGGACATGCAGACTCGAGAAATGCGCGCACCAGCCACTTTCTAAATAGCACAAGCTAACGTATGCAGTCAAACGTTTCTCGCATCGAACAGGCAGCGGAGCGGCACGTTTATCGGACGCAGTGATGAACAAGTCAATGAACAACAACCGTTACCAGAACATAAATAAGCAGCACTGACCTTTTTTGCGCCTCCCGGCAAAACTTCACTTCGTCGAACAGTAAATACAGCCCGAGGACATGAAGAAATCCGCAGTTTCACGCCACAACCAAACTGGTAACCGTTCCCGCCAGTCTGACCGACAGTTGATTTAGTACATCAGGCGCATAACGCGAGCAATGAAGAACACCGCTATAGAAGGCCACTGGTGGCGCTGCATGCAGACGAACAAAAACTAGCTTGCAAAAACGTTGAGACGTAGGGGCGCTGCTGTCGTTAAAAGTGTTCACGCAGTCCCGTTTTTCCCTCATCGTCGTTGTACCCGTTGCCGTCCCACTATACCATGCATCAACGCAAGCGGCGCTGCCTTGCGGCTGTCAACGCATGCGCACGGCATGCCGCATTGAAGTGGCGGTCGTTTCGTAATGGTTTCGGCCAACTTTTTCTTCCTCCGTGCCTTGGGCGATGCACGCCGTGGCCAGTGACCAGTCCGCGGAAGAGATCACAAGCTCGGCACCCGTGATCGCTTATATTTGCTTCGGAAAATGGGAGTAGGCCTCTAAGCGGACGTCTACGCGGCTCTGAGGCTGGAACAAAGAGCTCAGATATTAGCCAATTTAACACGTTAGTTGGGCTAAAGTTGTTTCTCGCCGCGGGCCGTAAGCGCGTGCGGTATGTGTGCATAAACTTCGATGACAGCTTTATTTCGTTCTTTGCAGTGAAAACAAAACGACGCTTCTTTATTGACTGTGTTCTCTTGACAACAAGTCTTTCCAATACCAAAAATATATACTGCGACGCTCTTTGATATCCACGTTATAGAAAACTACTTCCGTATAGTGAATCCAATGGGATTACTCGCTAATAAGCGAGTAATAATACACCTTCCCGTTTTCCAGCAGTTTGTCTTCATGAACACCAATAGTGCAGGAAAAGAGCAACGGGAGGACCAGGAGGAGAAGGCAGGTCATTCGGTGTACTTGAATTACTATGGCAAGTAACAACATTAGGGTAACACTGCGAATTCTCGCGATACTGCAATGCATAATTTGAAATAAGAATGACGTTTCAGTATAAATATATAGAATGTAAGGCAGATGCCGCGGGGTAGATTTAGCTCTCCGGGTTCTGTGTCGTTCTCCTCCTGCAAAGAGGCTTTCGTTTTTGCTTGTGAAAATTAATAGCCGGGACGAGACAAAATACAAAAACGAACTTCTTAGCATATAACTGCATGCGTAGCATGATGTGTGCGGTGTAAAATGTGACGCAGTCGGTTACCATTATATATGTACCCCATCACAACATAAGTAACGTGGACTAAGTACCATTGAGCGCGTACTACACCACAGCGAGATGATGACTGAGTGTTGAACAAAAACTGCCGTTTCTGCGAAACTTTGTAAACCAAATGCATAAAATGTAATGGCCTCAATAAGTATTTCGTAATGAAGATGTTCACAAAAGCACCACGAATTCTTCAGCGCTATAGCAGCTATGGCTTTGCCCGAACGGCAGACGGGGAAAGGGAAGACGTTTAGTCCTTCTCAAATTGAAGTCACTGGTGATTTTGTATACTTGACGCCCCAAATTAGAAAAACACGATGTTCACGAAAGTGGTTTGGGTGCCGCAGAACACCTGGAAATGGGTTCCTGCAATTTCTTCTTTTGCCTAAGATATCCTCCTCTCGACATTTTTAATGCTTTGTACGGCGTTGACAAAAAAGTGGGATTTCGTTTTCTGTCAAAGGACATCACTAAAACTACAGCTTAGCCGTATTATGAACGTTAACTGCTGCAAGGCAGTTTCATAGATGTCGGCGAAGTTCATTAAATTTTATGTGCGGTGTGCGCGTGTATATTAAACGCGCACGTGCATTTTGGGTCAAGAAGCACCTAATATATATGGTTCATTGTTCCAGTTGATGCATGAAAGAGAGCATATTTCACTGCCATGCACGATTTATGTGGAACAAGACACGAGCAAAAAATACACAAACGCACTCTCCCCAACCGTTTACTGGGACATAAGTGGAACAGTAACTGGAACCGCCGACATCGCATGACCCCATTTCTTCGGTTCCAGATAAAAACCACGAACATAAACAAAACAAGCTGGCGGTTCCAGATAAGATCCACCTATATGCTTCGTTCCAGTTATTCTTTCGTTTGGATCCACATAAAATATATGGATCACCCTTGTTAACTGGAACTTATATGGAACCAGATTAAGAGTGTACCTTATATAATATTTCAGTAATTCCGCAGACGCCAGAGCATGCCAATCGATCCGCGCTTACAGTTTTCTTTTCATCATTCTTTCTCTCCACTGCGCAGTACTGCCTTTCTGAAAAAAAGGCCTTGACTGTTCAGATTTTTACATCTTGCACTCTCCTTTGTGTGTCTTCAGATTACATACAATCAGAATAAACAAATACCACCTCTGAGCTTATTCGTACTGTTTTATACTTCATTTCATTTTGTTTATTTTCCCAATTCGAATGGGGACCGAGGACCGAAAAAAAGGGCTGTGTGCACAACTTCACAAGTCCTCGGCCCTTACAATGTAAGGCGGCACCATGGGGCATCAACAACACAAGCACTCTCCCACAAATTTAAGGCGCATTGGATGATAATGAGTATTCAGCGCAAACAGAAATAACAGTTTCAAAACAGCGCATTCAAAACAAAACCAAAAAGACGACACTAACCAGAGCTGCGTACAACCTAGCGGAAGCATAAGGGAACAGAGCCCTCAGCATGTCTATTTATTCTTTTATTCATTTATTCATTCACCTTTTCGCCAGGGCCGATCCTCAACATAATGCACGCTAGCTTGTCTCATTATTTTGCTTCTCTTTCACGCAGATTGTGCGAGCACGTTTTAGCATTCTCTGTGTTTGTTGAATTCTTAATTCATTGATCTCTCTCCGAATTTGCAATTGTAATGTGAAATACTTATTTTATGCAGATATCTTCGGAAACAAGGCGTGTTGGCGCGAATCCGCCTGATGTACTCATTTTTTATTTGTCTTTTAACAGGGTTTTATTATTATTATTATTATTATTATTATTATTATTATTATTATTATTATTATTATTATTATTATTATTATTATTATTATTATTATTATTATTATTCCAATCTCGTCAACTTCATGCTGCATGCTTCGGAAGCTGTGCAAGGGAGAGGTCAACTTGATGTAGTCTACTTTGATTTAAGCAAGGCTTTTGATGTCGTCTGCCACGAGCTCTTAGCCAAAAAACTATCTGAGCTTGATATACAACCATCCCTGATATCTCTTATATGCAATTATCTATGTGATAGGTCATGTTTCGTGCATGTAAATGGACAGTCTTCTCTTTCCTATGAGGTCACCAGTGGTGTCCCTCAGGGCTCAGTTCTCGGGCCACTTCTCTTCTCAATCTTTATAAATGATGTCGCGACAATATTTAATGATTGTAATTTTCTTTTATACGCCGATGATGTAAAAATATTTAAATCTGTTTCCAACTCTGCCAGCTGTTCCGCTCTCCAGAAAGCAATCTCGTCCTTCTCGCATTGGTGCTCATGCAACAAACTCCTCATTAATACATCTAAAACTAAGGTAATGACATACACAAGAAAGACTGACAACATCTTGTTTCCCTATAACATCAACGGTGAATTACTCCCACGTGTGGTAGAGGTTAATGACCTAGGCGTCACTTTCGACAGTAAACTGAGCTTCTCTCCACATATTCAGGTAATTACTCGAAGAGCTCTACGATCGCTTGGCGTTGTCTGTCGCGTGTCCAAGGAGTTCAAGGAGCCGATTTCTCTTCTGAAGCTCTACACAACTATATGTCGTCCTCAGCTTGAATATGCATCTGTTGTCTGGAACAGCACGAGCAAAACAAACCGTAAGCTTGTAGAAAGGGTCCAAAATAAGTTTATATCTATCTTCAACCATCGCTTTGGCGATAGTAGTAATTATAACCCTGGATCGCCCTCTTCATTGACGCTATCATGCTTAACTTCCAGGCGGAACAAGGCTGATGTTCTCTTCCTCTTTAAAATTATGCACGGCATAGTGTCTTGTGGTGAGCTGCTACAGCATGTTCGTCTTTATGTGCCGCTAAAGTGGACCAGGAAACATGATACCTTTTGCAACCCCAATTGTCTGCGTGTCTTGTGCCCTGTGTGCCGACTGCAATGCACGTACAATCGGTACTCGGATTACCTTGATATATTTAATGATTGCCCTACTCTGTTTCGCAAACATGTCTGTGAGTTTGTATTGGCGTAACTGCCAACTTTTGTTATTCTGCATTTGTCTTTTATCCTTGAGTTCATGCACTCAAATGACTTTTATTCCGTAACTTCAACATAAGCTATCCTTTCGTTTTTTTTGTATTTTGTATTTTATTTTGTATTTGAAAGATGTGTACATTATGTTTCGTGTGTTTCTGTTTCCGTGCGCCAGCACAAAGGCCGACCCCGGCTGTTCCTGGGCACGCAAATAAATGATTGATTGATTGATTGATTGATTATTATTATAACTGAAAATGATCAGTAAGTATGATAGTCTCGACATCTACTATCAAAACACTCGAGGTCTACGAACTAAGTCCTCTGAATTTATTAGAAATATTGTATGCTCTAAATTTTCTGCTATTGTAATTAGTGAAACCTGGCTTTCCGATGATATCTCGTCTTCCGATTATTTCCCTTCTAACTATCAAATCTTTAGAAGCGACAGAAAATTAACTGGACCTAAACAAAAGGTGGCGGGGTTCTCATTGCCTTTGATCACTCAGTGTAGTGCATGCGGCGTGCTGACCTCGAGACCCTACATGAATCAGTCTGGCTTGAGGTAGGCCTCACGAGGGGCGAGAGGCTACTCATCGGTGTATTCTATATATCCCCGGATGTATTACCTTCTGAATTTAATCGAACACTCACATCCACACAAATTGTCTCAAATGCACACTCCAGCCATAAGCTCATTATACTTGGGGACTTCAACACGCCAGGTATTCGCTGGAACAGCCTTTCCTTGGAGCACAAAAACCATTATGCAGCTCAGAAATGCAGCATGTTATTAGATTTTAAATCGTTCACCTCCATGCAGCAGTTTTGCCGCATAGAAAACTCTTGTGGTAATGTTCTAGATGTGTGCTTCTCAAACTTAAGAAACGTACAAGTGTGTGCATCCGAAATATCTCTTGTGCACCCCGACAAGTTTTACCCCCCTCTTATTGTCTCTGTCTCAGTCACTGCCCAGCATCGCGATGGTGATGTTGACGATTGTGAACTCCCGCGATATGCTTTCAAGCGTGGAGATTATGCTGGGCTGTATCACTTTTATTCATCCGCTGAATGGTCAAGTGTCTTTGATGTCAATGATGTTGACGAACAGGGTTGACGCTTTACCGACATTGTCAGGAGTGGCATGGAAAAGTACATCCCTCTTTACAAGCCTGTTCATTCCAAATTTCCCCACTGGTTCTCTAAAGAACTTCGAAGTTCGCTTAAACTTAAGGGCAGCGCTCATAAAAAGGCCAAGCGTTCTGGGCTTGACAAGTGGAAAACTGAGTTTAGTCGGTATCGTTCACTTTGTAAAAGCCTGTACCGGCGTGACCACCAGCTCTATATAGAGTCGTTACAAACTGCTGCGTCTCAGAAACCTGCTGACTTCTGGAGGTATGTACGCGGCCGTTCTAAGGCATCTCAAGAACACATTAACCTGCTTAATTCCGATAATGAACACGTTGAGGATGTTGCCACCAGCTTTGCTCAGTATTTTCACTCTGTCTTTCAACTGCCTGATGCTAACGACGAACGCCTATCATTCAATAGAATGTCTAATTTTAATACAGCCATGTTCGACGAAAAACTTGTCAATGATAGCCTTAAACGGATGAAACCATCATTTTCCTGTGGTGCAGATGGAATTCCAGCAGCCCTCATGAAGACTTACGGCAACATTGTGGTGCCTGTCCTGACTTCCATTTATAATAACTGCTTACTTTTCGGCAAATTTCCTCGTGCATGGAAGATCGCTCGAATTTTTCCAATATTTAAGTCTGGTGATAAGTCAGCCGTTTCTAACTATCGCCCGATCTCACTCCTTTGTGTCGCCTCAAAACACTGAGTCAGCTCTGCACAAAGTTCTTGCGGCCTGCGTCAAGAACGTTGGGTACCAAATCAGCACGGCTTTTTCTCGGGTTGATCGACGGTCACAAATCTTGCAAGCTTTATGACACAGGCTTCGGCTGCAGTTTGTGAAAACGGCCAGTTGGACGTTATTTATTTTGACGTCAGTAAGGCGTTTGATGTGGTGAACCATCAGTTATTAATTAACAAGCTTGCTACGTCCGGTGTAGACGCAAGCCTTGTTGCCTTGTTGTCCAACTATCTAACGTCCTTGACCGGACGTTGTCTAACGTCCTTGACCGGCCCTTTTACGTAGATGTAAACTACAAAAAGTAGTGTTTACCCTACAACAAGTGGTGTACCTCAGGGTTCCGTGCTGGGTCCATTATTATTTTCTATCTTTATCAATGATGTGTCAACAGTGTTAACAACCTCTTCTTTTCTTCTCTATGCTGATGATGTCAAACTATTTAGCCACAATAGCGGTGTTCAGGACTGCTGTGCCTTGCAGAGGGATGTGTCAGAATTATCGGTCTGGTGCAGAAAAAACTGCCTAATTTTAAACCCCGCTAAAACAAAGGTTGTCCCCTACAGCCGGAAAACCCACCGTCTGCTGTTTTCCTACAGTATTGAGGGAGCTCCTCTGCAAAGGGTTGAGGAGATTAGGGACCTCGGGGTGCTTTTCGACAGTACCCTCTCTTTTTCATCTCATATTAGGCTAATCACCCGGCGAGCGCTCCGGAGTCTTGGAAATGTGTGTCGGTTTACAAAGGAATTCTCTTCTCCAGATCCATTTCTAATTCTATATAATGCAATATGTATCCCTCAGTTAGAATATGATTCTGTTGCCTGGAACGGCATCTCCAAATCTGGTAGTTATTTAATAGAACGTGTGCAGAAGAAGTTTTTATTCATATTTAAGCACCGTCATCACAATCACAGTCCGGGTCCTGATTCTGACTTACCCATAGTTCCTTCCATCCCTTCCTTGAACTGCAGACGTATGCGTGCAGATCTTACATTCCTTCACAAAATTGTTCATGGTGACCTTTCTTGCGCAGACCTGCTTAACTGTTTAGAGTTTAGTTTTCCGCAACGGCCCACCAGGTCGCATCGCCCGTTCTTGACCGCTGCGCGCAACTCCAATCATTCTCCTGTACGCAGAATACAGAATTGTTACAACCGCTCCTTTGAACGCCTTAACATCTTTCAAAAATCCTTTACAATTTACCGTACTTCGCTGTTGAATACAGTAAGTTAAACATTTATGATATCTCTGTCGTTCGTTTTTTTTTTTTTTTTCTTCTGTAATTTGGTTTCTCTGCGGTTCTGTCTAACCAACTGATGGTTGCCTATTTTTCAAACTGTTTACTGTCATTTGTTCGTCTTATCATTTGTCTCTACGCTCTTGCCGTTGTTTTTGTTGTATTACTGTCAAACTTTGTTGCTCTGCTTGTTGTGTGGTCTTTACAATAAGCAGAGCAACAGAGGTATCTTCTTTTTTTATCTTTTTACCTGTACCCATGCTCCACCTGTGCTTTATTTCTGTCATTTTCACTACTTCAATTTGCGTGTCTTGTCGCTTGTTTGTTTCTTGTAATATGTTTCTTGTATTTTGTTTTTATGTAACTATACGTGCGCCAGCACACAGGCCTCTGGCTGTTCCTGGGCACGTAAATAAACTTGATTGATTGATTGATTGATTGATTGATTGATTGATTGATTGATTGATTGATTGATTGATTGATTGATTGATTGATTGATTGATTGATTGATTGATTGATTGATTGTAGGTTTTAACGTGCCGACGCAACGCAGGCGATGAGGCGCGCCGTAGTGGAGGGCTGCGGATTAATTTTGACCAGCTGGGGATCTTTAACGTGTGCCGGGCGTTTTTGCATTTCGCCTCCATCACAAAAGCGGTCGCCGCGGACAGGAATCGAACCAGCGACCTCGTGCTCAGCAGCGCAACGCCATAGCCACTGAGCCACTGCGGCGAGTGACACAAACTAAAGAGTACTGAGATTTGTTTTGCCACTACCAAATGCAAAGTGACTTGTCTATGCTAGGGATTGAAAGAAGCCAACACCCTCACACAAATGCAGAGCCACGATGGCTCACATCCTGTGGAACTGTAACGTGAAAGAAGGTACTACAGAGACGTTACCACCGCACCTGGCCGGTGCGGTAGTTAGCAAGGACTACGACGCCCAGCGTAAGGCCGTCCAGCAAGTGTTGGAAGCCCTCGAGCGTCAGCGGCCGAAAGCACTGTCTCCTCGGAGGCTGGGTGCGAATAGGTAGCTGATGGCAAGGGACTGTCCAGCGCGACGTTAGGCCGCGTCATATCTGCCGGACAAATAAAGACGTTCTCTCTCTCTCTCTCTCTCTCTCTCTCTCTCTCTCTCTCTCTCTCTCTCTCTCTCTCTCTCTCTCTCTCTCTTCTCTCTCTCTCTCTCTCTCTCTCTCTCTCTCTCTCTCTCTCTCTCTCTCTCTCTCTCTCTCTCGCTCTCGCTCTCTCTCTCTCTCAAAAATGCATGTAAACTGTCAGTGCTAGTTCGGGTACATCCTGATTAACACAGCTTGTTTCATTAGATCGAAACTATTTGCAACCATGTATCGTAACTGCCAGTAAACACTTCAGAGCATTTTTCCGCAGACAATACGACTGCAAATGTCCACTCCCTTCTCGTTAGCCTAGAAACTTACCTCGTAATAATCAATGCTTGCCGTCACCTTTATATTTTTTTATAATTGGTACTACAACTTTACAAAATTGACCCCTTTCATTCTTCTGACACAAAGCTTTAGGGCTACAACATGTGTATAGAAGATTGCGTTACCTTTCACAATGGAAAAAAAAAATTACCTTCTGCTTGCATC
The DNA here is from genome assembly GCF_048455015.1 of Haemaphysalis longicornis. Taxonomy (NCBI): domain Eukaryota; kingdom Metazoa; phylum Arthropoda; class Arachnida; order Ixodida; family Ixodidae; genus Haemaphysalis; species Haemaphysalis longicornis. The sequence goes on along the minus strand of NW_027526203.1, from coordinate 437,128,395 downwards.
TTGCTTTCATTAAAGCCTGCCTTTCCATTCTAATACATTTGAATTTTGAAATGAACGAAACTTGACAGGAGACCACTTTTCTCCCATTACTCCCTCGCCCTGCGTACAGCCAGTTAGCAAGGCGCCCATTGTTCCGTCTCTCAAATTCTTTGCTCCAGCTCCTCTTCCTTGTTAAGGCGGGGAACTGTAATACCAGACAATTACGAGCGCTTTTCAATCCCTGTCTCTGCCTCCCGGTGGCCATAAAAACAGCCCATTAACCTTGTGAGGAGACAAAGCGACCTGGGCTCCCCAAACATTGCATGCGCTTTTGTTTGAGGATCCTGTATACCTTCTCGAAAACCAGTTGCTGCTTTTAGTATTTCTTGTCTGCCAGAAAACAACCTCCACTTGCGTTCGGAGCTTGTGTTTTGTTTCTTTCTTCCTCTTCTTCTTTTTTGCTTTGCTTAATGCAACGTCTTTTTATGCATTCCTGTACTATGGCTGGGAAAGTATTTTACTGCTGTTTCAAAGCGAAAAACCTTAAAATAAAAACCTTTAATTCATTCCGCTTTATTCTTTTTTTTATCTCTTACGCAGCACAGATGACGAAATTACCTTTTTAGAAGTCCGAATTGGTCGACTGCGTCGTCATACTTAGTAAATTTTATTCCGATGGTAAATGTGATACCAATCATTGGTGTCATCAGAGCAAGTCTGCCACCATAGTCTTCCATACCGCAACATAAATAAAACTCATCACAATTGGTGTGAGTTTTTCCGGTGCAGTTATTTGTGCTCCTTTTATAAATATAGATCAATTGAGTTGGTATGTCCTTCTGTAAGATCCTATCCATAACAGCTAGTTATACTTCCTAGATCTAATGCGCGCGCACTAAAGCATGAAATGGGCCCATCGAGCGAAAAAGCCGCCGTCCGCGTTTGAATCCGACAAACGGCTTCCAAATCTACGTGACTATGGCCGACAGAGCAAAGGGGATAAAAGTAAAATGATTAGTGAATTGAAGACAAAATTAGGTAAGCTTGAGTTTTGGCGGGATTCTAACCCAGGGCCTGCGGAATGCGAGACCCTACGACACTACCGCTCCATATACCTTACTAAGGGTGGACCTCCAGATTGCGTTGCGGCCGTCGACTTAGGAAGGAGCATTAGAGATAGGCACTGAGCCCTAGACGCGCAATTTGACCACACTAATTATAGAAGTAGCAATCTATCGGCGAGCAGAAAACTTCGTCCCCTCTCCCTCTGCTTGGCGACGTGACTGGCCTGACGCTAGCAGCGCCCTCGTGGGGCAAGGAACCTGTGATTGTACGGCGCCATCCTAATAGATGGCGCGCGAACCAAGCCTGATATTGTCTAATCTAAACGCATATTGGTCATATTCTGAAAGCACTTCAGATGTCAAAAAAAGTACGAAAAATAATGTTCTAGGGTCTGTTTTCCCGCGCAACAGGTCCATGACGCTTGCGCGCTTCGAGTCAAACCTATAGACGCAGGACATACTCCTACAATTAAAACAAGCAATCATAGACGGAGAAGGAGCATCTATCTTGGACACGAGAGCCCTCTTCGGACTGGACATCACCAAAGCATTCGACAGGGTCAGCCACGATGCGATACTAAATTCCATCGACAAACTCGGACTCGGAAAAAAGGCCTTCAACTACGTAGAAAATCTTCTCAAGAACAGAACGGCCAAGATAAAGATCGGAGAAATCGAATCGAAGGAATTTGACATAATTAATAGAGGAACACCGCAAGGCTCGATGTTATCACCTTTTCTTTTCAAAATGGCGATGATAGGCCTCCCTGAGGAACTTAATAAAATTGAGAACCTCAACCACACCATATATGCAGATGACCTCACATTATGGGTGGCAGGAGGCAGCGATGACAACATACAGAGCACATTACAAGAAGCTATAAACAAGGTTGTGGAGTTCTTATCTTCGAGAGGCCTGGAATGCTCCCCCGAGAAATCGGAACTACTGGTTAAGAAGTATCGAAAATCGACCAAAGAAACGCCAAGGCAACATGAGATGATCACGCTCACCCTACGAAACAGACCCATGCCGACGGTGAACGTTATCAAAAATTAGGCCTCAGAATACAAGAAAACGGCTCAAACACCAAAGCGGTCAACGCCCTGGAGAGAAACGTAAACCAGACCATCAGGCTCATATCCAGGGTAACGAATCCACACCACGGTCTCAAAGAAGGCAATATAATAAGACTCATACAAGCATACATAATATCAATAATTGCGTACACGACTCCTTTCCTGAAATTGAAAACAGAAAAAAAGACCAAGCTAAACAACCTGATTAAAAGAGCGTACAAAAGGGCCACACGATTACCGATCAGCACCTCAAATGAGAAGTTGGAGGCCCTTGGACTACACAACACGCTGGATGAGATAATCGAAGCCCAACAACTAGCACAGCACGAGAGACTCTCAAGGAGCAAAACAGGCAGATACATCCTAGACAAACTAAACATCAGAACCAGAACACAGCAGGAGGGACCCAAACAAGAAATGGACACAAGAATCAGAGAAACGTTCATCATAGCCAGCATCCCAAGGAACATGCACCCAAATTACAACCAAGAAAGAAGACAGGAGAGAGCGAAGGCTCTCCGCAAGAAATATGGTAAACTAGAAGGTACCCTATACACAGATACGGCCTTACAACAAGGACCTAAAAGAAAATCTATGCTATGTGTAGTCGTGGACAATACGGGATCTATTGTGACAGCCTGCATGGTTATGACCAAATACCCGCAGATCAGAGAGGAGGCGGCAATAGCCCTCGCCATGGCTACAGGAAAGGCAAAAAGAATAATTAGTGATTCGAAGACAGCAATCCTAAACTTCTCACGAGGCTACATCTTGACAACAGCATACAGTATTATTAAAGACATAAAACGAGACCCCGAAGCCAAAACCGCATTAATATGAACTCCAGCGCACTCCGGAATGCCTGGCAATGAAGTCGCACATGAGGCTGCTCGAGATCTAGTCTACCGAGCCCCCCAACCTCTTGCGGACACACTGCCAGATGAAACAGCGGATGACAGAGACCCACTCACAGCATATAGAGACATGTTGTACCACTATAGATGCAGCAGGAAAAAGTACCCAGAGGCACACGGCAATCTGAATAGATCCCAGGCCATCGCTTGGCGACAAATACAGACAGGAACTTTCCCTAACCCACTTCTGTATAGCTACTACTACCCCGGGACAGTCAGCGATCTTTGCAAAGCATGCGGCCAAAGGGCAGACCTCAAACACATAATATGGGCATGCAGAGAAAAGCAAAAAGACATACAAAGAATAAACATCTTTAATGGGGAGCAATGGGAAACGGCGCTGCTCAGCTCCGAAGAACTACTACAGCAACTACTGATCCAAGAAGCTGAAGAAGCCGCCAGGGGTTAAGGACTTCTGGCCGACGACAGAAAAGAAGGGCAGGGAAATCCCACTCCTTCCCCTTCTGGCTTTCTGGGGAAAAAATGAAGTTGTTTCTCTCTCTCTCTCTCTCTCTCTCTCTCTCTCGACTCTTACAAAATTTATTATCGGGCATTAATTAGCTCGCTACAACTTGAAGTTGAAGTTGAAAGTTTATTTCCAGTAAAGCACATACAAATCTTTATCAAGGGAAATCGGGAAAAAGTTGCTCAATTGCAACTTGACGGGCCCAAAAACCCTTTCAACACTCTCCATAACAGAAACGTGCGCGGAAATACCAAACGCAGCAATTCTGAAATTTCAGCATACATTTGACGTCTTTCGTAGTAAACTCGCGAAATTAAAATTATTTGAAATTCGGATAATCAATTAATCGTCGTATACACCTGAGCAGGCTTTTGTTAGGATAGCTTTTTTTTGTTGATGGCGTGACATCGCATGCACATGCGGGGGCCATCTTTGTTGCAAGAAACAAAAACAAACAAAAAAAACAGCAATTTCGCAATGATCGCCAGGCTCACCCACGAGTGCCCTCACGCGCTAACCACTCACCACTCATGAATGAGTGGTGAGTGAGCCACAGCGTCGTTTCATGCTTGCGAGTGCGAGTGAGTGTGAGGGCCATTCGCCGCGGTGAGCCCCACCCACCATTCGCGAGTTTGAGTGCGCTCACCACTCACCACCCACGAGTGCGAGTGCTACTCAACACTCGTGAGCGGTGAGTGGCGCTCGTGAGGGGCACCGGCCATTCGTGAGTGGTACCAGCTCACACCGATCACGGCTCGTTGCTATCACTGAACGTCACATTCTACACTTTTCCAAAGAAAGAACGTTGCCACTCAGCAAAATATTTAAAAGAATGTATAGTGAAAATACGGCAGAAAAATAAATAAATTAAATAGGATCGAGGAACGATCCTTAATAAATGTTTGCTGAGAAAGTCATTCGAAAAAATGTGTAAAGTAATAATTATGCGTAGAATAACCATAGTAAAACAGGCACACTCTTAAAAAAAAATTTCTTAGATATCTCGAAGAAAAATAAATTAATAAAACTGGATCGACGAACCATCCTTAATACATAATTACACGAGAAATCGCCTCCGAGAAATTGACTCTATTAACGATTATGCGTAATAAGAACAATTACAGAAACATCGACGAACATCTAGCTAATTTCAACTGTTCACTTTGTAGTTTCTTTTTTCAGTCAATCATTGGAACCAAGGAAGCTCTCATTGAACCGAATTTGCTCTGCAGTGAAACGTCCGAGTGCCTAATTGTGCGGTTGCTGATATGTCTGCGCCCCGAAAGTACATGAAAAATAACCCACTTAAAATGTTGTATTCTATTCCTTAAGTTCCGCAGATATTGGATTGGGTTATACTTCGTCGTTTTGCTCTATTCAACAATTTGTTATCACAATTTACATTTTAGGAATTCGTGGCAGTGAAGTCATTTTTTTACAGCGAAACTGTACATCCCTCGTTCGTATGCATTTCTTCTTGTCGTGGTCTGTTAACAGGATTGTTCAGTAGAATTCGCTTTGCCACGAAGCGAAATTTCTCAGAATTTCGACATGGGCGTTCTTGTTTTTTGCCGCCGTCAGAAAACGACCGCAGCGGCCGGGATCGAATCGGCATCCTTGCGATCAGCAGCACAACGCCTTCCACTGAGCTACTGCTGCGGGCTGACCTCTAAACCTGATTAACATGGTTCGATTACACTTATTCGTCAGGCACAGAAGCTGTTTAGCGCTGTTTCTCTAGCGGCAACCATCGTGCACGGCGGCTTTCATCGGCATGCAGCGGTGCAGTTTTTTTTTTTTTTTTCCGCCGTCCTCTATCACTGCATTCGGGGTTTTCCCAAACGCGGTCCTAAAGCCGTCCATTTGTTCTTCGTCCCAACGAGAAGATGGTTGCCGTGGTCGGTAACTGTAATGACTTGCAATATGCGTGCAACAACACCGGCGATAGCACGACGTGGTGACGCTGCTTTTTGTTTGTTTTTTGCCCATCGCTGGTGCTACAGCGCCGCCCGCCGCAAAACGCTTCGTCACGTTTGTCTAGACAGCCAGTCGCTTTCGCGCGCAGACGATGCTTCAGCGGCAGCGCCTCTGGTACGCTCAGAGAACTCTCGTTCCCGTGCTTGTATTTCGGGCCGGTTTACGTAGTTGCCTGCGTGGAAACGTCGGGTACACTGTTGGGCACACCTTCCTCGATTGACGTGCGACTTGTGCAGATACGTGTAGCAGTGACAGACGTGGTTCAAGCTGTTTCCTGTGGACTAAAGGGCGACTGATATCCGTCGGCGGAGCTGCGCAGTTTCCGTTGGTATTCGCTGCCCTTCGAACTGCGGTGAAAAGAAATTTCGCGCTGTTTGGAGCCTGGTTAAATTTACCATTTTCAAGCACGATGTTGATGGGCAAGTTGGCCACAACAAAAATTATCCGCGTGGGGGGCTGCAATGCGCGTAAAGTGTGTTTTTGCGTCAGCCACAGTGGTGATGGAGGTGACTGGAGGGTAGGAGCAACTTAGAGGACATGTTCCTGGGACTTGTGCGTCGACTAATGATGATGATATAAGAAGTTTTCTGCGGGATTTGTGTGTCGCCGGCTGGCTCCAAGGATGGATCAGCATGGAAGCAAGACTGCCGGTAAGCTTTCAATTTGAACTGTAATTTTCCCCTGAATGGAAACAGTGTATAATTCGATCATGGGAAATTTATAACAGCCACAATAGCTGCGGCGAACGGGTTAGAAAAATAAGATTTCTCTGGCTGCACAAAGTTGGTCTTCCTGTTCAATGACTGCGTTTGTGATTACCCTAACCATCACCTCCTTTAGCTAGTAGTTGTCAACAAAGTTGTTTTTAATTGCCATCCTTTTTTTAAAGAAATTGTTTGTGTTACCGACAAGAACACTAGCAATGCTAGTAACATGAATTTTAACTCGCCTGTAACACGGAATAGCTACGGTCAACGGCTGCTGCAATATTGGGGAGAAAAAGTTTGGAACACCTAATCTATAGAAATGAAAATAGCTAATGACTGTATTTACTTTAAAAAGGTACATCCCATCCAACATCGCATGAACTACACTTGTTGTTGTTCTGTTCAGTTTTATGTAATCCTTTGCACTGTATGTAATGAATATCTTTCGACTCACCTGTGCCCAACATTTTGTGTTATGTGTTTTGGACAACTTAATGGGGAATAAATAAATAAATAAATAAATAAATAAATAAATAAGTAAATAAATAAATAAATAAATAAACGAATAAATAAATAAATAAATAAATAAATAAATAAATAAATAAATAAATAAATAAATAGGAGGCGATGCCCTAATGCGCTCCTGCACGAGGGCTTTTGAAGACAATAGTCTTTCTTAGGCTAATTAATCCCGGAAATTTAGCTGTCTGTCTGTCTGTCTGTCTGTCTGTCTGTCTGTCTGTCTGTCTGTCTGTCTGTCTGTCTGTCTGTGCGAGAGCGCGAGTGGTGAGGGCGTGGGGTAAGCGCGAGGGCGCCGCGAGTGCGAGTGAGAACGCGGAGTAAGCGCGAGCGCGAGTAAGTGCGAGTGATGAGGATGAGTGCTAAGCGTGAACGCGAGTGAATGCGAGTGGTGAGGGCTAGTGGTAAGCGTGAGCGCGCGTGTGTGCGAATGGTGAGGGCGAAGTATGAATGGGAGTGCGGCGAGTGCTTGAGGAAAAATATATTTTTTCAGTGAGTGCAAGTCAGTGGCGCCCAAACTGGGCACCACTGAATTGCCGAGGTCTGTGTCACCTCTATATTCGTGTAACTTATTCGCCTTCAAGAACGTTCAGGTTGCAGAAAAAATTCTTGTCAAAACACACATTGAAATGCTTTCACGAGGATATTGGACGTCGCCGCTGGGCACGTAATAACTATCACAGCGCATTATTGGCTGCAATTTCCGGCTTCTGACACCGCTCGCGCAGTTTCTTTCAAGCGCGAGAAAACCTCGACCATTCCCGGAATTATGATGGCGAGTGTGGGATTCGTTATTTCTTTGAGTGTTTTACAACGCTGTGCATTGGAGGAAAAAAAAAGAAGCTGATGGGTAAACATTGTATATCATTCAAATGAACCACACCGACAATAGAAACATTCAATATACTTCTGGAAGGTCGATACCGTCATAAGTGAATGCTATCGACTTTATTGCAAGTGGCGTCTTTTCCCCCGGTGACAGCCATCGGATAGTTTTGCTTGCAGACGTGCCACCGCGTGATTGATTGATTGTTGGGTTGCGCTGCTGAGCACGAGGTCGCGGGTTCGATTCCCGGCCGCGGCGGTCGCTTTTCTGATGGAGGCGAAAAGCAAAAACGCCCGTGTGTACGAGATTTGGGCGCACGTTAAAGAACCCCAGGTGGTCAAAATTAATCCGGAGCCCTCCACTACGGCCCGCCTCATCGCCTGCGTTGCGTCGGCGCGTTAAACCCAACAATCAATCGATTGATTGTTGGGTTTAACGATGATTGTTGGGTTTAACGCACCGACGCAACGCAGGCGATGAGGCGCGCCGTAGTGGAGGGCTCCGGATTAATTTTGACCACCTGGGGTTCTTTAACGTGCGCCCAAATCTCGTACACACGGGCGTTTTTGCCTTTCGCCTCCACCAGAAAAGCGGCCACCGCGGCCGGGAATCCAACCCGCGACCTCGTGTTCAGCAGCGCAACGCCTTAGCCACTGAGCCACCGCGGCGGGTGCCACCGCGTGAGCGCGACCTCTCACAAGCGTGTCCGAGAGGGTGTGACGACCTGCCGGCGTACCGGTGTGCCAGCTTGCGGGTCGGCCCTCGTGCCGGTGTGCCAGTAATTCAGCACGGCGACGCGCTGCCTTGTGCTTGAAGTTTAGTTCACTGTAAATCGTTGCCGCAATTGTTTTCATGTTTGTGCCTGCGGAAGCGTGGAGTTTACCGGCTTGCATGTGTGCCGCGTACAGCTAGATGGCCTGTAACGGTTCTCTAAGGGATCGCAATAGGGTGTGCAATGGGGCACCACACGAGGCAAAATGCAACGGGTCTCCCCAATGTATCGAGAACGCTGTAGAGTGGGCTTCCAAGCGCGACCCGAGTGATGCTGTCGCCAAGCTTGAATTCCTGTGGCAGGTTAATATAACTACGCTTGTATTGTAATGCTAAGCATTACTTGGTTGTTTGGGCGGAAACTTAGCCATCGTTAGAAACCTGTGGCAAGTTTCCTGCGCGTAAATTCCCATCGGCTGAGACGCGTCGTGCAGCTCAGTTGGGCTCTGTCTTGCGGGCGACTAACTAGATGGTGCAAGCTTTCCTAAGGAACTCTGCGACGTAACTCAGCGGCACATGTAACCAACAAATTATTCTCGCGCAGCATTTACACGTCACAAGAAATGGTACCAGAAAGGCAACAAAACAGGACGAAACACTTCGTCCTGTGTTGTCGTGTTTCTGGCCCCTGTTGCTAGTAACTTGCTACTGTGCTAAGTTTAAGCGCTTTCCACTCCGCCTATACAGCTACAACTATAGCCCCTATAGATGGCCTATTAGATACTGCCATAGCCTTTTCTTATTTGTAGTGGGTTTGGTCCACTCTTGCGTGACAACCTTGTGGGTAGAGTCACCGCCAGATAGTCCAGTGCTCTGTATCAACTGCCTAAGTTCTGCCCTGTCGTACCTGTCAAGATGTCACATTAGATTTGCGGACCTTTCCGGTCTACATTTCGATCTCGGCAGGTTTTAACAAAACGCCCCAGTTGAACCATGTGGGACACGATGAACCAACTCTTTCGGTGCACATCGATCGGTTGTGAAAACGCCGCCCGAGGTTGGTTGCGAACATGGATAGAAGAATAGAGCGAGGCCCCCAAAATAAAGAGGGACAGAGAAGCAGAGGTATACGCACTGTTTCGCGGCGCCTGCTCGGAGCTGCAATTTCCCGAGACTCGTCTAGACCGACAATGCACTTTTCCGATTGTTAGACCGCGTTGCGCTCGCCGTGCCCGAACAAACAGTGGTCGGGCGACTAGAAAAACAAAGGCGACACCACGCAGGGGTTAGAGAGGCGGCCCCGCCGGTGTGAAGAGCGGGTTGTCCCGCTATTGCAATAAAAGCAGTTAACGCTGGCGACGCCTGGCCTGCCCTGGCCGTCACACTAATAAATCCAACAAGCCGACACCCGCACATAAAGGTCGGGAGCCACGGGGCACTCGGCAAGTATCCGTCATCGCTCGCATCATCCTTATACGACGCCGCTGAGGCCGACGCCAAATGGCTTCCGAAAGCGGCGACGGCGCGCCGAGTAGGCCGCCGACCGACTTCGCAGTTGCAGCACGCCAACGAAGCCCGGGCCATGCTCCCGCTAATCGCGATGGGACTGGCACTGTAAGAGTCCCCCATTGTGGGTCCCTTTATATATTCTGGTTTCATATCAGATCCACTTAGTAGACGGAAGAACTTCGCGAAAAATGTTCCATTTATTCTATATAGAACGGGGTCCTATGTAAAAAAGCGACTCGGTGTTTCTTATAGCTATATGGAACAATGTTCCATATACAATGTTCCAATGTTTCATACGCGTACTAAAATTCAGTAATACTAGCATTCAGCCCATACGCATACTAAAATTCAGCCTGACTTTGTGGAGTGGATGTTTAAGACATATTGACGTTCCTAAACCGTGTCCAAGCTGTCCATGCCTTTATCTCGGTTGTCCAGTATCACATACACACCAGTAACGAGCATGCAAGCGTTTACAAGTTTTTTTGCACACAGTGTGCAGTTTACAGCACACAAGCCACTGGCAGACAGAAGAATAATCACGAACAAATTGCATTGCATTTGCGTCACCAATATAGCGTCAACATTAAATGAACAAGCCACTTGTGATATCCCATGTGGCCATTAAATGCGTGTAACGCTTGTTAAAATAAGTGCAATGGTAATTTGTAAATTACAGACGGCGCAGTTTGTATCCTTTATTTTTCTATCTAGAACAATCAATGTTAATTTACGAAAATGCCGTTGCGTTTAAATTGTGTGAACACAGACAGCCGGGAAAACATTTGCTTTCCTGAGTAATCTGTTTCTTACAAGGCAAGAAATAAAATGAGAAAAAGCCTCATGTAAAAATTTTATGTGAATTTCGTGTTCAAACACAAAATTCGCTTCAGCCATTCTGGAACTCTAACTTTAACCAGAAGCGATGTACCTATTGGTGCATGCTCTTATTCCAAGCAGTTCGGATTCGCTCATGGTCCAGCTGGGGGGCTGTCTAAGTAATTGCGGCCCTTCACGCTATGGGTTTTGACTTTATAGCGGCAGCATAACATGCCTTGAACACGTGCAAGCTGCCGATATGAATAGATTAACCCTGCACACTTGTTGCGCTAAAAGTGTCTATGCTTACGTGAAACATGAACGCCTTCAGTATTTAAACGCGCACGAAGGTGCCAGAACGGCTCTCATTAGCTCAACAAACGCTTTCACTGGGCCTTCCGTTCTCAAACACGAACGTTCGTGCTTTTCTCGAGGAGAGCAAGCCCGAGAACTCGAGGACTAGTGGTGTTGCGCGGGAGTATGCAAGCTGTGTGAAGCGCGGGAACTCAAGGATTAGTGATGTTGCGCGATAGCTTGCAAGGACCATGAAGAACGGCTTTCCGCAACAGTAGAGCACCAAAACCCAATGATATTGAGTCAAACTAACTGCGCGTAACGAAAGTCTCGGCCGTGAGTGTCCATTGCACGCTCGTAAATTCACTTGAATATTAAAAACTCCCTGGGCTTCTCAGTCTGCAACCATTTCTATGCTTAACCACAAAAAAAAAGCTGATTTTTGACAGCCCGTAGCACCAGATTTAAATCACCGCGAAAACATTGCTTTCAAATAATAAAACCGCACTCCACATGCCTTCATACCGTCAGTGAGTCGGCGCTGTTTACTGCATCCCAGTTGCTGTGAAGAAGCTGAAACGTTTACGTCCGCGTGTAATGTCTCACCCCAAGCAATACAAGGACATCCCCATGAATAGAAAACCCAGCGCAAGAACCCGTTGGTAAATTTCTCCATAGCCGTTTCAACACGCAGCGAACAGTCTTGCTGCAGCACGCCTCATCGCGCGCCACAATGTTCTGCAAATCACTCCGCCAAAGCCAAATTATCACTAGCCGGCGTCGTCATCCTTCGCGCCGCTGTAGACAGTGCGGCCACTGCACACTTCGAGCGCCTACTTTTCCCTGTCGTCGCATACGAAGCAAGGTGAACGGAACGGAACGAAACTAGGGAAATGAAGGGCTGACAAGCTCTGATCCACATAAATTGGGGATGTTCCGCATAAACAAGCATTTACAATGAAAATAAAGCACGTGTTCGACATAAAACCACTTGATGCGGTTGAGGTCGATCTTTTCGGGTCTAGTGAAAATAAATGGAACGGCAGGTTTATATGGGACTTCAGTGGAACTTAAATAGAACCAGATTAAGAGCGTACGACCAGCTTTTTTATTCATGCATGAAGGTTTAAACGAGATAACTTTTCTTTGCGGACTTCTGTTTAAAACATCAGGTATCTCGGTAGGTCAGTGTGTTTGTCGCACAAATCGATTTACTGCAAAGTCTACGCGCAGGTCATGCTCATGTATACCTCACTGGCGCGAACGGTGGGGGGATTTCACTGCGCGTGTTCAGCGGTGCAGAGGAGCTGGCGCAAGGCGGGGGGGAGTGTATGCATTATTGCTTGAATACACACGCCCGATGATCATCTTAGCGCGGTACCTGCGCTGACGGGCGTGCTAGTACGGGGTCGCTCCTACCTTGTTGTTTGTAGCGCCACTCCATTGCAGACGGCAGGCATTATTCGTTCTGTCAAAGGTCACTCCAGCTCGTCCGTGCGCGCTCAAAAAGCAAACCAATGCCTATCCACCTTGAATCACTCCGCCCATTCGACGCGAAAAAAAAAAGGCAGGCCTTGGTATTATGCCGAACGATATGGCTACGCAATGCTTGAAGTTTTGCGGGCTCCTGGTTGGGAATTAACGACATCCTTTGATACAACCTTTTTAAACAGTTGCATAAAATGACAGAACAAAGGTGGTAACGCCTGTATACGTCATTGTCCGTATCACTATTGTTGCTGTCAGAAAGTTTGAAAAGGTATCGGCGCAGATTATTGAAACAAGCACACGTACACATGCACCCACCTGTTTGTTAATCGAAACCGTTTTTAACTCTGGGGCGACCCTTGGGATACTAATCTGCTTCTTAATTACCAAGATCATTACATTTAGTCATGCGTAATACGCACGCACGCATGCACGCACACACGCACGCAAGCACGCTCGCGCGCACTGACACACGTGTTCATCGAAATCGTTCCCGAGTCTAGTGTGTCCTAAGGACACTAATCTGCTTCCCCAAAAAGGGCTAAATATGTTTAGTCATGCGCTGCTGAAACCAACTGAGAAATTGCGTTCAATCATGGCAAACTGAAACCTTGTTTTCAGTTATGACGGTGAAAAAAATTAGGAGCTATTCCACTCTTTAAAGAGGTCATGCAGACAAAATACGTTTGTTTTATTCGAAAATTTTGGTGCCCCCAGCGCTTGTCCGGCACGAAACGAAGCTTTATTCACTGAGAAATTAAACATTAAGCCTTAATTTTGATTCTCGCGCTGAGTCGTGTGTTTTCTTACGTCTGCGATTACTTATCCAGGACAAGTACTGAAGCGAACGTAAGTACGCGGACGAGGGCTGCAGCGAATGGCGGAACGTGGCCTCCGCGATTTGCTGCCGACGGAACGTGGCGGAACGTGGCCGCCGGTAGCCGATCGCGGAGGCCACGGGCGGAACTCCTTGTTTGCTGTCAGCCCTCCTAGATGGCGCCATCATGCCGCTCGGTACCGCTGTCCACCCTTGCTTTGTTTTTGAACGAATTTGTGCCGGGATAATGTTTGTTACGGTGGATAGCACTCGTTTCATGAAACATTTGGTATGTTCGACAAACAGAGTCACAGAATACAATGTCACTTACGCCAGTTGACCAGTGTATACGCTCAACGCGCAGGACAACTGCACAGCTGTAACTGGCATAGTGCGCGCATTGCACACCAGTGCTTCTGTGTTTACGTGTGCGTTCGTAACTTCCACTGTTTGCCCCACCATTCCTAGTGATGGAAAAAGAATATACATTGAATTTAAGCACAAATAGCTCGTTCTGCAAGCTTATAACCCCTGTTTAATTTGGGTTGGATTTTACCGGCCGCAGCCAATTGCACAGCTGCCCATAATACGTCATAGCTTCAAGTGCGGGAAATGAGATAGTGGGCCCGCATGACCGTTCTCTTATTTCCTAATTATATAGCTTATCTGAGTGAAGTTTTCGTTAAAGGTGGTGCCAGTGTTATTATAACGAGGCAATCTTTCGAATAAACCAACTTGCATTTTGTCTGCATGGCCCCTTTAAAGGGGATGACCAGCGAAGCTTTTTAGCACCGCCATAGAGGTGACACAGAATTTAGGCGAACGATCAGTAAATTTTATTTTTGTCGAGCGTTGACAGCGATCATCACTAAGAAAGAGTTCGGCGTCTCGAACACGATATATGCATGAAACCGTGGCCATAAATTTTGCCGTGGGTAAACCTGGTTAAACCAAGTTTATCAAACGATAGCTCGGTTCGGGCGAGGCGGCTGCCAGACAGCCGCTTTTCAGCAACTACCGCATTTACAGTCGCACGTCAGGCAACACTACTCGGCGCCGCCAGCGCGAACTTGCAGTGAAATCGCAGAGTGCGGTGTAAAGCAGAAGTCTGCCGAGCGATGGCTCGTCGTTCGCGCCGAGAGCGCGCAGTGAAAGCGCACAGTTCCTTTCCATCCTCACCCATTGACGATCCACACTACCTGACCCCGTCATAGTAGGCATCCTCGATTTACCAGTCCTGGGCAGTCAGCGGGCAGTCCGAGGACTGCGTTCGGAACGGGAGCCCCATAGGAGTACATGGGAAAATCGAGCGCCGGATCGCGTCTCGGGCAGTCCGCGGACGATCCGGGACTGATAATCGAGGAGGCCCAGTATGGATCCCAGAGCATTCATCTCATAACCTGCCTTAACCGACCGAGAATTGCCGGAGGGGATGAACCACCCACCACCTCCAGACACCTACCCTTCAACCTCTACCTCTCACCTATGCTGATATACTCTCCCGCCGCCTCTACCCACCACCTCACCCCCCCCCTCCCCTTACCAACGCGGCCGCACGGATATGGCGCCGCCTACAGACCAACACTTTTTATAACCACCAATATCTACACACCTATCTATACTACATAAATCGGACCACCTACAGCATAAACTCTACAGACTGCAACTTCCCATTAACAACACTCCACTTGGTAAGTCAGTGTCCTAATGCCCACTCCCCCCCCCCCCCCCCAACTATCCAACCTACGAACAGTGGGAGTGCGTGCTGCGCAGCGGACAGCTCAAGGACCAGGCTGCACTGGTCGAACGGGCTAGGTCAGCGGGCTTCGCACGGGCCCTACCGGACTAGGATGACCGCCCTCGCCCGTTTTTACACCCTCCTTTACCCTGCCAGTGTTTTCCGAAAGAAATGTTTACTCTCTCTCTCTCTCTGATGGCACGCGTCCTTACTCTTTCCCCCTATCCCCACTCTGGCACACCCCTCCCCTTTGAACGAAGGAGTGATTCGACACTTTCCCTTTTAACAGCGATGCTGTGTAAGCTGACGGTTGGGCCGGCGATCGGGTGCAGGAAAACCTCGCCGAGCGATGACGTCATTGCGCCAGCCGGAACCGCAGCTTTGCCGTAGCTTTGCCTCTCCGCATTCGCGCGGGACTCGTGTCGCCACCTGTCGGAGGCGCGATACAACTGGTACAAGCACTGCTTTGGAAGCGCGCTGTTGGGTGGCTCGCTCTATATCGCTTGTTGCGACAGTGGTGCAATTTTGACGGTTTAAGGAGAATAATTTATGCCAAAATGAAATAAGCCAACAGGCCGAGGAGTGATAACGTTAATCAACTTCTTCATTAGCGTCCCACATGCTAGACCAAAGAAGCCGTACGGTGGCCACCGATTGCCGCCGAAATTTAGACTAAACGCTCGTCCCGCTGCGCCCTCCGGTACTCTTGGAGCTTCACCGCAAAGCCGGTGGGCACGCATACATTGTGCATACTTTAATGACTGAGTGTTCATTGCTCTTTGGGGTACTTACGACGACATCACGCAGAAAACTTGTCAACATTGTTGAAAAAAAAAATAGGACATTACGCAAATATAAGACAGAAAATCAATACATGAGTGATATTTGCAGTGTTCCTTTATTCAAAATGTACGGATGCTTGCTTTTTGCGATAGCAAATAAAATACTGCATCAACTCCACAAAGCCGTCGCCTGCTGTTGCCCGCGCTACCTGGCGGAATTCTAAGAAAATCAAACGGCAACAGCAACGAAAGGTTCCACTAGATAGGTTTCGCGTTCAGCTTGGAACGCTCGTGGAGTAAGGCAACGTGGTTCTATAGACGTTGCAGTAGGGTGCCTCGATTCACGCGCGTCTCCGTCGTGTGGCAGCGCTGGCATCGAGGCGCCCGAGTTGGAACAGTGGAACGCGGTAAATTTAGGTTAACTTGAACAAATGTCTAGCGTGTTATCTTGGAAGGAGGAGGAGGAAAAACTTTATTGTGAGCCTGGTGATGTGGGACTGGTTCCTCCGTCCAGGAGACCATATGCCACCGTGCTGTCTACGAGACGGGAGAGGAACAGCATGAGAGGTGAGTGGGAAAGAGAAGGGTTTCATTTACTTGCCAGGGCGCCAGTCGACTATCGTCTTGCGTCGACATTTGCAACGAAAAAAGCAAATACCCGGCCAACTTTTTTCTCCATTGTCGACGTGACTGCGGGCACGCACGGACGCAGAAAACTTTACGGCGTAGCCATATACAGCTTTGCTGTAAAATAAAATAGTTACAAGACAAAAAAAATGCGAACGAGAAATTCCTCCTTTTTTC
Organism: Haemaphysalis longicornis; assembly: GCF_048455015.1. Taxonomy (NCBI): domain Eukaryota; kingdom Metazoa; phylum Arthropoda; class Arachnida; order Ixodida; family Ixodidae; genus Haemaphysalis; species Haemaphysalis longicornis. The sequence continues at coordinate 437,111,904 of NW_027526203.1, read as the reverse complement.
TGAGTGTAGCAGGCGAAGACCTGTGAATGTACGAGCGTACCACGATTCACACAAAATTTGGTCGTTCGTACGAACGGTACACCGGAAACAAAGATTTTTCACAAAATCGTGTGTTTCAGGATAACGGCAACCAGTAACAGTTGTCCGTCCGCCTAAGCAACCGGCGCCACACCTTTGATGGGACCAGTCTCTGATGTGAGGCGCGTGGCATTGGCTTTTGGAAACCTGCTTCGGGACCCGTATTTTATGGGGACCCGTTGCGCATTCTGTTGGTGGCCGGCTGCGTTGCCCCGCGGAAACCCGTTGCGAGTCGCATCTCGCTGGGTGTAGATGCTGCTGTCGTTGAGATGTGTGGGTCAGTGCTCGCGGAGAGATTTTCCCAGGTCCGGATGCCAGATATGAAACGAGAGAGAGAAAAAAAAAAGCCTCGGCCACTTGTAGAGGAAGCCCCCCCGCCCCGCCACCGCCCCCAAGCAGTTATGAACTGGCTTCTTGGAAACACCCGGGATTTTCAGGTGTCTACTCGACCGTGCGATGCCAGACATGAACGGAGCTCTGTCTGTGCCGAGCTGCGCCGCTTCCAAAAGGTTTACGAATTTAACTTTTTTAGGTGTTTTAAAGACGCCGTTTCTCGCAAGGAAAGTTGGGTTTCATAGCAATTTCGGTTCAGTTATAACCAACAGCTTATACCCATAACTATATTTCTCGCTTAAAAAGCCGATCGTCCATGATCCTAGCAAAACCGATATAGAATACTATTTGGGACAGTTCCGATGCCCCTGGAACGTGGTACAGCAAAATGGTAAACTTGAAACTGCGCAGAAGGCAAGCTTTTGCTTGGTATACCTGTGCGAAAATGTTTTACATCGCACTGAATAACTCCAGAGTGATCACCTCTGAAAGAACCACAATGAGCCGGAAAGTTGCCTGTGGAATAGTAGCAAAAGTTTATACCGGTGCTTCATTGTTACTGCTGACATTGGGGGGCGAAACTGACTGTACATCGTAAATTCGAAATAACGGCACAGCTAGCGCCAAGCTCAGCTCAATTCAACTACGTGAGCCCGTGTCTCACTGGTCGGTTGTGCGCTAGAGTCGCCGATGAGCCGACCACGACCACTTTTACTTGAAGGTCAGCTTGAAGAGGTTGGCGACGGCGTTGAGCCAGGCTGATGACGAGGAGCGTCCTCTCGTAACTTCGCACAAGAGGCGGGCCACGCGTGGCGAGCGACGATAAAGACGAGCCGCGGTGATGAGTTCTCCGGCGAGCCCAGGAGGAGGGCGAGCGCTCCCCGAGAAGCTCTCGGTCGGGAGAGTGCTCGGTTTTATGCGAACTTAGGGGGAAGAAATGGAGCTCGTTTGAGGCGGTAGAGCTCAAAGCACGTGCTTCGCATTCAAAAGAGGTCGCGTTTTGAAGCAGTCGGCCCTGTGTGAGGAAACTATTCGCCGCTCACTTGTGGCGCTTCTCCGCACTGCTTCTCCGCACTGCCGCTGTTGTTCGGGCGTCATGGATATTGGCCGGACCATGCGGATTTGTCTTGATTGCGCGATCGCGAAGACGCCCCCCCCCCCTGTTCTTCACAATTAACTGACGTCAGCGGCCGGTCCCGCCCATTAGCTCTACGCGCTGCGTCGTCGCCTTTGCTTTCCACAATCCCGTTTTTGTGTCTCTCTTTTATTTGCGGTTTCTCTCGACTTCGTCTTATTTTGATTTCTTGCGACACAAAGATCGTGTCCTCAAAGTACTCTAGATTTTCGCGCTTGTAAAGGTTGAAATCTATTATACCTGATTTTCTTTCTCCACTTTGAAGCCTGGCTTCACCGCAATAAGTGTAATAAAAGCACGCGCCTGCAAGCTTGCGCCTCGTTAAGTGGACTTTCGTGGCCACTTAACTCCTCCTTGTCTTCTTAAATTTATCCCCTCCATGAACGCATTGGTTGGGCTAAGCCCAGTATTGGCTGCAAGCACAAATGAGCTTCCGTCAAAAGCTATTAGTCTGTAAAGGTTTTGCAAGGTGCATGAAAGCTGGCCCAACTTGCTGTTGTTTCTATGTATATACATTAGCCGCAGACAGCCGGCCCTCCCCAGACGGGCAATAAAAGCGACAATTTTTATCCTCTTACGCATTGACTCAAATTAATGGCTTGACGCACTGTAAAAACTTATCTCTATAAGCGACCCAATTCCCCCGTTTGCGTTGCGTGGGTGGCCACGGATTAAATTTAAACCACTAGGATTTTTTAACGTGCGCCGAAATCTCACGCAGGGACCTTTACTTCTTCGCGCCCGCATAGCATAGGCCGCCACTGCGTCTGGGAGTCGCACAAACCACGACCTTGTGCTCAGGTGCAGTAACATAAAACAGCTCTAAGGAGGACAAGGAAGAATCCTGTCTTGTCTGCTCCTCTGTCGTCGTCGCCGTCAGCGCTCTTTTATGACGCCATGAATAAGCAACATGCCCAGAAAACGCAGAGAGGTACTATGTGTATGTGTGTGTCTGTGTGCGTGCGTGCGTGTGTGTGTGTGCGTGTGTGTGTGTGTGTGTGCGTGTGTGTGTGTCCGTGCGTGTGTGTGTGTGTGCGTGTGCGTGTATGTGTGTGTGTGTTGCTGTCTCTGGTCTTCTGGGTGGAGTTCAATAGCTACGCGAAATTAAATTTGAATAAGTGAATAGGGTCTGTCCTTTCATTGGTGGCGGTCCACGGTTCAGTGAGGCTGAGCATATGGGAATGCCTGAACAAATTGAACTTTTTGTCTATTGTCTTCTTGACGTGTGGTCATGTGTGCGTGGGAAAGGGATGTTAATATTAATATTATATAGCTACACCATTTCATTTGGTGTTTTCCGTGTCGGTTTCTACCATGAGAATTCAATGATTTGGAGCAACGGCGGCCCCTTGTTGAGATGAAGCCAATGTTCCATTAATTAAACAGTTCTCTTCTACGCTGAGTTTAAAAGCTGACCTAGAAAAAACTATCCCTAATTCGAGGCACGAATACGGCCACACAATAGCGCTGTTGAGTGTGCCTTGTACAAACGCTGTTTTGTGTCTACCGCCCTTGTGCGTCCGTAATCATGCCTCTTACTGGTCCCGTCTTCGCGCTGCAGTTTTTTCTTTACGTCTCTACATAGACCAATGAGCTTAATCCAAAGCATTTGTAATCATACCACGGTAGCAAGCGACAACATACGAATATGTATTTGCTCTCGTTTGAAAAGAAACCTCCCTTCTCATTCGAATGAATCTCTTTGAATTGGTGGGATTCTTTGCACGGAGAAGAAAGCCGCTCGTTTATTCCTGATAAATATTGTATTTGGCCGTTGATAATTATTGTATCTGGCCGTCAGTCCCTGCGAGGCTGACTGACGATTATAATGTGCAAACCCGTTTTTTTTTTTGTTGTTGTTGTGGCGTGAAGCATGAGCTGGAAAATAGGGCTGAAGATGCGCCGTCTGTACGAGTACTGCAGGTGACATCCCCTGAACCTTCACCAACTGGTTTAATGATCAGTTGACTTGCAAGCAAATGGGTGCTTGTTGCGTTGTCGCTAGGATGCACTGTGTATGTTGCCTTTTGGAGATATACTGGGCACATGGAGGACGGAAACACAAAGGACACTTGGAGGACGGAGCAAGTCGGTGGCCAAATTTCAACACAGGGGACACACACAGGACGTGCACCATGTAGTTTCATGCTTACATAAACTGCATTTTGACTGGGCATAGAAATTTTTATAAGGGATCGCGGTAGAAACTGTATTGACACTGGAATGACACCCGTGAAGAAGGCGGGGAATCTAATTGAGCTTAAAATTTATCTACAGAAGCACATGCGCAGTGTTGAAGCCCAGTGTTCATTCCCATCAGGGCTACTTATTATTTTACCAACATATCTCGGTTGCCATTGCTTTCTCCGTACACGTCCAACAGCAGATACATAACAGAAATGCCGCAGATCCGAGGTAGCACTGATAGTGGGCATTACGGACGCCAGCACCTTAACCTTAGTTGGGAAAAAATCATGGCTGCTATCTGACGCAGATTCGTTCCAGGTGTGCAAGCAAGCCTTATTTGTTTTATTTGCATCATTACGCAGGTCCAAAATGAGTCTTGCTTGTTTTCTTTAGTGGGTGTGCATCATACAACGCCTAATTTTATACTTATTAAGCGTTGTGCAATACGCCGCTGCCGAGATGAGCTACTGGATTTCTACGGAACACTGCGCAGGTGTGTCCGTATACAGGCGTCATAGTGCATGCACATTTATTAGCCCACTTAGCGTTTCCGCAATAAAACAGACGCTTTTATGCGACGGCCACGGAGCCAGCAGCAACAAACCAAATGTGGGGCGGGGTAATCATGAGAGCGATTGAGATGCGACCTTCTTATCAGGTTGGTACAGAGAGAGAGAGAGACAAAACTTTATTAAACTGAACTTGTCTTTAGCGGGAGAAGCTGGTGGTCGCTGTTATCAGCCCAACGACGACCGAGGCGGCCCTTGCGATCAGGGAGGTCTGTACCTCCCTGTCGTGGAATGCCAGTGCTTCTCTCCACTGCTCAGCTGTGGTGATTCGGGGATAGGGGTTTTGGGGGCAGGCCCACAGAATGTGGGGTAGGGTGGCTGGGGCTGTGCAGAGGGTGCAGTTCGGGGATGGGACTTGGGTTGGGTGGATTAGGTGCAGGCGGGTTGGGTGTGGGTATGTGTTTGTTTGTATGAGCCTCCAGTCTTGCTCTTCGGCTGTTGTGAGTTCCTGGTGCGAGCACAGCAGATAGAGCGCTCACGAACAGCAAAACTGTCCCTGCGAATACCGTGTAACAACATAAGCACAGGCACCAAAACCAGAGTACCTGCATAACAACGAGATGAATTACTCGCTGCCGCTTCTTTTTTTTTTTTTTTTTTTTTTTTGCTGACAAGGGGTCATATCGACGATTTAATTACGGAAACAGTAAAGCTTTCTCCCTTCTTTGTTTTTTTCAACAGCGGAGCTGTCTAGCAAATAGTAATTTTTCGTGTCCGCACTTAAAAGTACAAAGAAAATGCCGAGCATACCCACTTAGAGACACGGGACGATGCCTCAATGACAGGCTGCGCGAACATGACAACTCGCTGAAAACCGGGACAGGCAGCATGCTTGTCCAGCATGTGAAAACTTGCAATTCGTGCGCGCCTGATTTCGAAGCCTGCCGTGTCCTGAAAAGGTATAGAGGCCCGCGCACACGTGAAATATGCGAGGCATTCCTCATTCACAGCAGAGGATCGTCATGCGTCAGCACACCGTCCGTGGCTTTGCTGGATAAGGAAATCGCATATCTGGCCGGATAAGAGGAGCTCACGTTTCGCCTACATCTACGCGCGCATGGTGCAGGATAAGAGCTTCCCTGCCTGTTTGCCATGCCTTCCCGCGTTCTGCAATCCGTTTTCTGATAACCATGCCAGTTTTTGTTCCCTCATAAATGTTCTTTCCTTCCAAAACTAAGCAGTTGTTAGTCAGCGCCCGTGTTTGTCGCCTGTGCACTCAGTTCCGTCCCTGCGCTGTTGAACTTCATGCAATGAACCAACTAGCCCAGTTACAAACCCTCCCACTCAGAGTTACTGGATATATACCAGTTGCGAAATTGCCCGTAGGCCCCATGTATCAAAAGCCGGTCTTTGGTTGCCCCCCTGCGCCGGGGCACGCACGGGGCAAGTTTGCTAGCCTGTCGTCTGTCGGCAGAACATTGAAGTAGTACTCAAGTGCTTGCAGCTGCTGCCGTATGCCATAAAAAAATCCGCAAAAGCACAAGTAAATTTTATCTAATAAAGTTATTCTAATCTAAAAAGCAAGCTTTATTTCACAAAAAAATTTAGTAATATCATAGTTTAGTGAAGTTCAGTTTTTGTCTCCTAGGTGCCGCGCGCGTCGACTTGCCCCTCAGCTTCCACGAAGCAAGAGGGGCTAGCGAGACCCGGATTCAGAAGCGGAGTTTCGCAACTGTATATATTGAGTAACTCTGCTCCCACTTAGAGAGACTGGCCAAGACAGGCCAAAACAAGCATACCCACTTAGGGAGATTGGCAAAGATTGGCCAACGAAAGCTCCAGCGTTTGCCGTGATCGTGGCAACACTTGCTCGCAACGAGAGAGACTCTAGCGTTCGCCGTAATTGTGGTAACACATGCTCGGAAGGAGAAAGACCCTCCAAGGTGATGTCCAATGATTATCACTTCCAAAAATGGTGAAGGAAGATCACACTTATAGCAACAATGATCGATTGAAGGTCATTGCGGCCGTGATGATGAAACAAATCGGCTGCAATCGTAAACTTTAACTGTCGTGATGGTCGTGAAGGTTGCGTTCAGGGGCCCTCCAAGGTGACACCCAATGCTCAAAACTTTCAAAGAAAATGAAGGAATCTCACACTTATTGAAACAATGATGGAATAAAGGCCGTTGCGGCAGCGAAGAAGAAGCAAATTGGCTTCGCTACCTTCACGTCTTACGCTTTAGGTTGAGCCTCTTTTACTTTTTTTGTGTTTGTTTTTCAGAAGGGCTGCCCTCGGTGATTCCTTCTGCTATGGCGGCCAACCCTAGAGCTCCGGCCCGGTTCTTTCCAAGACCGAAGCGGCGTACCATGTTTATCGTGCTAGGCCCAATTGGCTTTGAAGGGCTGACATTAGCCTGCAGGCGCTTCTCCAATACCAGGGGAGCTTCCCTCACCTACGGACCTACAAAACGCAGTCATCCTTTATTTGCCTTTCGTCCGTGTCAAGCTGCTGCGGCGGCAGCTGCTGTCAATCGAAGGCCACGGAGCCCGCCAACGTGACATGTTTGCGCATTCGGGGCTCCCGGTGTGTTTACGTAATCAGATAAACGCCGGGCCCAGGATTTGTGGCATGCCTTATCACTATGCCGCGGTATTCGAGTGGCTGGCTCGACGCGCGCACGAACGCAGCTCGCGTTCGAACCGCGGTTCCGCGCGCCAATTGCGCTGGCGCTACAGCAGAGTCTCGTTCGCGTTCAGTCCTTTAAATCCTCACCGCTTCGAATGCATTCGATTGCATAGGAGGCCCCGTTCTGTCGAGTGGCGAAGCGAGAAGGATCCCAGCGCGACATCTGCCTCGGAGCTAGGATCCCGCACCGTTGCTAATTAACGTGTCGCCGGGTTCGCACTGTGATACTCGTGAAGTCGTCGCGACACCGCAGCGATCGCGATCGGACCCAACTCAGCTAGCCCCCTGTCGGGATATTTCTCGCCCACGCGACAACGTTCTTTTCCCGTTCAAGCCACTGAGCCTGCATTGTCATCGTAAATTAACATCGGTGCGCTGAGTTTATCGCTTCTCTGAATTGATTGGGCACTGTTTCTGTTAAGTCTTCGCGATCTAGGAGCGACCAGTGGCGGGTGGCCGAATGTGCTTGCGCCTTCTTTTTATTTCCTCTAAACTTTGAGGCCCGCCTTCTACAACGTATTTGAGATTAGAAGGCAACATCTCAAATGCTCGCATATGATTTGATTCGAAAATTTCAATACTCGCACACCATTACTTGGGCTCTTTTATTTTCTGGTCCTCAGCAGCTATGAACAGTTTCAGGGAAGTCCAAAGCTGCCCTCGCTGTAGACGTTCTATAGGCAAATGAAATACGACGCTGCTTTGAAGCAGTTCTAGGGAATGACAAATAAAATATACGAAGTGTTTGCGTATTTCGACTGAACGATCTTGGCACCGGGACATCGGTTGCATTGGTGACCGTCATCAGCGACGGTCACTGAAAAGGAGATTAACCAAAACAATAAATCACCCTAGACCCCGCTGTTTTGCTAGCGCTGCCGTCGTCGTTTTGCTTACTTGTTTTAGAGTGGCATGATTTCTCGTATTGAGGCGAAAGCCTTAATACGAGAAATCATGCTAGAAAAACGGCGCTGTTTACGAGGATGTATGTGATGTTGTGCTTAACTAACCTCCTTTCTCCCCTGTCTCGCTTGGTTCCTCTCTTTCTGCCTTTGTCAACTCGCAACACCACCTATGCATCCTAGGTCGTATCGGCGCGGATGGGCTCGCCCCGCGGGATGATAGGTTTGATTCAGCCTTTCCTTCGCTTTGCCATCGCAACGGAGCTGCCGGAGGCGACGTCCAGCACTCGCATCAGCGCGGATGGCCGCAACGCTTGCCTTCCCGTGTTGACACCCCTCGTAAAGGCTTTGCACCTGCTACGGCCGGCACCGCGATCCCTCGCTCTCCGTGCTTTCTCCCGGGTGCGTCGATGATAGCTCCCGTAGCATGGTGCCCACTGTGCTGTCTATGTGGTGCTAGTAACCGCTGTGTGATACGAAGGCGGGTGTCAGCACTAATGTGTCCCTGCCCTTCGGTCTTTCGGGGCTATCTACAGGAATGCCGTATTGTGGATGCCTTTGAGCGCTTGTGTGCCCGCGGTTGTTACCACTCGCGCTCAGTCGTCTAGCCATGGCCTTTTGATCATAATCGCTCAAAAATATGGCTTACGCTTTCGATCTCCAAATAGGGTCGTTTCTTCTTTACTTTCATGTTTTGACCACAGTTCTTTTTTTTCCTCCGCGGCCATGGTAACATTAGGAAAGCTGTAGCGGGAGGAGAAAGGGGGGGGGGGATGAGAAAGATTGGAGAAGCTCTTTTGAGAAGCCGAGCTTCGTCAACATCCGCGATCGGGTATCCTGGGAACGCCGCAGCGATTTAGGGTATGTTATATTTCGGCAATTAGCACGCCGCAAGCACGCGACACTCGCGTAGGTCACCCAGAGACTTCTAGAACAAAGAACAGGACAGACAGACAGACAGACAGACAGACAGACAGACAGACAGACAGACAGACAGACAGACAGACAGACAGACAGACAGACAGACAGACAGACAAACAGACAGACAGACAGACAGTGTGTGAGAAGGAGAAGAGACAGACAGACAGACAGACAGACCAAAATTTCTGGGTTTAAGTAGCCCAAGAAAGACTATCGTCTTTAAAAAACAGAACACGCCGCCTCCCCCTAAACATCATTTATTCGGTGATTCGCATAACTGGAGCCGGCTTTTGCAAATTATACACGAGCTCGCAAGGTTGGAGCCACTAGATCAACCCTCCACTTTTCCTCTTTCATTTCTTGCCTGCCTTGGCTATGCGTGTATTTAATTTTCCTCGATAAATGTTTGGCGGCGCTGTGAGCTCCAAGTTAAACAAGATTTTTTCGTGCGCGCACTCCATGTCGATACTACTCCAACAATATTTCCAACCGGGGGCGTATCCCGCTGGATGACAGTGTACTCTACTGAACTCATTCCTTGGCTTGCTCGCTGAGGGGAACACTAGCAGCCAAAGAAGAGCCATCTGCGTTCAGAAGCCGCATGCTCCTTCAGAGCGGCCACGGAGCTCTCAGCGGCCCACCAAGAGACGCCACTCGGCGCGCCGGCTTTCTGAGCCGTTGAGCGCGCGGATACATCTGCGCGATTAAAGGCGGCCTCGGGGCAGTCCCGCGAGACAGGAGACGTGCCCGGAGCGGCGATGAGCCGTGGCGAAAGGCGCCATGGTTGCGCTGCCTAAGCAAAGGGGTGCGCAGGATTCCCCAAGGAGTTCACTGACAACCTCTGGCCTAGCCGCTGTCGCAAGTTCGTTTGAAGGAAAGTCGAGTGCTTATAGTACAAAACTCTGCAGGGATTTGTCTCCACTCAACACGTAAAACACATTTTCCAAACTCTTACATATAGATGCGAGATATTCCTGAACTTTACCTAGCCAGTGCGAGTGGGACTGCTTTACAAAAGAAAAGAAGCTTCTCATAGTTTTTAGTTGCACGAAAAAAGAACGATGTGATTGTTTCCACAAAGTGGTATATAAAAGTAGCAGTTTTTCTGATTGGACCCTGAAATGTAGCTATTTAAGGCGAACACCTTATCCTTCTGCGAAAAAGCGCCCTTGTTGTTGTTGTTGCTGTTGTTGTTGTTGTAATTCTCCTGTCAAGAAAATAGCGGCCGCACTAGAGAAAAAATAAAAAAAACTGGTAGCGTATCTGCTAGCTTCACTGCAAATGTCGAAAGACGATAGTCGTCTTTCGGCTGTAGCACGGAGTTAAAAATAAAACTCACTTGCCTGTAGGAGCTGAGAGTAATATTGACTCAGCTGTGAAGCCGCTCTTTCTTATTTTGCAGTTATTAATTGCTCAAGATTTGAAAAAAAAAATTCAGGACACTTAAGACACTTGCTTTGAAGACGAAACCTGGTGTACTACTGTGACGGGTACCTTTTATATACACGTTCGCACATTGACACAGCAGCCACGCCATGTTACCGTCCTTAATCCTTCTTGGTCCACCGTAGTCCGTCCTAATGCCCCTTAATTCACATTAATCCTCCAATATTCGTCTTAAACCCCCTTAGTCCCACTTCAATCTACCTTACTATATCTTATCCCACCTTAGCCTATCCATCCTAATCCACCTTCTATCTATTTTAATTTATTTCATTCATCTTATTCTACCTTAATTTATCTGAATTCCAACCTTAATCACCTTGATCCGTCATCCGTCTTAATCTACCTTAATCCTCCCCAGTTCATCTAAGCGATAATAATCCAGTGTAATCAACTATAATCCGCCTTACTTTATCTTGATCCATCTTAATCCACATTATTTCGTATTAATCTTAATCCAGATTCTTTCACATAAACCCATGTTAGTCCACATTAATCCCCCAATCTAGCTTAGTCCGTCTAAAACCCACACTACCAATCATTACCATATATCGCTAACCACCACAATTTATTTAATTCCCCTCAATCCCTCTTAATCAACTTTTTTCCATCTTAATTCACCTTAATTCCATCCTGCTAATCACTTCTATAACAGTCTTTTAATGCTTAGTCTGCTTCTATCAGCCACTTACAGGTCATTCGTCTTTGGAATCATTAGTCATCCCTTGTATACGGTTGGTTAAATACCGTTAGCTTCTGGCTTTCCTTGGCTCCCATGGGTGTTTGCACGTCGACGCAGGGGTCATTCAAGGTCAACCTTCCAATTAGATTGATTGAAAAACGTTAAGAATTTCGTCTAGATAAATAGGCGGGCACTGTGCAAGGTTTGTTGGCTTGCGTGCTTGCCTTTTCGCCAGGCGGAAATATTCATATTCCCACCCAATACCCTTAACGACCTCCTCGGAAAGCGGTGAGCTGCCATGTAAACCATATTTACTGCGAAGCAGTATATGTCTAACCACCCCAGCTTTCATTCCGGTGGTGCCAATTTCCTCTACACCGCTCCGGGGCTCCTCCTCGCCACCGCCGAGACCGGTTTCACAGATGTTATTGCCCTCACCACCACCGATGCCTCTCACAAGCTGCGCAATCGGCTGATAACAGCGGTAACGCCCTTATCAGGCGTTACGAGAGCCACTTGCAAAATGAAAGGCTTTCCGCGCGACATTTTTGCCCGTGCATTTCACGCGTAAGCACGCACCCATCACCGGTTGCCGGTTTATGCGTGTACTGGTTGGGGGTGGAAGCAGGGGTACTGTAGCAGGGGGACGTGCATGCGCCGGTAGTCTTCATGCTGCTACCGATGAGATGCAAGTTGTGCTAGCGGGAAATTTAACCGTGAAAGTCTCGCGGCTCAATGCGACCTGTCAGCTGTCCTCAGTGGTCCATGGATTTGGGTTTGGGTTGCTTTGTTACACAGACAGCGAGATGCCTACGACGAGGCACGGAAACGGACAGCCACATTTGGTCCACTAGAATAAAGCTCGAGTTTTTCCAGGTTTTAGCTCCCTATGGACAGACGAGTGCCGTTCGCTCGGGGAAAGAACAGCGGGAATCGAAGGAGCGTCTGCTTGAACAGAAGCGCGAATGGGTGCGACAACAACAGAAAGCTGCTGCTGCGGCCATTTCAATCGCAAGTTCCAGCTCGTCGAGTAGCTGGGAATCCCTCCCGGATGAACAGCAACGTCGACGTGAGCCAATATTTCTTGTTGAGTTTGAAGGGCTTTCAGAGCGACAATTTTGGCCGTGCCTTTCCCTTCTAAGCACGCCCACATATCTGCTTGCCGGTTTATCAGGCACGAGTTGCGAGTGGAAGGAAGGGGGGGGGGTGAGGCTTGCACGCGCAGATATAGGTTTCATGCCCTCACTGATGAGTGATGACATGTCCGTTGTGCCCGCAAAAGGATGCCACCAAAGGGGTGACTTGGGCAGATAGGGCCCGTGGCACTCACACGGATCAGTCGACATCAACCATAAGTCACCCAACAAATGCCAACTCTGAAAAAGAACCGACTGTGGCACCCATTCTGTCCCAACTTGCTGCCCTCCGGGCGGATGTACAGCAGCTTCGGAAGGAGAACCAACAACTCCGAAATGAAAACCAAGAGCTTAAACGACAGCTAGAAAGCAAAACAGTGCCAACAGCAACGTCCAAAAGACTGCCTAACTCCCAAACTCGACCCAGCCGATCCCAGAGCACAAAACGTACCCCTACATCTCGACCAACTAGTGAATCCCCTCTCCAGTTAGCGCTCCAAACCATCCGCACAGACATTCACCGCGAACGGTTTGCGCGTCAAGCGGAGCGCAAAAAGGACCAAGAAAACTTCGACAGCCAGCTGAATGAGATCCGTAGTCTCATTCAGTCCATTCTGCAAAAGCTCCCTTCGAGAGAAAACTCTAAGGAACCGCCGCGCAAAGTGTCCATTCGGCCCAACAACCAGTCACAATGAACCGGTCACCGACAGTATTGCAATGGAACTGCCGCAGCTACTCCCACCAGCAAGTTATTCTAAAGCAGAGGATTATCCAGATCCAACCACTTTACATATTACTGCAAGAAACCCGCAGCACTCCTCAAATTCCGGGATACACTACTCATGTGAACTCATCTATCGCACCAACCACTCGGAATCAGCGGATAATGCCACCACCTGGATATGTCGCCGTCCTTGTCCGTTCATCTCTGGGAAACGAGCAAATACAAGACCCTGAATTCTCCTCGCGGATCACGAAGTAGTGGCAGTACATACGCGCCTACCTGGGGGAAAACCCTTTATTGTGGCCACCGCCTATTACAAGCCAACTACCTCATCCTCCACCACTGCTTCCTTTACATGGTTGCATGTTTTAACGTCCCGATTTCCAGGCACCCCTATCTTACTGGGTGGAGACTTCAATGCCCCCAACACCTTATGGGGTTACAACAGAACTCACCCTAGGGGTAAAGCCTTGGAGCATGCTGCAGAAGCAGCAGGTCTTCATCTCATTAACGACCCAGACGCAATCACTCGCATCGGCCTTCACGCTGCTCAACGCGACACTTCACCCGACCTCACTTGGGCGACTGCCGGACTTGTTCAAGCGTGGACTCCATATGCGACTACGTGGGGCAACGACCACCTACCCATCCTCATAAGGCTAAGGAGCAAGACCGTGAGATCAGCCAAAGCAGTGACCAGGGCCGACTGGAACAAATTTCGACACATTATACTAACCTCCAACCCACCGGCATCGCTGGACGAATTTTGCAACTTGATTGCTACTTCATCTGCGCAAGCGCAAGAGACCATCCAATGCCGTGACGACACTCGGCACATGGACAATCATCTGGCAAACATATGGCGGAGAGTGCACGAGCTTACTCGCACTTACCGAGTTAGAGGAAAAAGACACAGAGATTTACAACAAATCCGCCGGCAGTATCGCCTGATGTCAGACTATCAGTGACAACTAAATCAGGATTCCTGGGCGACAATGTGTAGCGATCTCAGTCACGAGCGTGGGCTCTCGGGCCTATGGAAACTGCATCGCAAGTTGAGCGGCAAAAGCAAGGGCCGCAAGCCACTCTTCGAGACCGTCACACTGACGGCACCAGCAAGTGATGTGGAGAAACGGCTTATTACCACATTTTTCCCTACGGCTTCTACGCTACCTACACCACCGTTGCCCATTATCCCCATCGACAATCCTGATTCCGAATTAGATTCTCCGTTTACTATGGCGGAACTCCGTACGGCTATCAGGTTGGGTCGACAGCAATCTGCCCCCGGACACGACAACGTGACCTGGAAGCACCTCTGTAATCTGCCTCCCGAGGCGCTGCCCCACCTACTCACTCAAATTAATTCTTTATGGGAGCAAGGTCTCGTTCCGGACCATTTAAAGCTTACACTCATTTTCCCCATACCAAAGCCAAAGAAGACGGCCGATAACCTCCAATATCTGCGCCCCATCTCATTAACACCTGTATTGTGCAAACTAATCGAAACGCTCATCAATATCCGCATCATCCACCACCTTGTATACGTAAGACCCTACTTTCATCCTGCCCAGACTGGTTTTCGACCCAACTTAGGGACGCACGACAGCCTGTGGCTATTACGGCGGGTCATGAACCGGCCCCATTACAACAGAGGAGATCCAGACCTCGTCATGGCCATCGATCTTCGAAAGGCATTTGATAATGTTAGCCAGGCGGTGATACTTGAGGAACTAGCCAAAGTCTATCCTAGCAGCAGAGCCCAAACCTGGATTCGCAATTTCTTGCAAAGCCGCCCCATACGACTGCAGGGGTCTCACCCGGGATGGGATCCTCTCACTTACTACCTGGATAGAGGAGTCCCTCAAGGATCAATCTTGGGACCCCTATTGTTCAACTTGGCAATGTCCCGGGTAGCGCGCCGGCTCGACCCTGAAACCGCGGCCCGCTTCACCATTTATGCGGACGATATTACTATATGGACAGAGGCAGCTGACTTTCCTTCTCTGGAAGATCAAATAATCGAACTTCAAGCGGCTGCCCACAGTCTAGAGTCATCATTGTGCGAGTTGGGGCTTACGCTCGCTCCAGAGAAGACAGAGCTCTTGGCAGTGTACGGCTGCAAACCACCTCCATCGATCCACACCATTCCAGTGACAATTTCGAACCAGACGATAATCGCCTCAACAGACCCCATAATGTTGCTAGGACTGCCCATTGGAACGAAGAACAGCGCTAACACGTGGCTACAGCGCCTAAAGAAAAAGTGGAAAGGCATCCTTCAAAACATTCGGCGTCTCTCTAACAAATATGGAGGAGCAACTCAAACCGCCACACAGGCGTTAGCTAGGGCCGTCACACTGAGCTCCCTCACTTACGGGGCACTGGCTTACGACCTCAATAAAACTCACATGAAGACCATACAGGTACTACATAGGGCCACTCTTCGCGTGATCAGCGGACTGCCTCGGCACACCCCCATCCACAGTTTGGAGCAATCGGTCCCCCTTCCACCTGTGTCAGCAATCATCGAAGAGGCAAAAGCACAGGCCTTCTTCAAGCGGCCGCTAACCCACCAAAGGCTGTCACTGATTGCATGGGACGAACGCAAAATCCCCACAACATGCACATTTCCAGTACCTATCGCACCTTGGGCACGACCGGACTGCGTCACAGCGCCGCACTCGCACCCCATCGGACGCAGAAACCCTCAGTTGCGTAGACAACGCATTCTGCAGATGCATTCGGCGCAGCAGGACGGCGCAGTCGATATACACACTGATGCCAGTGCGACCCCTCAATGTGTTGGCCTTGCATGGACGTGCCCCGAACTTCCTGATCTGTCGGGATATTGCACCATGATGGACCCAACCTTAAGTTTTGAAGCAGAACTGCACGCTTTGAACGCCGCTGTATCATCCCTCCTGTATGACACTACGACGGCTGTCCCACCTTCGCTTCGACTCATCACGGACTCTTACGAGGCCATACAGGCACTTCGATCCGATACCACCACTAACCCCATTGTGCATGAAATTCTCTACCAAGTGCAAATTCTTCAACGGAACCACATCACTGTCCGCTTTGACTGGGTACCTGGCCACGAGCCGAACTCGACTGGTAACCAGGCGGCTCGTGCGGCCGCACAGGAGTGTGCATTAACTCAAACTCCGCTGGTCTCTGCCGAGGAACCGTCTCGTTCATCTACACCATCTACGTCGTTGCGGATTCATCGCTACAAATTGGATAGACGTCAACGACTAAAAAAACCTTACTCCTACTGGCTACTTAAGTAAACTTCCGCCCTTACCACGTAGTGGCCAGATCTTCATCAACAAGTTTATCACAAACACTGCATTCACACCGGAAACAGTTCGTAAATGGTACACGCCTCACCTTCCTCCGCGATGTCCTCATTGCCAGTCAAGCCTCCCAGCCGACCTCCGGCACTTGGTCTGGACATGTCCAGCCTCCAATCGCCACCGTACCTTCACCGCCCCGAACCCTCAACCAGACCCAACTCTACTGGACACGTCCTTACTCGCACAAATAGCGACGTATTCTCTAAAGAGTGGCCTAGCACGACTGGTATAAGAGCGCCTTCGGTAACTGTCGTGCTTGGACTATTTAGCAGTGGACACAATTAAGACTCCGGCCTGTATATGTATACGACTGCCTCAACTATTGGACTTCATCGAGACATCAATGTGGACAAGTGCTTAAGGTATTGGCTTTCATTTCCCTCCTTTCTTCCCTTACCACGCTCGGACCTCTGGTCTTCCTGTCTTAATAAAGGTTTTTCAATCAATCAATCAATCAATCAATCAATCAATCAATCAATCAATCAATCAATCAATCAATCAATCAATCAATCAATCAATCAATCAATCAATCAATCAATCCGTTGTGCTGGCGGGAGGTTTATACGTGTACGTCCACCGCCCCAAGGCGCATTTTCCGTTGTTTTCAGTGGTCGAGATGATTGGGTTGGTGTGCTACGCAGACAGTCATACCCTAGTTACACAGCGGAAGTGACAGCAGTTACGTTTAACCGTGGTTACTAAACTTTAACCGCGGTTATTGCAAACTGCGGTTTTGGCTGTTACACGGGAAATTCGAAGCGTGTCGACAGCTGTTACTTGGTTGTGAGCGTAACACAAATAAATTAAAAAAAAAACTTTTCACTTAACGATTAAAAACTAAAGAGAAGTTGTACACACAAAAGGAAATATCGTTAAGACAGTTGCTTGAGACCCAAACGCGACGCACTCGCGCGCGGCGAGAGAGGGGCTTCCCCCAACAAGCCGCTCCGCATGCCTTTTTGAACGATTTAATTTTCCCGGAAGGCCACTTGATCTCGAGGAGGGATATTTTTCGTTTGATCCTGCAATTTTTAAGGGTCACAAGCCTCAGCGAATCATGGTGAATTCCCGCGCATAGCGGTAAAAGGTGCTGATCGGGTGAGCAATCACCGGCATACCACGCAAGGCTAGGTCCACCCGTCAATAAACATCATCACCACCACCACCACCAACAGCTCGCAACCGGCTTGGTTTTCTCGGGTCGGCTCGGTGTTGGGAACTTTAGGCTTAGAATCGTGGTGGATATTTGACCGCCGCTATCTCTACAACTGCGCATTATAATACATAGCCAAAATTTTCACCACAGTAACATCCACGTTCTAGCATGTAAAAGTTCTTTTCCGTGATCAGATTGATTTCGAAGAGCGGCGACACGGTGTTGCTGCCGTGGTCTGGGTCGAGCCGCTTCCACTGCCGTACGGGCAGGCGCGGCGGCGTGTTTGCAGGCACTGCCGACGTGCGCGCGGATTGTTGGCGAGTGCTGAAAACGCTTCATGATTTCCTGCTTTATCCACTTTTTTTTTGGCGAACGACGCGCGGACTTTACAAATTTAGCCCGTCTTTTGTCGTAGTTGATCGGATGGATCGGGAAACGAGCCGCTGCTCACGGGCGGTCGCGCTGACTGCGTGAGCGACGCTAAGAACGCAAACGCCTCTTGGGGGCAGCTTTGGGGCGCCCGCTATTTGAGGGCTTTCGTTTCCTCCAAATGCCGGGTAATCTTTTTTTCGCCTCCGCTGATGCGCCGCCACTTGCGTCCGAACTGACTTGCGCGATTTTGAACGCTGCGGCTGCGGCAACTGCGGTTAGCGTGACCGAACTGAGGTGGCCAAGCTCAGTTTGCGTTAACCATGATTAAC
This sequence comes from Haemaphysalis longicornis, assembly GCF_048455015.1. Classification (NCBI taxonomy): domain Eukaryota; kingdom Metazoa; phylum Arthropoda; class Arachnida; order Ixodida; family Ixodidae; genus Haemaphysalis; species Haemaphysalis longicornis. The sequence goes on along the minus strand of NW_027526203.1, from coordinate 437,093,946 downwards.
GCAGTTTCGTCTGTCGAGTAACGCAGCAAACTACGGTTTTATCTAACAGCGGTTTGCTTAACCGTGGTTAACTCTGCCCGTGTAACTATGGTATAAGATACCTCCGACGCGGGAGGGAAACAGGAAGCTCCATGTTTGTCTACTAGAATAAATCTCGAGTCCTTCAAAGTTTAATTTGGCTAAGTGCTAATTGCTCGCGATCGTTAATTACAAACAAACGTGTTTTGTTTCGTGCATTTTGTATACTGCGTCCAGCTTCACAGGTAATCCTTTACAGAGTGGAAGGGCACTAATTTTTTTTTGTCGCTGGGTAGTCCACATTAAATTTAGCTGTTAGGTAAACTCCCTCGTCTTGGCTGGCTTCGTGCCGCCACCTGCATGCATGCCGTCATCGCAATCATCAGAAAGACAGAGGATCAATTTCCCCTGACAGAGAGATGAGCCGAGACACTTCTGAACGCTGTGCCGTGCACCCAGAAACTCGGGCCCCGTTTTATTCCACGGTCGTGGCGTTCGTGGCTGCTTGCGCACCGGCGCCGCGTGGCCCGCACTCATTGGTTGTCACTCACCCCCAGCGCAATCGCCGCTGGGGCGCCGCCACATAGCCCCCTCCCCTTGAGACGGAGTTTGGAGAAGGAGTTCTTGTAGAAAGCGGCACAGCAAAACGCACAGTTTTTGCGTTGCGAGGTTCACGGGTGGTAGTGCGAACGGAAGGGAGAGTGGTGGTGTTCAGTGTGGAATGGTGGATGGTGGAGTGGAACGCAGGCAGGGCAGCTTCGGTAAAAGTGGGCTTGAGGCGAGCGATGGAAACGACGGTGTCGCGGCCGTTGACGCGAACTGTAAACGTCTTGTCAGAGCGTGAAATGACGAGATGAGGGCCGGTGTAGGGCGGTTGAAGGGGCCGGCGGGTACTGTCGACACGGATGAAAACGTACTGGCTGTCAGAAAGGTTTGGATGAATAAAAGTATGCTTAGCGGAACACGACCGTGGTGATTGGGGGCGGATATAGCTGAAAAACCGGGTTAAATCGTTTACGTAGGACAGGCCAGGGGAGGAAAGGTTGTATTGCGGCTGCGGAGGGTCCAGGAAGTCTGCCGGTAAGCGCAAAGACGTGCCATAGACCATTTAAGAGGCGGCACAACCAAGATCTTCTTTGATGACAGTGCGTAATCCTAGCAGCACAAGAGGAAGGTGAGCTGTCCACTGTTCAGGTGATTCGTGAGCCATCAATGAGGCCTTTAGCTGCCGATGAAACCTCTCGACCGTGCCGTTGGCTGGAGGATGGTAGGCCGTTGTTTTCAGGTGAGTTACACCGAGTAGGCATGTCAACCGGTGAAAGAGCGTGGACTCAAATTGGCGGCCACGGTCAGTTATAATCTCCGACGGCACGCCAAAACGGGTGATCGACGTGGACATAAGAGTGGAAGCAACAGTCTCAGCTGTAACATCGTCGATTGGAACCGCCTCCGGCCAGCGAGTAAAACGGTCGATCACTGTCAAGATGTAACGGTAGCCCTTAGATAGTGGTAGCGGTCCAATGAGGTCGACGTGAATTGTGGAGAACCTAGAGTCCGGCAAGGGAAAAGGGGCCAGAGGTCATGTGGTAGGCCGAAAGACCTTGCATTGCTGGCAGGCGAGGCAGGAACGAGCCCATGCACGTACGTCAGTATTCATGCCAGGCCAGACGTATTTCTCGGCAACCAAACGCCGTGAAGCACGAACTCCAGGATGAGAGGGACGGTGAATAGAGTTGAAAGCAATGCGCCTGAGAGAAGCAGGAAGGTACGGTCGTCTGCGGCCTGAAACCGGGTCAATGTCGCAAACGATGCTGATTCCCGAATCACGGCAGACAATGTCCTGGAGTTGCATAGATGAACTGTTTGAAGAACGCAGAGTGCGGAGCTCCTCGTCATCTCGTTGGGCTTGAGCCAACTCTTGAGTACTGAAACCGGAGCGTTCTATGGCCGAAATACGGCTAAGGCCGTCGGCTGGGATGTTGTTAATTCCCTTGACATGCTGAATGTCCGTCGTGAACTCTGCAAGATACGCCAAGTGTCTCGTCTCTCGGAGAGAATATGTAGTCTTCGATGACTTGAAGGCGTTCGTAAGAGGCCTGTGATCGCTGAAGATCACGAAGCTGCGGCCCTCAAGGAAAAAACGGAAATGCTTAACAGCGAGGTATGCCGACAGGAGCTCCCGCCCGAAAGTGCTGTAGCGTTACTCAGTTGCAGAAAGCTTTTTTGAAAAGAAACCGAGCGGGTGCCAGGTGCCACGGATGTGTTGCTGAAGTACACCTCCAACCGCACAGTGCGAAGCGTCTACCATCAGGCTCGTGGGAGCGTTGTGGCGCGGGTGCACAAGGAGAGTAGCAGAAGCCAGGCGCTCCTTGATGGTAGTGAATGCGCGATCGGCAGTTTCAGTCCATTCAAGCGTGCACTGGGGAGACTTGGAAGCTTGAAGGGAAATTTCGAGAGGATGCACAATGGCCGCACAGTTTGGGATGAACTGTCGGTAATAATTTACCAGTCCCAGGAAACAGCGCAGTTGGCGTAAGAACTCAGGCCGAGGGAAGTCGATTATGGCCTTCACTTTGTCTGGTAGAGGGCGAATTCCATTGCGGTCAACGAGGTGACCGAGAAACTCCAGCGACGGCAATCCGAATACGCACTTTTCACTGTTAAGGATGAGGCCATGCTCTGCTAGGCGTTCGGAAACTATCCGCAGATGGTGCAGATGCGCAGATGACGATGAACTGGCGACAAGAACGTCATCTATGTAGGCGAAAACAAAAGGCAAGCCACGGAGGAAGACATCTATGAAGAGTTGAAAAGTCTGAGCTGTGTTGCGCCACCCGAAAGGCATCCGGGTGCATTCGAAGAGGCCGAACGGTGTAATGTTGGCAGTTTTCTTGACGTCATCCGGGGATACAGGCATTTGGTGGTAGGCTTTTTGGAGGTCAAGCTCTGAAAATATGGTACATCCGCTGAGGTTATTGGTGAAGTCCTGTATATTAGGAAAGGGGTACCTGTCGGGTACAGTGGCCACGTTCAAGGAGCGGTAATCACCGCTAGGTCTCCAGTCACCTGATTTCTTCAGGACCATGTGTAACGACGAATACCAGTTGCTCGAGGACGGGCGAGCAATGCCAATCTCAACCATGTGATGAAATTCCTGCTCCGCGATTTTATGTTTCTCCGGAGCAAGGCGACGCGCCACGGCATGCGTAGGGGGACCGGTTGTAATGATCTGATGAACCACGTCATGAAAATAAACAAAGTAGCCCCTGTTTTCAAGTCCGGCAAGCGCTCCGACCCAACCAATTATCGCCCGATCTCACTTACATGTATTGCCTGTAAACTTTTGGAACATATCATATATTCGCACATAGCTAACCACCTCGAAAGAAATTCTTTTTTCTTCAGCAATCAGCATGGCTTCCGTCCAGGCCTGTCATGTGAAACTCAACTTTTTGAATTCACCACAGACCTTCACCTAAACTTAGATTCTTCATTCCAGACAGACGTCATTTACTTAGATTTTTCAAAGGCCTTTGACTGCGTACCTCATAAACGACTAGTGTCCAAACTTTCGTGTCTTCATCTCGACCCGCTAATCCTATCATGGATCACCCGTTTCCTAACAGATCGCGTTCAGTTCACTTGTGTTGGAGATCGCTGCTCAGAAACTACCAAAGTAATATCCGGGGTTCCTCAGGGATCAGTACTCGGTCCACTTCTTTTCCTTATATTTATAAACGACCTCCCAACTGGCATTTCATCTCCAATCCGTCTTTTTGCCGATGATTGTGTAATTTACCGCCGTGTCACAACCACCGACGACCAATCCGTCCTCCAAAAGGACTTAACCTTAATTGCCAAATGGTGCTCACGCTGGATGATGAGTCTAAATGTTAGTAAATGTAAGTTCATGCATGTGACCCGGAAGCGCTCCATAACTACATTCCCATACTGCTTAGGCACAGTTAATCTATCTGAGGTCCATAGCTACCGCTACCTTGGCGTTACCATCACTAACAAACTAAACTGGTCTAAACACATTCTAAAATTAACCGCCGATGCCTCGAAGTCCCTGAACTACCTTAGAAGATCGTTATACCTGTCCCCTCCATCGATCCGTAAAATAGCATATGAGACCTTCGTCCGCACCAAACTGGAATATGCCTCCTCCATTTGGAACCCGCACCAAACGTACCTGGCTGATATACTAGAAGCTGTCCAAAACCGCGCTACCCGTTTCATCTCATCCAAATATGGCCACTCTACCAGTGTCACCCACTTAAAAGCATCTGTCGGACTGCCACTCTTAGCATCAAGACGTAAAATCTCACTACTCTGCCTATTCCATAAATTGTATTATAACTTCCCTGACCTTCGTTCTACGCTCTTATTTCCACCCGTGCGCTCATCACATCGCCTCTTCAATTCTATGAGCATTCAGAGACTTCACGGTTCTACCAACGCTTTCAACAAATCTTTCCTTCCCGTAGCAATAGAACAATGGAACTCCCTACCAGAATCTGTCGTTGCCGAGCATAACCCTTCGAAATTCCGTGAGTTACTAAGCTCCTATATCCTTAATTAACCTACAATATTCTGTTTCTCGTTCTTTTTCTACGCGTAATTTTAGCGTCATTTCCAACTGCTTTTTCCTCTGGTTGCTTCTTTTCATGTCTGAAAAATGTAATTACTCCCCCTGCGTCCCGATGACGGCAAGGCTCCTTCTTCAGAGGTGACACGGCTTACATTGCAACGCCGCCTTGCAACCCTTCGCCGCTGCCGGCCTTCCACGAACCCCGCCCTGCGGAACGCAGCTCGTGTGTTTACACAGACTGGGGAGTCCCTTGCGAGCCATTGCGGCTCCGTGGGGTTCGCTGTAAAGGCACTTCCTCCAGTTCGCCCCTTTCTCGAAGATGGCAGTTCCGGCAAGGTCAGCTTTTTGGTCTGCCGCCCCGCATTGTTCGGAGACGGGGGCTGCGTTCCTTGACCTGTCTGCGGTCGTCGTTCTTTCCCTGCCTTGTCCTCCCGGGAATATTTTGGGGTACTGAGCGCAAAGAGTGGGGAACTCTACTCCGAGTGCTTCGCCCATTGTTGCATGCTCCTTGGGGCATGGGGATTAGCCGGCCCACTGACGCCAAAAGCTTGTGACCGTGTGAGCGTACTCAGGCCGGCGGGCCGGCGCCCTTCTGGCTGCTCGTTCATAGGGCATTGGCACGCGTTTCAAATGCCATACGGTTGACGCCCTCAGTCAGTTCATTGCTCTTTCTAGCTTTTTTTTTTTTTGGCGGACTAAGGAAACTTTGACTTCTTGAAATTGGTCACCTCTCTCCCTCCCCCTTCTCTCTTTTCATTTCTTTTTTCATGCCTGTTCGTCTTCCCTTTCTTTACACGAATGCATGTCGGAATTGTTTATGTTTTATTGTCTTAATTCTTGCTATGTGTGTGCTATTGTTTTGCCCCCCCCCCCCTTTTTATTCTTTTCATGCCTGTAGGTCTTCACTTTCTTTACACGAATGTATGTCGGAATTGTTCCTGTACTACTGTCTGTATTCTTGCTATGTGTGTACTATGATTTCGCCCCCCCTTATGTAATACCCCGCAAGGGGCCTTTAAGGGTACAATAAATGATGAAATGATGATGATGATGCTTCACTGGCTTTGTCCAGTCAGGAGGTGCAGTCAAGGAAGCAAACTCATTCAGCAACTCCCGGTACGGAGAAGGTAGGTCGCAAAGAATCGTAAAGGTGAACGGGTAGACGGTAGACGATCGGCCTGTGACAGAAAGGCAGGTTGCCGCGTCCAGGATTCTTTTTAAGGCCATGTCAACCAGGAGGCCGAAGTTCGAAAGGAAATCGGATCCTAGAATGGCGTGACTCACGTTGGCCATGCGGAAAATCCAGCGGAACGCATGGCGTAGGCCGATGTTTACCATCAGGGATTTTTTTTCTGTACACGGGAATGCTGGACTTGTAAAGATGGCACAGTGGTGGTTGAGTGCGGTCATAGGAATTAGCGGGGAGCACACTCACTTCAGCACCAGTGTCAACTAGAAAACGCTGACCACTCGTTGCATCTGTGATGTAGAAGAGGCGGCTGTCCCTGGCTGGGGAATCAGTCGCCGCCGCTAACGATCCCTCGTCGCGTTTCCCGACCACCCACAAGGACGGGTGTAACGTTGCGCCGCTGCACCGAAGCGGCGATGGTACCAGCACAAGGAATCAGTGTGACGAGGCTGCTGGCGCATTGTGTATTCCTGACGGTAAACGTGCGGCGACGAGGGACGGGGAGAATGGTGAAACCGATGAGTGTTGCACCCTTGCGACGATCGGTAGCCAGCAGACGCGACAAGCTCCTCCAGGGTTTGCATGCGCTCTTGTAGAGCGGTGACGTCGTTGGATACCAGTGACGGCAAGGTGGTAGAAGCCCCTACGTTGGTATGTTCGGGAGATCGAGCGGGTGCCACCGCGGTTGGAGACGAATGTAATGTGGCGACTTCCATTATCTTGTCGGCGTGCGCGGCCAATTGTGGCAAGGGAAGGTCAGAAGCCGTCGCGAGGATCATCTGCACAGACGAGGGAAGCCGTTCTAGGAAAAGTTCCTTCAGCAAGCGGAAGTCCGCTGCAGGAGGTGTTTCGCCGAGCAGTATTTGCAGTTCGCGAAGGAGCTGCGAAGGTCGACGATCACCCAACTCCTCCGCAGAAAGCAGCCGCTGGAAACGCCGCCGTTCAGAACGCCTCGTGCGGCTCAAGATGGCAGCCTTTAATGTGTCGTAAGGGTTCGTGGTAGGTGGGTTTGCGAGGATGTCGCGAACTTGGACTGCGATCTCAATAAGTAGTGACTGTTGGAGATGGTTGAAGTGGGTCTCTTGCGACGTAATGTGGCTCACTCGGAAACTTGCCTCGGCTTGACGAAACCAGACGTCGGGGTGCTCAGCGCTGAAGGTGGGCAAACGGCAGGCGATGGCGGAGATGCCATGTGAAAAGGCAGTGGAGGACGCATAATTATCGCCGCTGTCGCGAGGAGGGTCCATTCTGGCTGCTTGACTCCGCTGCAGCGTCCGGGTCACCAATATCGCGAACGCGACAGAGAGATGAGCCGAGACACGTCTGAACGCTGTGCCGTGCACCCAGAAACTCGGGCCTCGTTTTATTGAGTGCAATGCACTTCTTAAGCGACCCTGAACCTGCGTCCACCGGCGATGTCCGCACACGTGGAGATGGGCGCGCGCAGCCTGGCCGCTGACATGGCACATACCCACGTGGGGGATTGGCCAAGAATCGGGCGTGAGAAGGGCTAATGCTCCTGCTTAAAGGAGTACTGACACGAAATTTCAAAGCTGAGATCCGCTCTAGCAATCAAGTACAACGACAACACAAATAGGTATCTGTGAATAAATGCATCTTTCTTTCTTTGTAGTTGTGTGTGTGTGTGATCTCTCTTTCGCGAACATTACCGAACCGCGCAAATTCAACTCGTGCATTCGCACTTTCACATTCTTCCCCTCGGGGAAATGCGGGGAATTTTTCCACGCTCGTGGCGTTCGTGGCTGCTTGCACACCGGTGCCGCGTGGCCCGCACTCATCGGTTGTCACTCAGCTCTAGCCCCATCGCCGCTGGGGCGCCGCCACACCCTCTTTGGGTATATGATAGATGCTTTGAAGAAGACGACGTAAAATGTAGGAAGAATTTTACCTGTTCAACGCCAAAGGATTTGTCGTGACCATCTCAAATTGAAAAAGTTTTACGACAATGTGTAAACAACTGCCGGCATGCCGATTTAAGTACAATAGCTCTCGTTGATCGAGACGCCATTGTGTCATCAAACGCTATCATCACCATCAAAACGCTATCATCCCCACGTACACTACCGTCCATATAAAACGCCACGTTTGAGATGGACCGGTCTTCTGGAAACGGCTTTGAGTTTCCCAGCACTCCGAAGCCGCCTTCACGTTCACCTGGATGCAAGGGTGCCGTTGCCGTCGCGCCACCAGCCAGTAACGAAGACACCAAGTGTGTGACAAGGCTTGATAAACTTAGCCGGGCGTGGCTGCTCAGCGCCGCCGAAGTGAACTACGATGAGCTGAAGCGATTGCTCCATGAAGACCCTGACCTCTACCGCCTCAAGGACTTCACTTCGGGCTACACGGCGCTGCACTGGGCGGCAAAGTTCGGCAACTCCGAGATCGTCACACTCATTGCAGGCGTATGCGGTCTAAACCCGAATGTGAAGACTCACGGAGGCTATACCCCGCTACATATTGCCCACATGTTCGGCCAACAGCGAATAATTGACCAACTGTTCACTTATGGGGCTGACATAAACATCCGTGATCACAGTGGTCGCAAGCCGACTCAGTACCGGAAGGGCGGGGTCCCTCTGCCCATTGGCAAGTCAGTGGCGGACGCCTCCAGAAGCCATCAAGGAGCTCCCCTGACCCCTGCGAAACAAGTCGGCTTCGCAGCGATGTGCAGCGCCACGAGAAAATTGAAGAAGACCATTACTTCTCTCGCCACCCCACTCCGTGCACAGAAGCCCAAGGTGTGGGCTTCCGCAGATTGCGTCTCTCCGCGGAACATGGGCCCCCCAGAGGACGCGTCCACGAAAGCACAGCCAAGAAAAGTGCCCCAGCTGTTGAAATCCCGCAGTCTTGACTCCGTACGAGCGAAGCCAAGCTATATCCCGCTGAAGAATGAAGGGGACTTTGATAGAGCTAGTTTTTGTGATCTGGAACAATGGTGACCGGGCAGAAGAAATGATGGCACAGGGATAGGTTGAAGCTCTGTGGTGTGTACAAATACGAATAATATCCACCGCCCCTGATGCCTGGCCGTTTCGTCCCAGCCTCATTTAGAACTCCGCTATGACTCACCGGGTAATGTTTGGATGTCGTTTAATCAGTGTGTAGGCATATACTTGCACCTGTCAATGCTGAGAGGTGTTCAAGAGAAACGAACGAAAAAAAAACCGGAAAAGTTAATTGTTTAAATCAAAACTAACTTCAGTAGTGAACCCATTTAACACCTGCCAATCATAGCTGTTACTCCCAGCAGTACTACGTAAGAAATGCACCGAGAGAACATGAATCAAAGTTATTTAAGGCAGAAACGCTACGATGTGCGCGAGATACAAATTTCTGAAGCACCGATACGGCAAGGTTTGGCGTTACTTAGCAATTATTGACGCTCTTTTGACGAACAGCTACCAGAACTTTGAGACTTCCCGCACTTTTGCTACGCGTCGCTGAAGGTTACGCTTTTGATTATCGCAGGCATAGTACATTTTCGAAACAAATGTTGAACTGTCAATAAAACGTTATCTCTGGAGGACAGAGGCATGCGAAATTTTACGGCTCATTATTGATTCTGCTTGTTTTTGTTTTCTTCCATCGTTATGCTAATTGTGTTTTGTGTCGATGGCTGCATGGCGAGAACGATTAGCAGGCAGCAGATACAGAGGCGGCCAGGGCTACTTTAGGTACTGTCGAACAAAAAAATTCCTCCGGGCACTTAGGTTTACTTACGTGCTTTGACGGCGAAAGCACGTCGATCCCTATCAAAGATTTTTTGCTGCTGCAAAGTACTTTTGGTAAAAAACGTCAACGGAATTTTCAGCTAACATGGCCATTCAACGGAATTTTCATTGGATACGATGCGTATGCATGCTACGGCATTTTGGTGCGTCTGCTTGCCCACAATACAAAGAAATGACCGACCCGAGCGACAAGCGGAACAAATTTATAGGATGGCATGGCTTAGTGCGTATGCAAGACGTCAATCTCAATCTGAGGGCCCCATTTTTGAGCCAAATCGAATGCTTGGCTTTTTCACAAGCTCGCGCTTTGGGCACGTGTTGCACGTTATTGTAGCGTGTTGCGGTGAATAAGACTCACCGGTGAGTGTCTTAGAGAACATATGGTCACCAAGGCAGTTGTTCACCGAGGTCTGCGAGCACAAACGCAGCGCCCAGTCAAGGGCCTTGCTGAGGTCCAGTTCTTGTCGGTTCACAATGCTTATGGAGTTGATTGATTGATTGATTGATTGATTGATTGATTGATTGATTGATTGATTGATTGATTGATTGATTGATTGATTGATTGATTGATTGATTGTAGATTTTAACGCGCCGATGCAACGCAGGCGATGAGGCGCGTTGTAGTGGAGGACTCTGCATTAATTTTGACCACCTGGGGATCTTTAATGTGCGCCGAAATGTCGTACACACGGGCGTTTTTGCTTTTCGCCTGCATCAGAAAAGCGGCCGCCGCGGCCGGGCATCGAACTCATGACCTCGGGCTCAGCAGCACAACGCCTTAGCCACTGAGCCACCGCGGCGGGTTGCTTATGGTGTAGCCCTCTGTGTGATGATATTGGAATTACTTTTCTTTCGCCGTCCTCAGCGAAGCTCCTGGAACGGGCGCCGATAATATTATGGTGCACGACGTGGCGATGATTACGGCGCGAAGTCAGAGGACCTCGGCTGATATGCACGCGTAGCGACCAAACCCAGGGTCGGAAATAGTCTGATTCGAAGTCATCACGAGATACGTGAGAGTTCGCTGGCATTCGCAATGTCAGTGGAGGTAGTCATTCGTTCCCTGTTCCCCTGACGTTAGCTCCCACATCCACGGTGGACGCTCAAGGACATGCCGCCAGACTCTTTCACCTCCGGCAATGGCGCAACGCGGCATGATGGCCGGGGGCCCCACCAGATGGACAAGGGTCAGGGGCCCCTCGCAAGGGTAAAGGCAGCTGTCCAGACGTGAATTCCCCTTTCAACGGTCAGCAGTCGACCAGGGACGCCTGTACCCATTAAAGAAACCGGTGGGCGCCCGGCGGTCCGCGCATTCAAACCCGGTACCTCCCGCATACGAGGCGAGTGTTGTATCTCTGAGCCATCGCTGCAGTACGGCAGGGCAGCATAAGCCCCCAGAATACCGAGGCGTTTGCTCCGCTTGTTTATCAACAAACACTCATCCTTCCGGAACCATTGAATTGAATCGACAAAATCGTCCATCACACACGGACACTCTATAGGCCAGTTTCGACAAAGTGATAAGCTTTCCTTATATATAAAAAAAGGTTACCTGGCGTGGCGTGTTAGATAGACAAGCCGAACAGGACACTCCGCTCGAAACACATGATAAAAATAACCGGAGCGGCTACACGCTGGTAACAACACAAACAAAGTAAATCCCAAAGCATTACTTGTGGCAATATATGCAGTTTTAAGACAAAGCAAACTCGCGCCCAACGCGCAAAATTATCCCGCGTGAAGAATCGGCAACATACTGAAACAATTAACGGTGAAATTTACTCACGTATCTGACAAGTACTGGCCTTCATCAAAGTGGACTACAAACTGATAGAACGCTGCTTGACATGACAGAGACGAAGAGAGGAAGTTCATTGCCCAGGGGAATGTGTTTTGGCGGCGAGGGAGAGATATCGTGCCAGGAAGTGGTTTATCTATACATCTGGCTGACGAGGACAAGAAAAAGGCAAATGCACAAAAGAGGTGATATCTAGTTTAAGGGCACCCACTTTGAAAGGTAGTTATTATCGACAGGTTCGCTTTTAAATGAATGTGCACACACTTATAGACTTACGTGTGCACGAGACGGGCGCTGCCTTGAAAGGTCGTCCTAACGGGGGAAAAGGCATGAAGGAAAAGAGTGGTGAAGAGGGAAGAAACAGCACAGGCGCGTGCACTCATAGATGCAATCGAAACACAGCCTTCTGGCACAAAAGAAAAGATCCTCCACTTCCGGGCCAGATTGGGTTGAAGGCATTATGCCACAAGGGATGTGATTTGTGGCACCCAGCACTGTTCGCAGAATTTTAGTTTGAGGGTGGGGAGAGAGGGGGGATCGGACTTTGAAAAATAGAGAACATGAAAGGAGGAAATAACTAAAATGCAACAGAAACCAAGCGAAAACAAAACAAACAAAGCCTAAACAAATAGATGTAGAACTACGGGATGCCTTGGACGCAGTTTACATGATCTTTCGGCTGTTTTGTTCATTTTTGTTTTAAGGAAAAGCTTTTTACACCCTTTTTTATTGAGTGAGGCTCGATCCCTTGGCCAGGAATCTCGTAGGCAGCAGTATTTATAGGAGTCGAGGCAGCGTACTTCCAATATGTCGCCAGAAATGAAACTGTACTGGCCCAATGGCAAGCCATGCATGGGGGCATGAAATGGACCTGCTATACTTGTATCACCTGTATTTCTTCCTCCGCGATACGTAACGTCTAGTACGTTGGTATACCACATCAAAAAGTATCTTATGTTAGCAGTTTGAGACTAGGGGAATTGATTTTGACACGGCACGCGCTTGGAAATCACTGGGCACAGGTTCGGCTGTTTATAAGCAACCCATTTGGAGCATATAAAATTGCGGCACCATCGTCTGCGGTTCTTTCCCATATTTTTTTTATTTGAGACACTTCCAGAACACCTTTCATATTGTGGATGACTCATGTTCACTGCACCATGTATTGCCAAATCTATAGAGCGGGGCAAATGTTAAACCATTAACACGACGACATTGAGGATCACTTCAAAGCAACGTCGGAAATTTTTAATCCCCCATTTTTGTCCAACACCGATGCCGTGGCCCTCGGCAATGTGTGCAGGAGACATTGAGTCGATAAGAACGATGATCTACCTTCGAGGTCCGTTTGGGGACAATTGCATGCCTCTCGGAGACACCTCGGATCACCTCTCTGCTGCAGTGAAGTGCCACTGCTGCTTGCCAGTGCACAAAAACCGTACTTCGAACAAACATCAGAGGAAATAGCGAACTCCAAGTGTGTCTAAAAGTACAATACAACTTTCAAGAGCAAGAACACCATCGGCTTCATTTCTGACAGGCCTCTTCAGATTGCCCTGCCTCGACTCTTTACGGGAATTGTGATGAAAAAACACAAGGTAGGTTCATCAAAACGTCTGATTTGCCCCGATGACTACGGTGGCAATTTTGTCAGCAACTTCCAACAACTAAGTTAAAATTAAGGAGAACACATGAATCATTAGCAACTCGCCAGATGCTCTCTCGCCGGCACTTTGTGACGTCACAGGATCTTGTTTGTACGACTTGCTGCCGCCATCCAAAACTGCCGCTAACAAACATGCCTGTGCGAGTTTGATGGGCCTCTAGTTCCATTTGAATGTATCGCTTGAATGTTAACGGGCAGTTAACTCGCTGATAACTATGTTTTTAGTGTTCTGCCTATTTCGTCCCTGCGTGTAGGGTGATATTTCATAGTTTTAAAAATGTTTTTAAACCATTATAAATGCGGCGGAAGACACATGACGATGCAGGAACCTGAAACCTTCGGCGAAAAACTGCGACTGCGCGTAGGGTTCGCTAAGGTGGAAAATTTATTGTACGCTCACGAGTATTGACTGCTGGAAAAACCGATATACTTTTCTTTAACAGCAGCATGTAATCCGCTCGGTGGTCATCACAGATGTATTCAAGCGGAGCTTGAAATAACTCACTTGAACGTGCGATGTGTGCGTGCTAAACGCCATACAATAAAGCCCACATTAAGCAGCTCGGGTGATGATGACCTGAATTCACGTTCGCAGGTCTATGGGTACGGCATACGTGATTCGTTCGGCTGAAGAGCTGTATGCTAGACGCCATACGATAAATCCCACCTTAAGGAGCTTTGATTATGATTATGATGATGATGATGATGATGATGAGGTGAATTCACGTTCGCAGATCTATGCTCACGGCATAGATCCGTTCGGCCGAATAGTTGTATGCTAGACGATATGCGGGAAAATTCACCTTAAGGAGCTTTGATTTTATGATGATGATGTATGAGCTGAATTCACGTTCGCAGGTCTACAGGTACGGCATGAGTGATTTGTTCGGCGGCCGAAGAGTTGTATGCTAGACGCCATACGGTAAATCCAACCTTAAGGAGCTTTGACGATGATGATGGTGGTGGTGGTGATGATGATGATAATGAGCTGAATGCACGTTCGCAGATCTATGGGTAAGCCACGGGTGATTCGTTCGGCCGAAGAGCAGCCAGTTATGCGGGCAGGCGCTCATGAGCGTAATCGTGAGCGTGCTGGAGAGCATCGTGCGGGCTCCGAAGTTGGTCAGGCCGAAGTGGAGGCTAACAAGCGACGAAGGCCACAGTTGTCGTTGTGCATTGCGTGTTTCCCACAAGCTTCACATGTTCTACCTTTTAGTTTAGCAAAGGGACGAATAATTTTTTTTTCTAAAAATGCCACGGAAACTTGTACTGCTTGTGACCAGCCTTCACAACTCGTACGATTCACGGCAGCAAGTGCGTTAGCAGTCCTTCTGCGGTCTTTTTTCTTTAAAGGAACACTGTAGACAAAATACAAGTTGCTCTAGATCGATAAATTAGATTACCGGGAACACGAATATAACACTACTACGCGTAGCTTTTCTGAAATAAGGTAGAAAGTTGCGAAAACTGGAAGGCAGATATCGCCGCCATTGGCCATATCCCGCAGCTTACACCGGAAGTGGTTAAAACTGCGTGACAAATATTTTACCATTAGGCCTTCAGATGTTCTCAAAAACGTAAGGGGAAGTCTTCGTAGTGTCATCCATCCATCGTTAAGTAGCGCTTTAAACAGGACGAAAGCTGAGAAGACACACGACGGCGCTACCGTCGATTCGTAGTGTCATGTTTGAATGTTTGAACAAAAAGAAAGCTAGAAAGAAACAGTATCATGGGAGCCCAGCCGATAGATCACGCGGCGAACCCAAAAGCCAACTTCGTTTAAGTTTCGGTGCAGCACCTGGTGTTATACTCGGCCAGAAGATTGTGTGACCCTTGTGCAGTACTGTGGGCATGACCACTCTTAATATGACTCTCGGCAGGCTTTCCCTGCGCTAAAAAAACACGGGGCCGCGTATTTTCGCTGAAGTCAGCATTTTCAAGAGTACGCAACGTCTGCTACGCGACGTCTTCCCTAGCTACCGCTGAATGGCCCTACTCGTCCACGCTGGCGGTCATGGAGGAAAGCTATGCGAGGCGGCGTGCGGGGGCGGCGCACAAGCGGTTCGTTCAACGCCAACGTTATAGTGAACTAGAATTCTAGTTCACTATACCAACGTTCTTCCCACTGGCGATTCGCCTCATCGCGTGACGAAACGCGACGTCGCAAAGCGATGAGCCGGCCGTCGCTTTTCGTCGCTTTGCGACGGCGGAGCAGATCGCTTTCGGTTCGAATTCCCTCGTCGCGCGACGGCCTCGCGAAACCGGATAGCCAATCATGGCTGCGGAGTAGGCTGACGTAGCCGGAAACGAAACGTTTGTTTGCATCCGGCAATGCAAACGGCGGCGAACGGGCGAGCCGCCGCCGCAGGGCTCGCTCGGCCAGAGTTTGGCCCGCTATCGCTGTACCCGCCGGGTCGGGCCGGCAAGCAACTTCCCGTGCGCTTCGGTTCTTTGGTCAGTGGTTTCAGCGTACGCGTGCACTAATCAACGAATAGCGTGGAACTCATCAGTGCGGAGAAACGTGTATGGATTGTAAAAGCAAGTAATCATCGTATATAGGTGGATAGCGAGACGGTAGGTTGACTTGCAGCCTCTTCGTACTTCTATCGGCGACTGGTGAACACGCGTAGAGTTCGGAGGCGTCAGAACATTGCGCCTGTGAAAAGAAGCGAAATTTGTGGGCCCCGCTTTTCTGATGGAGGCGAAAAGCAAAAACGCCCGTGTGTGCGAGATTTCGGCGCACGTTAAAGATCCCCAGGTGGTCAAAATTAATCCGGAGCCCTCCACTACGGCGCGCCTCATCGCCTGCGTTGCGTCGGCGCGTTAAACCCTACAATCAATCAATCGAAATTTGTGGGCCGTGATGCGGGTGTTGGGGCGTGAAAGCAAGCGTGTGCATTTCTTCGTGCGATAATATGTTGAAAAGAGCCTTCTTCAGTTTGTTATTTTCTGCTCCTCCCACAACCCGCAATGCTTTCGGCATTGTTCCAGGTTAGTAGCATGTGTTTTAGTTTGATTTCTATCTGCTTTTGTCGCGCTCGTGTAACATAATTTTCTTTGACTGCGAATGGTTGACGCACCAAGGAGGTCGTACAAGTGGGGAAGCAGCTGCGCCGAACGCAGTCGCATCATCGCTCATCGCAAGTGCGAACACCGCACCACGGCCTCATCGCGCGACGAGGCAAATCGCCAGTGGGAATGAAGGGACAACATGCTCGTCTTCAACAAAGCCTCAATACTGATCATTGCTCCCATGAAGAAACATTTTGCATCGTGGTCCGGAGCAGCGAAGGACGTGGGAGTTAGGGAAAGCATGACCGATTTGACCGAAACTGTCGAAACCGCTTGGTACGTGGTAGCGTTGTACGCATTCGATACCGCTGTACACCACCGCTGTCTCGCTTGGTTCCAGCTTATCGTGACGCAAACAGCGGCTGCAGCAGCCTCCGTTTGCGTCATGGAATCACTGCGAGGGAAATGAGGAAGGAAAATGCGTTGTTTGATTAGCCATTTCTCAGCATTTACTGCATCTTTCGGCACCGAACCAACACTCAAATGGCTGCGGGAAGCCTAGGCTTTCGTTCGAAACCAACTTACTGGTTGCCGTCAGTGTCCCTCCAAAGCCTCCCTTCTAATCACTTGCTTTTTTACCGCCGCGGTGGCTCAGTGGCTAAGGCGTTGCGCTGCTGAGCACGAGGTCGCGGGTTCGATTCCCGGCCGTGGAGGCTGCTTTTCTGATGGAGGCGAAAAGCAAAAACGCCCGTGTGTTCGAGATTTCGGCGCACGTTAAAGATCCCCAGATGGTCAAAATTAATCCGGAGCCCTCCACTACGGCGCGCCTCATCGCCTGCGTTGCTTCGGCGCGTTAAACACCACAATCAATCAAAATCACTTGCTTTTGTTATCGTTGCAGCGTATATAGCAAAATTAAGCGCGAGAACCCATATGGTACGCGTCTTTGCAAAGGCACGTGTCTAAAGCAGGCGGCCGCTAATAACTGGCAGCCGTTGCAAGTGTGCAGCACCGTTTTACGATCTACGAGCGCTTGCTGCTTCAGAACTGCAGCGCGCGGTGCTTTTTTCAATTGCAGGAGCTCCGTTGTCGGCAACGGATCCTTCCAGGCTCACCGATTAGGCACTCTTAATGGCTGAGCGAAATGAGGAGACTTCCGACGCAGCGCGTTTGTGAAGCTTTGTTCGAGGCTTTTGCTCACAAATATTTGTTTTTCCTCTTTGCTGAAAGGTTAGGCACGATGTGTTTTGGGTCATCTGGGAATATCGTAGGTATGGCGTCGGGTTTCAGGCGCGGTTTATCGTGAGGATGCTCGGTAGTAGCACCGTTCACGGTGATACTGAACTTGCGCTCGATACAACTCCTCTCAAAAGGTCTCTCGCCGACCATTGCAGTTGCCCCCATCCTCCTGTGCTTTCTTTTGGTGCTGAGTTCCTATTCTACCCGCCGCGGTGGCTCAGTGGCTAAGGCGTTGCGCTGCTGAGCACAAAGACGCGGGTTCGATTCCCGGCCGCGGCGGCCGCTTTTCTGATGAAGGCGAAAAGCAAAAACGCCCGTGTGTACGAGATTTCGGTGCACGTTAAAGATCCCCAGGTAGTCAAAATTAATCCGGAGCCCTCCACTACGGCGCGCCTCATCGCCTGCGTTGCGTCGGCGCGTTAAACCCTACATTCAATCTGAGTTCCTATTCTGCAAGCCACGTCGCATCGGATGGCGGAGTAAACATGGAAACACGCTCCTAGTTCGAGCGGTAACCGCATTTACACAGTGGGACAAAGCACGTTTTCTCTTTGCACTTTCGCTTTGAAATTTTTTTGCACAGTTACATGTATATTTTTTAGGAACAGGCACGGGAAGACAACAATCAGGAACTTAGCCCATGGTTGGTCAACACGGTGAAAGCACGCAGCACGGAAGATACACGCGCGCACAGAACCAATTAATACAGTATGCACGGAACCTGTGGGAGCGGACGGGATGACTTGCATGTGCAGGCACCCACACGAAACAGTGAACGCTGCAAATGTGGTTAATCCTTCTTTCATAGGAATCGGTAAAACACTAAAGTAAAATGTTCCTTCACAGGAGCGTTTGAATGTCTACTGTGCATCGATATGAACTTGCACATGGCTATTTATATTTCGTCGGTATGGCACCGTTAGAAGCATCAACATTAGACGCTGGATTACACGCGCCGGAGCATTGCATAAATCTGATTGAAGCCTCAGGCGCTCGCAAGCCATGCGAACGAAACCGAACGGGTTGTCAGCGAATCGTTTGGGGAAGTCACGGTCCGCTGCAGCGAAAGGAGCATGATTTGCGGGTCGGCAGCAGTGCTGTGCTTGGCGAACGACGTCCTGCTGGCGGGTCGCTTCTGCAAAGGTGCGACCACATTGGTCCTGCTCCCTGGCGTGTACGCCAGACGCTTGCGTTGCGACGAGCTCAGCAAGTGGAACGCGGCGGCGGCGCTCCACAAGCTGAGCGGCGTTCCACATAGGCGGCGGACGGATAAACACATCAGCTTCCGCTGCTATACGCTGCCTTATCGAGGCGCGAACTATCGGCGCTCATTAGCGTTATGACGCACTACTTCGCTTCACCTCTCCTAGACGGCAGCACTATCTGAAAGGAGAAGCTAGAGGGAAGGACACCAAGCGCGTCATGACTTCATGGCTCAGTTGGCACAGCGTTTCACACTTCTCGTTGCAGCCAAACTGATCGTAGGCTCGATGCCTAGCACTGCCGCGCCAATAGCATTTTTTCTGGTGATGTAATTTCCATGACGGATATAACGTCGGTGAGGTTTGTGTACCCCGGCACATGTAGTCTCTTTGTAAGTACACTAGAAAGGAAACTGAACCTGGTAATCTATGTCGTCGGGGGGGTTTATGGGAAGACCCCCGCTTTTCGCTTGGGCTTGGTATGACAATTGGATTATTAAGCGGTTTTTGGGATTTGCTTTCTTCACTATGCGTTAACACGTCTACGAGCTACGAGGAAGCCGAAATCCTCCCTGTTCTGTGGTAGCCGTATTCGGTGAATAGGCAGGCAGTGCGTGATTGTACCGGACGTTGGTCATGCCGCAGTCGAAGAACGTATGATTGAGCGGGCAATATGCCGTCGCGAAAGCTGTAGCTGGCGAAAAAAAAGAAACAAAATGTACTTCGGCGAAGACAAGATACGGCAGATACGAGCCCTGTATCTGTCCTATCTGCTCTTCGTCCGCGGCTGTTTGACGCCACGTTTTCTTTTTTCTTCAAGTATGAACCAACTCAATCAGCAACAAGTTTTGTTAAACTGTAGCTGACGATCGGTGCACCGGTTCACCACGACGACGTCTTCATAGGCACGCTCAGAAAGCTTTCCAAACTATTCGCAGAACTTATTATCTGAAATAATGGTAAAATTAATAAAATAACTCCCCCCCCCCCCCCCCCCCTCGCGGGAACCCCTGTGTAGATGCGACGCATAGGAGGTTCACGTTGCAGCGTTGGACAGCGGAGGAACAGCGGTGGAACGATAGAGCGGAGCGGCGCAGGCACCGCGTTTTATAGCGCGCATAACGGTGAGGGGACGCGCCAGCGCCAGTGCGTGTGCCGCGGCTATGACGCAACACAATCCAACACAATCCACTTTAATCCAATCCAATCCAAGCCCTTGAAAATTTTCGAAACACCGTAATATCTTTTTTTGCAGGACAACAAGCTTATTGTAATTATTGTAAGTATATTCTAGGCAGTATATAGTCAGTATGCTCTAGGCACATACCGCCCTCGTGAACTACGGCGAATTTTCTTTAAAGCCATTGCCGTCGTAAAGTCGAGGCAATCCAATCCACTTCTCGGACAAACAAGAAGCCGCGGAACCAGCGGAACGTTTGAAGTTGCAGTCGCTTTTCATGTTGTGCGCCGCTGAGTCGGTCCTGCTGGATGGGGTGATTGTTGTGCATGGAGTCTTTCCTCCATGTTGTTGTGAGTGTTATTACCGTGTTGCGATGGACACACGCGGCACACAGCCCCGACACCGCGCACGCAAACCGACGGCATCACGTTCGACGCGGAGAAAGTCGTCCGCAAAGCAGCCTATGGCTGCAGCCTACACGGCCGTGAAGACTCAACCGGCCCGCTGTTCCAAGCGCCGCGGCAAAACGGAAGTCCGCGGTAGCCAAGTGCGGCCCGGTTCATCGAAGAACAACACTGCGGCGGTGGTGAAGGGTAAAAACCAGCAGACCACCGCCACCACCCAGCCTAGTCTGCCGCAGGAACAAGCCGGCGAGACAGGTGCATATGAAGGACAAGAAAGGAGATACAATTTGCGTCGGCGCCACAGTTCCAGTGATTCCGGACTGCGGGAGGGCCGAAAGGGAGTTGAGGAAACTCTAGAGTGGTGTTGGTGGAATGGTGTCTCATATATTCTTCCCTCTATGCCTTGACGAACTCCGATGAAAAAAAAAGCATTAACTTGGCAGTGTTATTGTCTCGCGCGGAGGGAGCGAAACCATAATATGAGAAGCATTTGGAACGCGTGTGTGGTGTTTGCCGGCACGAACACAAGCGCTGGCCGTCCGTTACAACAAGCGAGGCCAAGGACTGTGGTTTAACTGGTGCGCCCAAAAAAATCGGAACTACGGCGCTGCGTCGGGCTGTCGTTTTTCGAAACCTGGGTACCATGTCCCCTTCTTAATATCGCTGCAGTAAGTACTTGTATCGCGCGGCAGCCTTACTTGCCACAGATTCCCTCGCGAGTTTCAACAAGGAAAGCGACCATATCGTGCTGCCGATAAGAAAATTGTGCCGAACTGTCTATCTATCCTCAAGTAACGTTAGAAAGTTGACCAAGAAGTATATGTAATGGTAAGTCGCACTCAAAGCTGGTGTTGTCGTTGCTTGAATTTTTTTTTTGTATATGCACAAATATATGCAACTGAGGGCTTAACCTTTCGTAGTTACCGTGTCATAAACTGAGTGTTTCGAGCTAGTTGCTCAAAATAAAGAAGGAACTAGTGAAAATTATGTATTTGGTGCAATTATTGTGTTTTATACTAGCAAAGCGCGTTTGTTGCGGCCACCCCGCGTGGTTTTAAATATGACACACGGTAGTAGCCTCCTGAGTAAGTTACGTCTGCCGGGCAAGTAACCAATTCCGCTCCCGTATTGCTAACGTTGTGAACGGAGGGCGACGAAACTAACACGTGAGAAAGGTTCAGGAATTTCTTGTCATTTGTTGTTTATTTTGTGTACTATCTGTAAGATTGTAAGATATGGTATTGTTGTTAACTGCGTCAAGGTCGGACGTTTTCAAGCCTTGTTTTCACCTAATTGAGTCTAGCTTTGGTGCACAGTTAGGTAGACACAGAAATGCTGGCTACGGTGACGGAGTCATTGGGTCAGCCTTTAAGTTGTTGGATTTGGCGTAGAAAAACTCGTCTCCTGCATGTGACGTTGTGAAGGAAAAGATCGTTGTAGTCCCGTACCTCCACAATGCATGTATCACACCGTTTGAAAAAAAAAGTGGGGAGCAGATATAACGTCAATGTAGTGTTTTCGGCCGAAAGTCTGTCACGCCATCGAAAATGGCCGAACAATCAACTGTGGTGTTAAACATGAAAAACGGTTTGTTCTTTGTTGATCAAATGTGGTCTATTGCATTCCTCTCAAACGTGGTCGCTTTTATGTTTGTAAGGCGTTGCGCTGCTGAGCACGAGGACGCGGGTTCGATTCCCGGCCGCCCGTGTGTTCGAGATTTCGGCGCACGTTAAAGATCCCCAGGTGGTCAAAATTAATCCGGAGCTCTCCGCTACGGCGCGCCTCATCGCCTGCCTTGCGTCGGCGCGTTAAACCCTGCAATCAATCAGTCGATCAAGCTTTTATGTTGGCGAAATGGGCGGCTGCTTGAATGTTTGTTAGCGGGAGCATGACAGTTCACTTAAGGAAGTGCCTTCAGGCCATCTTTCCACTCATTGCCATAATTGTGGTTGCACACCTTTATTTCATGATACAGCGGTACTGTTCCGGCACGGTGACCAAAAAGCGAGGGAAGTAGTTGAAGCGCATAAAATTTGGAAAATGTCTGACTGGTGTGTTAGCGCTCTATCTTTGTCGCTGTTAGATGCAGAATTGGCGTATCTTGATGGGAGTGGTTCATGAGAACGTGCCCCTGCGCATTTGCTTTTATTGGGTTCTTGTGTTATGTGTTTTGTCGTTGTTTTATACCTTCGATTAGTTTATATTCGCGTCTCTTCAATAAAAAAATTTAGTTTTGGTTCAGCGCTTGTCCAGTGTTTTCCTCCCCTTAGTCATGTTATTTGTGTGCTGTGAAGATGCATCTGTTGTTAATGTACTGTCAGCCTCTTTATTGCCTGACCGTGTGTGCGGCGCACATGCAGTTTCCGAAGTAACAAACACGGAGCGGTGAGCGAACGACGTCGCGGAAGAAAGTGCCATAATCCTAGATAGGCTCCTGCACAGTACAGCGTGAGTGATCGATTCACGCAAGAATTTTGATAATGCAATAAAAACAGCGTATAAAAATTACGCCCACCTCCTCTCGCGGGAACCCTGGTGTGATGCGATGCTGAGGGGGGTTCAAGCGCAAACGGAGAGCAACCGTCGATCGAAAGGCCGCCGGAGAGCGGCACACCGGTTATATGCGCAGCGCGTCCGACGGACAGAAGACCGCGGAGAGAGAGAGTACTGCCACGGCCGCTGGATGAGAGCGCACGCAATGTGCGGCCTGCCGCGTCGCCCGGTTTTCAACGGGCGAGGGCGTGAGTGGCGGTGTTTACGTTTGCCGCCGCTTGACTCCCTCGCGGCGCTAGCGTTCGGGGACTGGTTTCGGGACGGAGCGGGGCGGTCCCCGTAGGCGAGCGCTTGCGCCGAATGAGAGACACAGCCAGCGCACGGGTTTTAAAGATGTCCTTCCTGGGCTACTCAACCGCGAAAACTCTCTGTCCGTATCTATGTATGTCTGCCAGTCTGTCGCTCGATCCAGCCGCCCGGCCCTGACTGAAGCAGCCAGAAGCTAAAATAATTCTTGAATGAAATATAGGCAATACATTTTCAATCTAACAAATCTAAAAAGATGCTCCATATTCGACAACTTTGTTAAAAAAAGATAATATTGAACAAAAAATAATAACCACCGGTTAGCTTTGTCTGAAAACGTCTCACACACACAACGTAAACCGCGTTGCACAGTTTAAAGCCGCAAGTTCATTAGTTACAGTTCAAGCGGGAGGTATTTGGTGGGACTTTACTCGTCCGAAATTTCAAAAAATGTCACCTTTTCTCGGGAAACGCGGCGTCGACACACGGAAGAGCGATGAATATTTGCCGGCGACGGATTAATGCTTGCCTAAAGACACTTTGCAAAAACATGTTGGCCGGGTGGAATGCGCACCTCATAAAACGAGGACACGCGATAGGATGGTTGAAAAAGTATTTGAAAAGATTAGACATTTTGCTATGCGTGTCTTTCGATACTCTTATACTGGCTCGATCATATCTTGCCGCGCTTTCGCAGGCACGACACTGCCTTTAAACGCGCTACTGAAAACTTGATTACAGAGGTTGTATAGAAAGAAAAATAAATGCACCTTGCTGTGTCCAAGAGAGAGTGCGTACGGTCCACTCTCCTAGCTGCTAAGCATTTTTAAAACCTTGCGATGAGAACTAGCGCTAGGTACATTTCCTCATCGCCGATTTAAACCCATATGCATTTATACCTGAAGCTAACGGCCGGGCTCCTGGAGCAGCATGAGTAGGCGCTCAAATGAGCGCGCTCTAAAGACGTTGCGGTAGTTTTGCTCTGTGAACATACTGCGCGCTTCAATTAGGATTAATTTTCGTAGCGTAGGAAATTTTCACATACGTTATTATTACGTCAGCTTTCTTTTTTTTTAGTACGCAAGCATAATCTCTACGTAATGCAAGAAGTGTAATGCCTTGTATCTGCACAAATAATGCGTAATTCACGCAGTTAGCACAATTCATAATTATGATATTCAAGATGTAGATTGTTGGTTTAAAATAGCAAAGAAAAGAAGAAAATGTGAAATGGAAAAGCGGTGTTTGAATGCTTATGCATTATTAGGCAATTTTTAGAATTTCTGTAGAATTTCGCCTTTTTCTTTAGTGTCCGGACAATAATTTAGCTTGCCGAGCTCGCCAAATATCTATTTTTTAATTTTTTGTCGACCCGGACATCCCATCTGCGCTCCTTAATTTTTTTGGAGGCTACAGGGAACAAGTAAAAATATCAGGTAGAAACTGGAAACGCTTTTCATTCAACTGTATATATATAGTAAAAATAAAATGGGTCGACATAGCTATGATATTCGTATTACAGTCGAATCCACTTATAACGATACCGCTTATAACAATATATCGGATATAACGATGGACAACGATTGCACCGTCCAAATTTGTATGCTTTCTATGGTAAAATAACCCGCATATTACGATGCTCCCGGGCCGCGATATCGGATATAGCGATTGAATCCGCTTACCGCGCGCGCCGAAAATGCGAAAATGCGTCACGAGGAGGAAGCAGGCGAGGAGGAAGCGATCCCAGGGGAGGCCACGGAAGCACCCGACGATGAAGGGGTGCCACAGTTATGGTCGGCGCTTCACAAAGACGCGTCGGGTCTCGACGATTTTCTCCATGCCGACGATGGTGTGGAAACGTCCGAGTGCCTCAGTGACGAGGCGATCGTTGCCAGTGTGCGTGGTGCAGCGGACAGCGGTGAGAGCGACGACGACGACGACGCGGCTGAGCAGCCTACCCAGGTACCGTCATCGCACGAGGCCCAACGAATGATACAGTCCCTACGGGACTTCATTTTCGCGAAGGACCTCCCGCTCAGCTATGTGGAGCAATTAGATGCTCTCGAAAAAGATGTGCGTCAGCTTCGCGTGAAGCAGTCAAAGCTGACTGACTATGGCTTTTCTGCAAACGAGTAGTTGCACTACCTCACTTGCATGCTAATAAAATGTTTTGATCTCTCTTGTGGCTTTTTTTTTCTCGACCCGCTTATAACGATTATCGGTTATAACGATGGGATTTTCTTGGCGCTTGGATATTGTTATAAGTGGACTAGACTGTACTTCATAACTGAACAACGTGTAATCAAGTCATATGTGCCGTGAGATTAATACGAATTGTGGTGTTTTATTTAGTGCACGAGGAAAAACCTACATAAAAGTTGGTTATGTCTTAAACATTGAGAAGTGTTGGCACTCATAAATAACAAGCGCCGTAACAAAAACATTGTTTCTGTTTGTCCGGAATTTTAATACATTCTCTGCAGTCGCAGCTTGCAGACAAAACGTAAAACTCTGCCGGGCGTGAGGTCACAAAGAGCATGCCGGGCGATGTAAGACACAACGACACAGCAATGCGAGACAGAAGGCACACTATCAACGCGTAATGCTGCTGCTGCGAACGGAATTTAAACTTCCTTCTTGACCCTATGAAGCTCGGCCACCGCTAATCGTGTTTGTCTTTTATAAGGCGTAACATTAGTGCTGGTAAATGCCTTATGTGGAGCGTGGAACGCCGATGATAAGCCCACACTTCGAAATAAGCGGCCCGAACGCCGGCGTCCCGCGGGCCGCGCTCACCGCAACCAGTCCCGGAACGGTGGCGCCGCGGTGGCAGTATTTGGCTCTAGGCGCACTCACGCCGTATTGGAGGCACGCGGCAGGCCGCACGTCAGTGCGCCTTTCATCCAGCGGCCGTGGTACTGCACATGCGCAGCACCGCGCGCAGCGCCGCCCACCGGCGGAGTAAAGGCGAAACCACATGCAACGTTTTGGTCGCGTCTTGCGGCCGTCTGCGGCGCCTGGCACTGACGCGGAACGGGCGTTGGAGAGGGCGAGCAACCACAAGAGACGCGCGAACAGCGCTTCTCCTATCCAAGTTGCCAGACTTACTTTGGTAAAGGCAGCATCGTTCTGTTTAAGTCATTCCTAATAAACTGAAGAATAATCAAAACTTCAACAAACAAAACACGTTAAATTGGTGTTTTATTAAATAAAGTGCTAAAGAGCCGCCAAATAAAGAGCCGCCATGTTGCGTGCGGAGGGGGATCGGAAATTGAGGATAGCAACATCCGGTGCAGACGCCGAAAACGGACCGAAAATCTGGGATGCGCAGACACCGGCGCTCCGAGCGCGCTGCTGTGTATTTGGTGGCGCGCGCTGAACGCGCGTCGCCGCGGACGGCCTCCAAACGCGACCAAAACGTCGCATGTGGTTGCGCCTTAAGAGCGCGCTGGGCCGCACACCCGCAGATGTTGAGAGAGAGTGTTCGCTCTCACCTGGGCACGCGCCGGCGCCAGTGCGTCTGCCGCGGCTATGACGCGACACAATCCAACACAATCCACTTTAATCCAATCCAATCCAAGCCAAGCCAATCGAATCCAATCCAATGCCCCTCGCGAGAGAGTGTTCGCTATCGGAGAGGAGAGGGGGTGAGCGGAGGAGAGTGCGGACGCCCACGACGACGACGGACGCACGCAGGAAGGACAGGGCCGCCGACAAGAGATGCTGTCAGCGTCGCATCTAAAAACAGCGCGTTTCGCCGCACTCTTCTACGCTCTAAGAGGAGTTAACGCGGCGGTGCCGATCGGGCCGGTGACCGGCATCGCCGTACTCTCCCGGTCTCTCCGCCGATCTTTCGCGATTACGAATCCGCAGCATCGCGCCGTAGCACCGTAGCTCGAAACTACTCTATATATGATTAACGGTGTGCCAGCGACATCTGATGCGAGCGCAGCGAAGCTAGAACGAAACTCTCTCACCCTCCGCCTCGTGGGGCTTCGACATGCAGCAGCGGTGGCCAGGCGTTGGTATCGTATTTAGCTCCGAAAACGATTTACTTCCCTTCAGAATTTCTTCTTCAAGAGTTTGTTGCAAAGTGGCGTCCGCAAACGCACGCCCCGAAGCTCAGAGCCGGATACTTTACAGCCACGCTTGCCATATCTGTGTCTGGTGGAACGTGATAGTAACATTTACCATCGCTGGCTTGAAGCCGCTGGCTGCACGTCGTCATTTTAAGAATGCACTTTATAAGCGACCCCAAACCATCCACCGCCGGTGGCGGCGGCGGCGGCGGCGGCGTCCGCAGTGCTCCTCTATATTTAAAAAAGAAGCAGCATCCGGCGCCAGGTTTCGATCCGGGGACTTTGCGGCCGCAGCGCGACGCTCTACCGACCAAGCCGCGGACGCGACGCTGATATCAGTGTTAGTGACGCGCCTTATATCTTTAACGCATTCAAACTACGTCGTCAGCGGCGTGCGTTGGCGACTCAGCGGCGTTATAGCGGCTTGATAACTGCGTGGTGTACACGTGATACTACAAACCCGTTGGAAGAGAAGGCGGCGAGGCGGTGGGCTGCGGGGGCCGAGCGCAAGCGCCGCAAGCGGGCCGACAACCGTGCATTCGCACTTTCACATTCTCCCCCTCGGGGAAATGCGGGGGAATTTTTTATGTACTATCTGTGGTGTTTTTGTGCATAAGCGATTTTGAGGTTGCAGGCCATACATTTTCAATTTTGTACAACCAACCCTGTGCCACTACTATTAAACCCCACCACTGCCAATAAAGGCTATCTTTTGTTTTTCGCCGGTACTCCAGTGAGGCACCCGTTTCCATTGGGAACTTCACACAACTATCGAGAACGATATTCCGAAAGCGTGGCGAATCCGTAAAACGAAACACGCCGTTTAACAATGTTAAAGGGATCGTGCAAAACTTTTCAACCTTTTTTTCTGTAAGTCTGAATGCATTCAGAACGTAGTGAACAGCGCATCGAGCATTTAGAATAGGTGTTACAAAGTACCTAAGCCAGATATTACTGCTCTATCAGATAACTTCAAATCCGCCGCGGTGGCACAGTGGCTCAGGTGTTGCGCTGCTGAGCATGAGGTCGTGGGTTCGATTCCCGGCCGCGGCGGCCGCTTTCTGATGGAGACGAAACGCAAAAACGCCCGTGTCTTCAAGATTTCGGCGCACGTTAAAGATCCCAAGGTGATCAAAATTGATCCGGAGCCCTCCGCTACGGCGCGCCTCATCGCCTGCGTTGCGTCGGCGCGTTAAACCCTACAACCAATCAAGATAACTTCAAAAGTTGCTGCAAATAGCTTTTTTTTCTGACTGATTGATTCGTTGTTTGCGTGCTCAAATGACGGCTTTCAGAGGCTTTGGAAGTTTGTTGAACGTCAGGGGGGGGGGGCTCAAGACAGTTGATGATGATGATAATAATAATAATTTTATGGATCTAGAAACCAGAGAGCGTTTTTTTTTTCGGCGTCTGAAAGGCACAATTTCTGTACAGAGGGCGCCCCGTCCTTTTCGAAATGAATCTTAAATAAAACGCGATTTCTTTTAAGTAACAGCCCTTTATCGCCTTTATGGAGATACCTAATGTCATAAATAGGGTTATTATTTCTAATGTTACGGAAGAGCAATAATACCCTCTAACTGGCACTCTAAGTGCAGTTGCAGGCTCCTTTACGCGTAATACCACTGACATCGCGAATAAAATAATGGAAATGAAATCATTTTTCCCCTCTTACGGGAACAGCAAATCTCGGGTGGTGTCAGGAACAATTTGCAAGAAAAACAATACAAGGCTAATTGAGAATTAAGTAACGATTAGCCTTGACAGATGGGTCGTACGTTTTTACAAAATGACTCAGTCTTATAGAGGCTGGCGCATCGGACCGCTCCATAAGTCTTGAGAGCCATAGTTTGTCTAATTGGGCCAAGACCAGGTGGGGCGGAGCCCCTTGTTTTTGGCAGCAGGGAGGGGGGAGGGCTCCAGCGCCCTTCCTGGAACCCCCCCTTTCCGTAGCCCCTGACGGCATTCGAGGGGTGTCTAGGCTATTAGCCGGACTTTTTTCAGTTGCGGCGATAAGCGCATTCGACAGCCACTTGAAAGAAAATTTGAACAAAAACAAAGTAGAGACTGGATGGCGTATCTGGTGCGACGAGCAAATAATGCAGTGCCGCTCCCTTGACGATAACTGCAGTGCTTGCAGGCAGGAACGAAAGAGCGGAAACGTTTATCGGCAGTGCTGCTGCCTGCAGGGTCACTTTAAAGAGACCCCGCAACGCTTTAGATAAGCGCTTTCACTCTTTTCTTCGCGACTGGAAGCACTGCGAAAGCTACAGTTATCGCCAGCACGGAGCGGCACTGCGTGATTAGAAAGTTTTACCTGACCGTTTTAAATGCAGAACATTTCTTAGCCTCGCCTGTTCCTGCGTCGGACGGTGTCAACAGTTCCGCGTCCGCAGCAGGTGCGCCTCTCCTTCCCTCCTCTCTCTCAACAGCAGCTGGCGCGCGCATGCGTCGTAGTCAGCCCTTTCGCTCCGTCGCGGTCTCGGCGTAACAGGTACGTGATAGCAGCGCGGTGGGGCGTGGAAGGGCACGCGCTGCTTGCGCATGCGCGCTCTCCCCCCCGTACTGCTCTCCTTCTACTGCATGCGCGCGCTGCAAATATAGCGGCTAGCGGTCGCTTCTGTTTCAGTCACTGCGTTGCTCCTTCCTTCCTTGGTTGACGCTCGTGCCCACATTTACTCGTGTCTGCTACTCCAGCATCACGGAAGAAGCGATGGAAGCAACACTGCCTTCAATCAGTACTGAGGCCCCAATGCTCTGCATTTACTCGTGTTGCCCTCGCGGGAAGGCGCGGGAATTTTTTTGACGCTCTGCTATGCTCCCGACGGCCCGCTAAGCACAACCGCAGCGTCAGCGGAAGAAAGGCTTTTAGCTAAGCCATAACCGTATCTCCATCGACGGGGAATGATTCGCGTCACTGGTCGTGCCCTGTGCGTGTGCAAACCAAAACGTCATGCCAAAGTAAAGAGAAGAATTGGAATTTGGTCACTCAATTAATGAAAAATACCATGTTTAGTGCCTCATTTCACCTTTCTAATAGAATGTAGTCGCTTACAAGGTATATTGGTTCTAAATAATTTTAAAGAAGCCGATAAACTTAGGAATAGCCAAGACAAGGATGTCTTTCTTGGCGCTGCATGCAGCAGCCCCGCGCTTCGGTCGACGTTTTTCGCTTTCGTTCTAAGCTCGTTGAGGAGTGTGGCACCCTCGCCTATTAGGAAACGCTTTCGCGATTTCGTCGCTGGTGTTTCAAATGAAGAAATGCAGTTCGGCAGCCATATTGTAATTCCGCGCGGTAGCGTAAGCTGCCGCGACGGTCCGCTAAGACGCCGCTGTTAGCGGAGCGGGGCCCCGCTCTGGTATCGCCGCTAGCGCCCTAGCGCGCCACGCATGCGCAATGGCGCTCCCGTTAGCTATAGGATCGGTCAGCTAAAACTCTCTATTTTCTCGTCGCACCAGATACACCTTCCATTTCTGCTTTGTTTTTGTGGCTTTATTTTTAAAGTTGCCATCGAACAGCGTTCATTGCTGCAACTGAAGGAAAACCGGCCAACAACCGCTACGTGGTATTAGTGACGTAATTCGAGCCGTCGAAGAACGTCAAGATCGGGAAAGAGAGAAAAATCTTTTGAGCGAGTTTACAAGTTATCTGATGGGCATAGAGCAGTAATTTCTGGCTGAGGTACTTTGAAGCCCCCTAAGTACTGGGTGTGTTGGATGACATGCGTTCTGCAAGCATTTAAGATTTCAAAAAAAGTTGAAAAAAGTGTTGCCGAGTCCTTTTAAAAAGTATCCTCGGACTGCATTCTCAGCATCGACCGGAGATCTCCACGTAACGACACAGGCAAACAAGTTGCGTACTCAAACAAGAGACATGCCTATTTTGACAAGCTGCGCCCATGTCTTGCGACGAGGAGTGTGACAAGACTGTCTAAAACAAACCAGCCAAGACGAAGGCCATAGTTTGTAAGCGTGCTGCTTCCAATAAGAATTAAATGAAGAAATTGTCGGTGTCGACAGGATCAGCCGACTGTGAGCGGACGGCGCTTCCGTTCAGGGCATGAAAAAGCTGTAATCGTCCGTGATACGTAAACGCGCATAATTATGGCGGCGATTCCAACGTTCGAAAAAAAAAGGTTTACAAACTTTGGAGGGAAGCCTTAAGATTTCCCTTGGTTGTAGTTGGTGCAGATATCGTTGCACAGTTGGTGCAGATTTTGTTGACCAGGTAGCCTGAACACGTCGATATTTCTTTTGCTGTGTTCATTACGTTTTCCAGGCCCATTTAATCCCTCACTAAAGCACCCATAACTCTCTTTTTAGCTATGATCTGTTGCGGCCAGCGATCATCCCCGTTTTGTTCGCGCCCGCACGATTATTTTTAGCATCGGCTCGAAATAGACGCCTCGCCTGAATAATTTTTTTTACTGAAAGAGCCAACGTTTCGAAGCTATGTTGGCTTCTGTTCGAAGTCCGGCAATGAATTGTTGCCTTAGAAAAAAATAATGGAAGATTCAATGGTGGTTCTTTAAGAATGCGTGAGCATCTCAACCCTCTCACTCATGAGCTTGACGCTCGGCCCGAAGCGCAAGCCTTGCTGCGACTTTAGAAGCCAGCAACACAACGATTCTTGTACATCCTTTACAGGAGTCATGAAGACGAAATACAGTTTTATAAAAGAAATACTACTTTGTTCAATTTAGACTAGCTTTTAGCAACTCATTCAGCTCCATACCAGCCACGAAAGAGGTTTTCTAACCGAAAAAAAAAACGCAAGAAATACTGGAAAACGTTCAAAATTCGCGCTACAGTGAGGTGTATGGGCAAAAGTCACGTAATATGGGCCAGCACTAAAAAATAGTTATCCGTGCATTAACTGCACGTTAGAATTCCAGTAATACGATCAGACAAAACTTGGGTCCCCACTAAAATCGCCCTGTATTGTTTTTTGGCGGTGGCGTACGTCGGCGACCGCCATTCACCCACACAGGATTCTGTGACGTCATAGAAAATTGCCGAAAAGTAGTTGTGGAGTCGCCAATGCTGCATCCATTTTCCCTAATATCTCCATTATCTCTTTGAAGTTTGCGATAAAATTGGCATCATTGTTATCTGGACGAAGCAGTCCTGTTAATGAACCAAACTTGTATTTTGGCTTCATGTCTCCTGAACAGAGTGTGCCAACAGTGCTGCGCTTTTTACCGCCTCAGTGATAACGTTTGCTCGCTTTAGCGGTGGTCTAGTCCAGCAGTATCGGAATTTCGTCGCAGACGATCTTATTCCATCCTCTATTGGGCCTGCTCGACCCTGCGCTCGCGGCGCACTCCCATTTTACGCTGAAACTCCGGGCGACGGGCGCGTCAGGCAGCGAGGAGCCGCCGCTCCGCGAGGAAGGCCGCTGCGCGAAGGCAGCGCCACCGCTGCCAAATCGGCTTGAAATCACCTTCCGCCGCGCTCTCCCTATCATTTTCTGTTCTTCTGCCGCTCTCTGCGCATTGATCGAAGAGAAATTTTCCCTTAAGTGGGGCACCCATTGCTTACGCAACAATAAATTCACATTCCTTCTTCTGCCGCCATTCACTGTCTGACTCTGCACACACGGGACCCGTCGAGATGGCGGGCGACCAGTGCGTCGGCAGGGGCAGGTGGCGAGCCCCGCTTCGACTTGACGTCTGTTTAGCAACGTCAGCAGCGTTGCGAAGGCAGCAGCTCTTTCCACTCTCGAAGGCAGCTCTCTCAACGCGGGCTCTGCTTTCTTGTTATGTAGTCTTTTGTTACTCGCACTGTTAACCATACCTCGGCAAAGTTGGCGCGGCTCACTCAAACTCACTCACAATTTTTTTTTTCGAATCGCCACTCACTCAAACTCAGACTCAATGCTGAGCAGCACATCTGCGCTCACTCAAACTCACATTGAGCGCAAAACTCAGTACTCACTCGGACTCAAAACTCAAAATGTACTCAGAACTCAGAATGTACTCAAATTCAAAATGTACTCAAAACTCAAAATGTACTCAAACTCAAAATGTACTCAAACTCAAAATGTACTCAAAACTCAGAATGTACTCAAAACTCAAAATGTACTCAAAACTCAAAATGGACTCAGAACTCAAAATGGACTCAAACTCAAAATGGACTCAAACTCAAAATGTACTCAGAACTCAAAATGGACTCAGAACTCAAAATGTACTCAGAAATCAAAATGGACTCAAACTCAAAATGTACTCAGAACTCAAAATGGACTCAAACTCAAAATGTACTCAACTCAAAATGTACTCAAACTCAAAATGTACTCAGAACTCAAAATGGACTCAAACTCAAAATGTACTCAAACTCAAAATGTACTCAGAACTCAAAATGGACTCAGAATTCACTAGGTTTCAGGCGTACTCAAACTCAGTCGAGCTCACTCGGCTCAAACTCACTCAAGCTCAAACTCCCCATGCCACACTAGCCTCGCGCTCACTCAGACTCAAACTCAGTTTGAGTCCAAATGAGTCTGAGTGAGTGGACTCATGAGTGAGTTCGCCGACTTCTGCTGTTGACGGACCAACACCAAAATTTCGGTGACAATGTGCCCTATCGACTGCTTAAACAATAAAAGTAGGCGCATATAGGAATAAATATCGGAAGTCTTCTG
Source organism: Haemaphysalis longicornis (assembly GCF_048455015.1). Lineage (NCBI taxonomy): Eukaryota > Metazoa > Arthropoda > Arachnida > Ixodida > Ixodidae > Haemaphysalis > Haemaphysalis longicornis. The sequence continues at coordinate 437,060,374 of NW_027526203.1, read as the reverse complement.
AAACTAGAAGGGTTTGCTTTAGTTGGAGAGAAAACATCGTGCGAGGGTTAGCCTGTCTACCAGAAACCGAAGACTCGAAGCCTGGAAAGTTAGGAGATGCGAGTGGCCACAAAAACGTCTTCACTGTAGCTTATGGGATGAGGGTGATTTGTGAAAGACGTTGTCCCAAACTAATTCAATGTAACAACGTTGGTTGATTAGGTTGATACAAATTCGCATGCTGCTGTTGCCTCGGCGCTAGTCCTTCACTAATTCTCGTTTCGCTAATTCTCGTACTTTGGTTCATTAATGTGAAAATCATTGAGGGAGATTTACCCTGGTATTAAGAGTTCCTCCTGAGTCAAGCTCCCAGTGGAGGAGATCCTTGAAATCTATTTCCCCGTGCATCAGCATTGCGGAATCCTCCCCTCAGCCGAGTGGAGGGAGGACTCAGAGTACGGTCCTTAGTTCTGGAATCAAATGTGGCGTCTGTGTTTTGGTTTTCTTTTATAAAAAAGTGAAAACAGTAAATGAAATGGCAGGCAGCGATCTCATAATAAAATTCTTTCAGTGTTTCTAACAATTTCATTCCCTACCCTAGCAATAACTTTTTCTAACCACCTTCTGTTAAATGCGGAGAGACTGAATTCACCTTCATGCTTCAATTCGTGCGTGTCCAAAGACGTGCAAGAGGGGTATCTATATTGCGCCAATTCGGTTCCGCACCTTTTAGTAGTGCGAAATGGGGCGCTATGCTTGAACTATACGCCGCACAAATGATATAATTTAAATAAGATAGAAAACGTTATCAACTCAATGTCATTTAATTCCATGGTATTTTAAAGTTTTATGCATTCGAAGGCAGAGCGAGCTCCCACGGTTAGTGAGCGCTCTTCGTTCCAAGCAGCTTCCACTTAGTAAACAAGCTTCAATTGACCTTCGAGTCTTCTGAATCTCCTTATAATACTCTGATAATTATTAAACGTGCAAATCGTGCTCCACGTCTGCTGTAACAACTGTATAGACACTTTCCATCACGTCCCGAGAGACGTGATGGAAAGCGTGTACTTTTCGATCTTCTCATTGAACTGCGAGAAAAACTGGGAAAGCGATTTTGGTACACATTAGTGGCCTCTTTAAAACAGTACACCTTCTTTCTTCGCAACTCACGGGGAAAGCAGAGGACATAGCTTTCGAACAGCAAATAGAACTGATTGAGCTACCGTCTAGAGTGCATTACCCCGAAGTGGAAGTTGGAGAAAGTCGGTGGCGTAAACATTTGCAATTTTCTTGTCCCAGAGCGGAAACAAGCCGCCAGGATCTCCGCCATGCTCGGGAGTGCCTACTTGTGAGAACAGCAGATTCCTTTGCTGAAGAGCACCTTTCCAATCGATAACTCTTGCGACGCACTGGCTTGCGGCCTTTTATGACGATTACTTCGCCCATGGACAGAATGGCTGACATTCGATCCTCGTCGGAGTGAAACGGTGCGGTTCTTGATTGTAGCAGCTACAGATTTTGCATCACCAGTAGTAAACACGTTTCAAAACTTATTTACTTCCACTTTGCGTTGCATGATGCGCACCTTGTTCCTTTACACATGAAAAAGTTCTGCTCTCCAACATGAACTCCCCATGGGAGTTCATGGCGTATTCGACATGCGGCTGGCATGCTTGTTCGGAGTATGGCTTGTGAAAAACATCGATGGTAATGACATATTTTTGCTTTACTGAACTTGACTAGCATAGGTGATGACATAAGTGGCGGGGAACGAATACTACCCTCTCCCGTTTTTAACGTGTTGTTTCAATTTATTTGCATCCGTAATTTTTTTTGTCACGGAAAGAAAATCCGTGAACACGTACCCATATAGAGCTCCGCAAAAAGAAAATAAATGTCGAAGAGAACACGAACTACGCGAGAAGCTATAAAAATAGACAACTGCATGCACCGCCATTCCATCCGTTCAATGGAAGCGTCAGGTTCTTGTGGGTTTGAGCAAAGGTGACGTATATCCTGACAGGAAGTCCTTTGCAGCTAAACGTACTGAGTAGTGGTGTGCTATATACAGGATGGCGAGATCTTTGCGCGCCACCCCGGCTAGCCGGCCATGGTTTGCCCGCCCGCGATGGCGGCGTCTGGCGCCAGAACCTGCGAGAATCGGTAGCGGAGGGCTTGAAGGAGAATAAAGGCGCGCCGGAGTCTGCACGAGCCGGGGTGTCGCACCGCTACCCGCAAAGATGCTGCCGCATCTGTTCCAGGAAAGCGGGAGCGTGGTCCTCAAGATGAGAGGCCGGAAAGAAAGGGAGAGGCCTGCCCGTTATTAACAAAATCCCTGGCGCGTTTGGGGCGGATGCGTAATTTTGACGGCTTGTTGAGACTGGGCGGTCAGTCGCCGCTGAGCCAAGGCCCCTCTCTGAACAACGGGTGTTCGGCGCCGCACAGAGTGGCTAGCGAGATTCATTTTTTACAACGTACTTGTTTCATTCTTTTATTTCGCTGTTGTTTGTTTCCTGCAGTTACTCCGTATATAGGCAGTGTGAATATAAACTTTGAAAACCTACTTCAACAATGTCGTCGTCGTCATTAGTGCCGCAACGAGAGGCGCTACCACCGATTAAAAAACCGAGGATGAAGACGTCACCTCATCATTCTAAAAAACATATCGAAAAGGTGGTGGGGGTGGTGGTGGAGTAGTTTGGTCAGGTGGTGCTAGCCTTGCATGATATGGCGGCAATCACTCCACCGGAGTGCCACCCGATGCGTCAAATATATGCCTCAGCCACCATGATTCCGCGAGTTGTGTGTCCCAAACGAAGCTGATAAGTGTCCAATGCCCCTCTGGAGAGAGGACGTGGTTTAGAGTGGACTGTGGGGCAGTTAACTTTTACATCGCCTAAAACAATGTTGTCCGCCCTGCAGCATACTGTGTGCAGAACATTACATAGTGTTCCACATCTACCACCCCACACGACGGGCACAGAGGCGACTGCACATAGGCCCAGCTTGAATCGCCAAGCGGTGGTTTTCGCTGACCGTGTTCGGATGCGGTATAATAGAGTAGCGTCCGCTCTTTTTAGTCCTCTCGTGACACATGGTTGATGTTGGCGGGCACGCAGAGACCTAAAATGGTCGCTAACTGCCCTTTTGAGACGAATATGAAGTTTCGGGACACTTTCACAGTCGGAGCAAGTCACCTCATTGCCCGTGATGCCATTGTGAGATGGTAGCCACTGGCATCGCGCAACAAACCCCTTGCTGGTGAGATCCTTCACAAGCTGTAGTGAGCGCTGGCGAATCTTTCCGGTAGGACTCCCACGCTGCAAGAGCTGCGGTGCTTCTTTAGAATCAGTTAAGATGACAACTTGCTGCAGTCTGCTGGACATCAGCTTTCGCAATGCAGCCGCGATCACAACACACCCGCGCACGTTGGATTAAACCAGGCGGTCTAGTAGAGCCGTCCAGGACAACTGTGTAGATGGAATAAGGTATGCCGCTGCACTAGCCTCACTATGCTCATCATCGGTAAAAATTTGAAAGGGGTTCAGGTAAAAGAAAGAGAGATATTTACTTCTGGGTAACCGGTGTTTTAGCATCATTCCCCTGTATGAAAAGCTGCAGGTTGACATCGTCCAAAGTTGTAGTTTTCAATTCTTGTTTTATAAGTTACGCAGCTTAGTTAAAAATTGAGATTTTGTTCTAATTTCTTGTTTACATGTTTTACATTATATGTTATCGTGTATGTTCGCGATAGGTAACACTGCAAATGAAAACAGGGGGGAGCATTTTCTACAGCTTCTATACACCTTTTTTCAGCTTCTATAAACCTTCTATAAACCTTTTTTCTATAAACCTTTTTTTTGCCGCCCATACATTCTAGTTATATTTTTTGCAGTTGTACATGACCAAATTTGGTGGCAACACTATAGAGAAAAACAAGCCATTCTAAATAAGCATCATAACATTTCATGGTACAGTCCAACCCCATTAACTCCGACTTGATTTGATTGTATGGTTCAACGCCCCGACGCAACGCAGGCGACGAGGCGCGCCGTAGTGGAGGGCTCAGGATTAATTTTGACCACCTGGGAATCTCACCCCCTAGGGATATGATGATCTGGGGGGCGTGAAGGGTGAACGTACGCCGAAATCTTGTACACACGGGCGTTTTTACTTTTCGCCTCCATCAGAAAAGCGGCCGCTGAGGCCGTGAATCGAACCCGCATCCTCGGGCTCGCAGCACAACGTCTTACTTAGCTACTGAGCCACCGCAGCGGGCCCATTCAACATTTCTACACGGACGTTTTAATCCCCCCCCCCCCTCCAAATGGTTCAATAATTTATTAATCATTTCAATGCTGTTACGGTGGATTTACTCAGTGTTTCGTAATTTATTTTCCGGCTTCGCAAAGAGAAGTTTAGTGAGGTGTGGAATTCACACAACTTCGTTCATGAACTATATTTTGCAAGCCAGCCAGTTTTCTTGAGGGTCCTTCGCATGCTCTGGCATAATGTGACCAGGCGCAAAAAGAAAAAAAGAAAGGCACAGAGAGAAGGGTGGCGCTAAGAATTGAATGGCACTTTGCCTGCTATTGGGAGAGCGCCGATTTGCTTGAGTGGTGCGTGCTCCCCAGGCTGCCTCGGGTCAAGAGAGCGTCGCGCGTGCGCCCTGAGGACTGCGAAGAGCAAAAAGAAGCAGGGCGAGAATGGGAGCCCCGGCCAGCATTTGCCCGCAACGCACCCCCTTGGTTTAAAGAAGTTCGCGTCGTCTTCTCTTCTTTTTCTGTCTCGCTTTACCGCGCTTCACAGCGGGCGCTATCATTTAGCTTAATTCGATTCCGCGACTCATTGAGAGAGCGGCTCTCGACGAGGAAAGGCTAGGGCTAGTGCAAACACTATTTGCCCCGTGAATTATGACTGGGTTACGCGTTGCTTGAGCGGTGCGCTTTCTCGAGTGCTATAGAGGGACGGCGGCGCGGCCATTTGCGAACATCAGCCAACGCAGTTTGGGCCTGCCGCCACAGGGTGTACTCAGGTGGAAGTACAAGGTGGCGCGTTCGAGGTCCTGTTCGGCGAAACGACAGGCAGCCCGCCAGACAAAAAAAGACGTGTTGTTCATAGGGGACGTTGCTCCCGTGGACCTTCGAGCAAGCCTCCGAAAAGAAGGCAAGCCATACCAACGACTTGACGCTGTAATACGATTACGGCCTGTTTCCCGTTCCGGCGAGCCCCAGTATAACCAGCCTGAATTCCGTCGCACGTCCGCCTCGCGCAGTCCATACTTGTCGTGAATGTAAAGTCGCAGGCCCGAAGCAACTGTCGTGGCAGTTAAAACAAAAGAACGAAAAACGAAGGCGGAGGCCGGTAGCGTGGAACTTCGTTCCGGCTTTGTTCCAACCTAGGAGTTATCTCAGAGGGACGCGAAGTTCAATCGAACTCGTACTGACGATGCATACAACACTTTTCACCCCCACCCGGAGGACGCGCGGCGCGATGAGGTACGACCTTTCGCACGGTTGAAGTGAGTGCATGGAGGAATAGGAAAGGGGGGGGGGGGGGGTATTCTCAGTGCCACGATATTCGGAGCGCGTTGCGGCGCTGTTGCATATCAAGGACGCACTGAAAGCGTCAGGCGCAAAGGATCGCTCAAGTCGAAGAAAGGCTGAAATTGCTTCGCGTGACGGCTGGGACGAAGTTCTCCCAGGCACGGCAAACAGCCGGCCCGATCCAGCCAACTTTGTGCGCGGCAAGAGCGCGGGGAGAGGGAAAACAACCGGCACCGTCGACGGTCCCGCCTGCAGCGGCGGCGGCAGTCTTTAGAGGGCAGGTGAAATATTTATCCATCTGGCCAGAGCCGGAGAGAAGAGGCTCTCCGCACTAATTAACTAAATATGCGTCGTCACTGGAGCAGCCACTTTACTTGATCAAGGCCGCAGGCGTCTCTTCTTTGCTACCGCTCTGCTGGAGCGCGTCGTTGGGCACCGTCAGCGGACGTGCACCAGTCTGTGCAGCCGGGCAAGCGTCCCGCGTGGAAACTGTTCATCTGAACCTAATTCCTTCGATTGATTGTTGGGTTTAACGCGCCGACGCAACTCAGACGATGAGGCGCGCCGTAGTGGAGGGCTTCGGATTAATTTTGACCCCCTGGGGATCTTTAACACGCGCCGAAATCACGTACACACGGGCGTTTTTTCTTTTCGCCTCCATAAGAAAATCGGCCGCCGCGGTCGGGTATCGAGCCCGCGCCCTCGTGCCCAGCAGCACAACGCCTTAGCCACTGAGCAACCGTGACAGGTTAAACCTAATTCCTTCAATCGCCACATTTATAGCGACGATGGGGAAGGTGAACGCATAGAAATAGCAGTCGTCGTCCACGGGCACTATGCACGGGTTCCCGCAACGGAATGCAATGCGCGGACAACGCTATCCGAGTGAGAGAGTTTTAGCATAGCGGGTACTGCCCGCTACGCTAAGGTTAGCGGGTAGCGGGGCTCGACTGGGCAGGTGAAAATTCGTTGCGGTAGGGTGGATAAGTTCCGTGGGCCGGCCTTTGCCATGCCCGCGCATCTCCTCGCCCTCCCCGCGCGCGCCAGCGCAGTCGGGTCCCGGCGGTAACCCACCGCCGTAGCGTGGGCCTCCGGTAGCCGCTATGCTAAAACTCTCCATTCTCCGGAGCAGATGGTTGGCGCACTCGCTGTGGTTTAGCGTTACTAGAATAAACTTTTGGCTTCGGTTGTCTCTGGCGACTGCCGACAGCAGCATCACGAATGCAGCGGCGCCTTCGGGTGCACCTGATGACATGTCAACCCTAAACACGTTAGAAAAAAACAAAACAATGCGAGACTAAAATTGTTTTGTGGTGATTGTTTTGGTGATTGTTTTATGGTGATTGTTTTATGGTGATTGTTTTCAAAAGCTGTGACCGCGTTTGAATAGCGTTCATATCAGTGATTTTCTTGCAAGGAGAAGGACATTTGATCACCCTCACCCACAAATCATCCCTCGTTTCATGCGCTAGCCAATTAACCAATCCCGGAACCTTAGCATGTCACCAGTGCAAATGTGGATACTTCTGAATAGTGCCGGTGAGATCACCGCTCCGCGCTCCTAGAGCATGTGCATGCATGGTCGGGAACTGCGAGGCGTGCATACGTAGGGCCACACTTTATTACGGAGTTAGCCGCGGTTCTCCGTGAACGGGGAAACATTGGGGCTTCGTAGAAAACCTGAGGCCGGTTATTTTATATAAATGGAATTTTATTCGCAGCAATGAAGAGGCAACCTGCCTCCAGTACTGCGGCCGTTCGCACATGGATTGCCTTCTCTTTACGTGCTGCAAAGACGGGCCCCAGCGGGGAGGCTCCACACTCTAGCAAAATGGTCAAACGGAGCTAAGGTCGGCGTACTGACTTGTGAGTACACTCATTTGTACTTATTTGTAATCAGACTCACGAGTGAGCCCGATTATGAGTACACAACCATAAGAAAAGTGAGTACGATGATGAATGAGTACTGACGTGAGTAAATGTGCTCGCAAGTACAGTACTCGCGATTACAGTGCTCCTGAGTACAGTAGCCACGAGTACATGTACTAATGAGGGCAGTACTTACAAGTACAGTCATCGTGAGTACAGTACTCGCGAGTACTGTACTCACACTTACACGCACTCGCGAGTAGTACTCATTAGTACAGTACGCGCGAGTACAAACTTGTGAGTTTGATCACGCACTCGTGTAGCCACGTGCGTGCATGAGTATCTCGCATTTCGCAGCCCGGGCAAGCATGGGTGGTTTTGCTGCCCTTTCGTCAAGTTGTTCGAAGGGAGGGGCGCGGGAAGCTGCTAGCATGTGCAATGAACGCTGAAGCCACTCTTTCTCGGCTTTCAGAATCGATAACCAGAAACTGAGCTTTCGCCTGTTTCAGCTAGGCAAAATGGGGAAAAGGGAGCAGGAGAACCAACTGGTAAGGGCGGGAAGAGTTCTCTGGCTCTCTGGTTCTGGTGTAGTCGATCGAGTCCATAGACCTAGTGCAACGCGAGAATTCAAGTGGGTGATTGGGTTACCAAATTAGTAAAAACTCTTTTGAATACGAGTAAATGCGAGTACAGATTGAGGGCGAGTGAATACAGATGAGCACGAGTAAGTACGGATGAGTACGAGTGAGTACAAATTGATTGTGAGTACAAGCAGAGTCCTTCAATGCGTTGAAGGACTGGTACAAGTGAGTGATCAGATCGAGTACGAGTAGAAATGAGTACAGATGAGTTAAGTACTCTTGAGTACAGTTGAGTACGAGTACTCATGAGGACTAATGAGTTTGAGTACAAGTGAGTACGATTACAAATGAGCATGTGAGGAGTGAGTACGAGTGATTTTGAGTCCAAACGATATTTTCAAGTGTGAGTTTGAGTACAGACCTCTCTTTCATCGAGTGGCCGTGGTACAGCCTGAAGGGAAAAAAATTGTGATTGAGTTTGAGGGAGTTTTTACTGTTTTACAGGCATATGAAACGGCGGGGTGGCCTAATTAGGTTGAGGAGCGACTTTACGAAGCCCCGTCCGTGGGGGCCCGTTTGGCGGTATGGGGGAGAAGCAAACCGGGTTTCTTTCTTTGGAGGCCCGGTCATGGATAGACACCGAGAAGTCGTGCTAATCACAGATCTGGCAATTAGCATGCGCCTAAACCAGTAATCGTTTACTTAATGTTGTAATGACGATCACAAGGCAAACAGAAATAAACTGAAAGACGCACTGGCTATGCTTGGCTTCTTATAAATGACCTTCTAGACGAATACGATAAATAAATAAATAAACAAATAAATAAATAAATAAATAAATAAATAAATAAATAAATAAGCGGGTTAGAACAGTGCAGCCTACCCCTGGGTGTTCTAACCTGTCGGCGAACCCTGCGGACCTCAGTACGAAGGTCCGGTTTCCGCGCGAACTTGTCCCGATCGTTCAGATTCTTAGCAGATTCGCTTGTACCACCCATGCTTTATTCTCGCGGGCTGTTGTGGCGTGCTTGGTGTGGAGAAAATTTGCATCGCTGCAGCCCACCATTTCTGCCGCTATGGCCGAGCGAGGTTCGCCCCGGGCCGTTTCGGGGCGTAGTTCCAACCCCGCTGCGCCAACTGAACAGCCCATTTTGGTCGTGCGGGGTGTGCGTGACAGCTTTGTCAGATTGGAGGGTCCGGGCGAGGCGACTGGAATGGAAACGTTCTGCACTGGGCGGACGAGTGTTTTCCCACTTCCTCGCCGGCTCTCCCAGATCTACGTCTTTCAACCATTTTTCTTTCATCTTAAAGCGGCAGCTTCTCAGTCACAACCAGATCCTCCCCGCGGCATCTTCTCAAATTCAGCACAAACATCGCTGCTGCCATGACAACGGTGCTCCCGTGACATCGACGCCAAAGGCATCTGTTATGTCAGTGCTGTCGATGGGGGTCCAAGACGCCTGGCAGCCGCAGTACTTGTGATGGATTTGGAATTCAACACGCACGCGCACGCACACACACACACACACACACACACACACACACACACACACACACACACACACACATATATATATATATATATATATATATATCATGAGTCAAGCATAGGACACACGTGATAAAAAACAATAACAACGGAGTTTACTACTAACGATAGTTTTTGGAAGTAAATTCCTTAAATCAGAGTAAGTAGAGTCCAGTTCCTGAAACGATTAAGTTGTAACCTCGGTTGTTATTGCTTTTCACGTGTGTACGTCTCTTTACTTATACTATAACAAAAGTAAAGTCCGACACGTAGTCAAAAACAAAACAAAAATTAAACCCAGTTTCACCCAGTGTGAAATCTGATGAAAGAGCGGAGCTGTGTGTTGTCCTCGGCTTCTTTCTTGTGCATAATGCTAGAGTCGCCTTAGCGGCTATATAATTTTCATATCATTTGTTTCCGGATAGTTCCGGTAAAACAAGAGTTAGAGCCACTTTCTGTAACCATCCTCCCTCCGTAGATGGCCATGCACTGGCAGCAGACAGTAATTTTGTAACGTTTAAACCTTCACTGAGAACTACATAATTATGACTAGTAAATGAAACTGGGCATAATGGTAGAGTCTATTTTGTGGCTAATTTTCGTATAATTTCTTTCCGGATATTTTGGATAACACAGCAGTTAGAGCCGTTTTCTGTAGTCATACTTCCTTGTTAGGTGCGTATGCTTCACTGCGCAACAGGACATGTGGAAAAGCCAGCTTACAAAGACCAAGCTTACACCGATTTTAAAGTCTGCTTAACCTCGAGGCACAAATGCATTGCTGGGAAGACATTTTTTAGGGGGCAATATAAGCCATCGAATATGAAAATATGAAGGCCGTAGTACCTTTTTATATCTTTGATGATTTTTGTTATACTGCTGCGGAGGGAGCCGTGACACGATGCCAGTACAGACTGTACCAAACCTAGCCCTAGAACAGCTCCGCTGTTAAAATAGAGGTTACTAACGTTTCGGCTGTAGGGTCGTCCTTCATTGGAGCATGTAACACAAGACCACGCTTTTAAGGGTGAGCGGAGAGAAGGTGCGTGTCAGTGCACCCTGCTTACGTTGAACCAAGTGTAATTCATCACAAAACAACACCATGTGGCAAAGTGCACTTGAGAAGGCGGTGCACTGCGATTCCCTTCTTTGGGGAGTCACCTATACAAAACTAAAAAAAAAACAGAAGCGAGAGACGAGGAACCAGGCACCCATATTTAGCACTCCTTAGCGCGACATTGTGTCCAGGAGGAAGGATTTCCCCCTCTTTTTGATCGAAGGCGCCTTCATCAGCGCGCCGGGCGTTGTCAACAGGGGCCGCGCGTCGCGTTAGCCGGCGCCGGTACAGGTCTCACATTCCCCAATGCCTTCCAAGAAAGAAATGAAGCCGCTGAAGGGAAGCGCCGAGGAGTATCATTTGCAATTGGTCACGCCAGTGGCCACGGTTTGGAAAATGAAAGAAAAGAATCTACGGCGCCAAACACGTAAGCACGCCAACGCTTTCATTCAGCCCAAACGGCGCAGTTTTGCACTTAAGTGTGAGGTTTGATCCGCAAATTTCGCGCTCTGTGGAAGCTGAATGCAAATATGATTACCTTCAAATTCTTAAGCGAATGAAGCTGGATGGCAACATGATGTCACAAGAGAAGGTTGGGAAGATAGCGCGCAACGTATCATTGTTAAACCTGATTTTAAAAGGTGCAGCCGTTTGACCAATATATTGCAGGTGGCAGGTGTTACACTCGAGCAAGTAAACTACATGGGTGCTGTCGCAATTAAAATTGCCCTCGAGGTTTACAGAAGAGTCCGAGGCGGTGCTGGGAGCTTATTTTCGTTCTCTTCATGTGGGGACACACTTTACAGCAAGGCTTATTGCAGGTAACACAACCCGTAGCCGACAGATGGCTGAGCGTGGGAGATGTCGGGATGTCGCGCAGGTTTTCATTCACCCATAGGCAACACGTGGTGGATCGTAAAATAAAGATGCTAGTCGGGAACTTCGAATTAAGATATTGTGATGTTTTCTAAGTACGCTAGAAACGTTCGGAACAGATGCGGAGTGAGTAAGAACTAGGTTGCTATGTGGACGTCGGTCGGCTGGCTTCTTTAAAGGGGGGGGAGGTCATCGCGGCTCAGCTGTCCCGGTCGGCGCATGGAATCATTAGTCATTATTTGGAGCGGATATTTTTGTTTAAGGAGATCGTTTTTAACGTCCTCGCAGTTGGAAACAAGATCTTTCTTTGGAGGATATCTGGCAGAAGCAATGTGCTAGACTATACGGTATGCTCGTCTTCCAGTGCTTAATGTGACTCCTTTGAAAATGCAATTATTGATGAGAGTCAGTGCATGGGCTTTCGGTAACGCTTGGTCTCCAACGTGTTTTGCGATACAGAAACGGTCACGTACAGAGAGTTGAGGCTGGGAGCGGATAAGCGCCAAGAGAAACAAATTTCTGGGTGGACCACGTTGAAGTCTGCAATAAAGCTCGTGAGGCTAGATTCGCCATGTGGCCAAATCAAGAAGACGTCGTCGATGAAGCGCTTGTAAAAAATTGGTTTTAATTCGACGCATGCCAGAAACTATTCCTCGAGAACTGCCATAAAAATATTTGCATAATTTGGTCCTAACCTTGGTCCTCCTTCACATGTGGTCTTAGGCTGCAAGAGAGCCAATGAGGGAGTAATCTCTTAGCGGTCATGGGCGATGCAGTTTGCGACTTTATTTAAGAAAGGCTAGAAAACCCTATTGCGCAACGTACCTTACGCAACTGATAGTGTGCCCTTCGGAAGCTAAGCGTCAAAGAAGGGAGCAGAGTGTCGGTCAGCTTTCGTAACGACCCTGTAAAGCTAACTTGCCACCAGCTGAGATCCCCACGCCAGCGGTTATCCCAGATCAGTCAAACGAAATTCTTGGGTAAACAAGGGGCGATGGTGCGTGCAAATTGTTAATCGATGTGTCCCCAGCAAATTGAGATCCTGCCGTAGGAAAAAAATAATTCTCCTGGTCCTTAATGTGTATACTTAACGCGCCTACATCGTGTTTAATTTCTCTCTCTCTCAAATACACTCACATACACCCGCACGCGCGCATGCACAAACAAGATGAGAAGTCCATGCGTATTTGGTATTACATCGAGAAAATTCCGTGAAAGAACGTACAGTATTCAGAAGTGCGTTTTAAGTGTTTGTAGAACGAGCAGATGAGAAGAATAAAGCTTTAAAGGTAATTCAAAGGTGTACTAGGGAGAATAAACAACAACATTTCTATTAAAAATTCTCTAAGCCTTGTCGGGAGAATAAAAAAAGGTATTTTTATCGTTCTGCTTGTCGTTTAGCCCTAATCGTTCATTAACGGGCAGTTTTACGAAGCAGGAACACCTACAACGAACGCACATTTGCTTCAGTGAGGAACGGGCGCTCTAACCACTGCCACGTGTGTACCCATGTGTGCATTTATTTTGTACTTGAAAAATGACCACTAGAATGTTGTTTTCTTTTCTTTCATATGTGAGTACCGTATGGGGTTTGGTGTGCCGTTGTTTCTGTTGCCTTGTACAAATAGGAGGTGGGGCTAGTCAAGCTGCTATAGCGCAGCTGTTTTCCCACTTTCCATGCCACAATTGGTTCTATTTTGTGCAAACCACGGTGTATCGTTGTGGTGAAATAAACTTCAACTTCAACTTCAACGTACGACCTGCTTCGCTATGGGCAACACGCCAACGGCTTCGCTTGAAAGACACGCTTCTAAGCTTGAAGTAAACGAATTCGGCGCTTTGAATTGTGCGTGAAGTCAACGTGATTAGTGCAAAATCTACATCCCCCACCCCCATGCATTTTTTGGGGGCAAGGAATCGCCACCCCTGCACGCCGAATCCGCGCAGCCAAGACATTTCCTATAGGGACGTTTTTGCGCCACTTCCTTCTCTTTTTTTTTTGGCAAAGTGTCTTGCCGTGTGGCAGTAGCAAGTAGCATAGTCGTAGTTACAACCATGTGTGTGTGTAATGATGCGACTAAAGCTTTCCCTGGAAGAACATGAATGTTCACGCGGCAAGCGCCAGTGCAGGGCGCGAATCCTGTCTTTCCCCGAGGTCGCATACGGAGCACCCTTGCGCAAAGTGGGAGCGTGGAAAACGGGGCGCCACGCAGCTGTGCGCTCATATCATCTGGATAATGCGCAGTAACGCAAAGCGCCCAAGCGTCGTTGAACGTTGCTCCACTGCAGGAAACAACTAGAGGGCGCCGCCACCAGAAAAGCGGCAGTTTCTCTTCCGCCTTTCCATGGCCTTCGCCATGGGACTGGTTCCCTTGTCTCCCGCGTGCCTCTCGAGGTTTACGATTACATTTCGGTGTTCCAACAGGCTAGTGTCAGCATAAAAGAGGACTAGCCGCGTGAGAGAACATTTCACTCGGGCTGCTTCCTGTGCCTACTTTCGGCGTATACCGCACAGAAGGTTTCTGTTATTCGTTCACACGTTCCCAACATCCCTTTTCTTCGTGCGTCGATCCTTCAACTGATTATTGTTACAACTACCCTACTGCACCCACTCCACTTCAGTGCGGCAACATGTGTGGTATACATTTACTTTTGGTAGACGCTCTCGGATCTATAATTATTGAAGTCGTGAGGGATGGCTAGAGGTTTAGTTAGTGAATCTTTACTTGAACATTAGACAACACCATTCGGCAGAGTTATTATTGGAACAAGTATAGCAATGGAGCGATCATTGCGCGCATAGTGAAGTGCATACAAGATTATGTAACTACGTCAAATAAAAACATACAGAAACCTGAGAAGCATTCGTAAACTGCAAGAGAGGAATACGATTCGTTTGAAGCTTAAACTCAGTCACTAAAGAGCTAGGCGTTTTTAAAACAAGGCTGGGTGGGCTTATAAAATCTTCCCCAACTCGTGCTGGGGAAGATTTTATTCCCCAATTCTCCAACTTGTGTTGGAAGTTGTTCGATGCCGTTTCAGAGGGCGCCTCGCAACTCCTCTAGGAATACCTTGACCCCCTTCCCACGAGAGCCCGGTGACTCCCGGTTGAAGGGTATGAGGGTAAGAGGAGATGCTCGGGTAAGAGGAGCTACCTGGGGCTCGAAAAATGAACTGTATATGGGACAAGCATTTCAACTTCTTTGAAGGGTTACCCGGTCTCCTTCACGTGTAAGAGTGTAACAGAGGCTCATCTCCACGGCGCACCGATATGACTAGTCAGTCGTTGCAATCATGGGGCGCTAAGTAAGCCAATGACTAAATATACGTTTTGGCCCCCAACAAATTGCGGGGGATGCTTAAAACTTTTCTGCGGTTAAACGTTCGGTATAACGTTTATGTTTCTTTCGTCGGGACGCTGCTGCAGCTTCACCCAAGCCGCTTCCTCGCGACGGTGGTTGCGACAAGCGGCACTTCGAGCCGCTCTAGCCTCTTCTGCCGTGGCATACTTTGTCGGTCATCTCCGGCCGCGACTAGGACCTGGGGCGTCGTCACCCATAGCGATGTGGAATGTAGCTCTGAGCCCACGCGGCGACGTGTGCAAGGCGCGTCCAGAACGTCCCACAGTCCCTGCTGCTTCCTTTTCCGGGAGAGCGCTCCTATGCTCGCGCTCCGATTTTCTCTACCACTGATATTTTTTTTTCAGAATTCTGTGCATGCATGCGCACGCGCGCACACCCGCACGCACGCTCGCGCACACATACGCATGCACGCACAATCATCGAAAGCGAGCGCAGTGGCGTAAATTTTTTTATTAGCGAGCCGCCCCCGAACGCCAGGCTGGGAAAGACGTTTCTTCTCCTGTCGTCTCCTCCGGTTGCGTTCTCCGGGCTTCTCGAGCAGTGTTCGCGATGGCGCAAGCAGTGCAGGAGGTGCCAAGCAGTGTTCAAACGGTTAGCGCTCGAGCTGAGAAGATAATGAGGGCCGCGAGTTATTGAAATTCTGTTAGAGCATCCAATGGGGGCCCGCGACGTTTTTTTGTGGGTTATATGAACCTTCACCAGAAGAAGGAAGTAGTGGTATACCTCTCAGAGATGCCCACTTCGAGCCTCTAACAAGAGCGTTTCGGAACACCACCTTAAGAAGCTTTTCTCCTGCTTAGCAGCTTTTTGAGAACGGCGTCGCCGTGTTTACACGGGGAGACACCAGGGAAATTTAATAATTATCTTCGTCTGCCTCTTGTCGTCCAATGCATAATTAAGAAAGCCGCTCCCAGACTGCCTATCAGTCTTGTGCTGCAATGTCTGAACCCCTTCTTTGCCCCGAATTTCTTGATCGAACTCATCCATATTGTTATCTGTCTTCCATTACTAGTAGTGCAATCTCTCTGCATCCATTCTGCAGGTGGTCCACCTATTGGCAGCCATCTGCATTACGTGCCCCGAACAACATCCCTCGTTTCTTTTAATGTGGTCTCGAATTTCCTCTACGGGAATTTGTTTCCTAATCTATAACGCTAATTTAATAACCCTATATACCGTCTCTCGTCTATCATCGTACTTCCTTCGCTGTTTGAGCTCACCTTCAAGGTGCTTAGTAAAACAGTAAGTTCCAGCCCGTAAATTAACACTAACTCAAGCGATTTTTAATCTCAGAGCAGTAAGAATGCCAAATACGGTTCATAATTATCCCAACCCTACTTATCCTCTTTCTTTCGGTGTTTTCTTTTAATGTGCTTAGTGAGAATGGAAGTTTCTGCTCCACAAGTTATCACGGTAAGTACCGGTTGGTATTATCGTGTTTTAACGGGGGCCATGTACAGCGATTTACTACATTCCGCGGGTTTCTGAATAAATGCTTCGTATAGCGTTAATGTTATTCATTGAGGCGTAACCTTTCCTTAATTCAGCGTGTACTCTTGGTTAATGAACGTCCAGGGCGTCACACGGTTACCTATTGTTTCGATGGAAAACTCACATAGAACAACGGGTCGACTCATGGAGTTTTAGTTCGTTCAAATATTTTTATTTTGTGCGTGGGCTGAGATTTTGTTGTCGTTTCCCCCTTGAAGCCCTGAGGCATTCGGAAACTAACTTGGCTAGCTTTCCTAGTATAATATCTTTCCCGCCCCTTAGCAGGTTCACAGTTATTTCGTCGCTTCCTGCACCTTCCATTTCCTTCAGCGTCCATTCGACAACCTTTACCAAATTGCTGTTAGCTCATCGAGGGTTGTTCTCCGCCAATGTTTTTGGCGTTAGAATCTGAATAGAACGTTTGCACTAGTTTTACTATTGCATCCATGTTGTTACTTAGCGTTGCCACTTTCGACTCTGCGTGGGTAAATACTATCTCTGCCAATTACAAGCTCCTTCTTCATTACTCCCAAATTTCCTTCCTTTATTAACTGCAGCCTGGGCCACAACATGGCCGCCTTGTCCGTGCTATATGACGTGTAGGATTCAGCACTGTTCATTTCGAACGATGGCGATGATGATGATTAGTGTCACGCAAACTTTGGCACGCTCATAAAATAGCTGCAAACAAAATCAGGCAAAAAGTAGAAAACACTAAAAATTGTGTTCTAGACTTCCATTCGCCGTTATCAGTTGAGTTATAAATAATGTGCACCAATCTGTTTTCGTTGTGTACTAGGGTATGAATCATTAAGATTAGGTATTTCTTCTTCCAGTACGGCTTCTTCACTGCGCTGAAAAGTGTCCCGTAAGGAAAGAAAAAAAAACAATAGGTGGCGGGCAGACCCACTCCCCTGCCCGCTTACGCGACGAAACACCGGCTGTTTCAGCGGCGAGCACCGAAAAGGTGAAAGGGCGCTCACGGGAGCGCCTTGGAAAGCCGACAGAATGGTCACGTCGGAGAGACCCCCGGCAACCTCCGTCGTCAGCTGCAGTTCCTCCCGACGCCTTCCGGCGCTGAGCGGACAGGGGGCTTATTAATTCGTCTTAGCGTCCCGGCGTCTGCCAAGTGGGATAGCGCCGCGGCTCTTTCACAACCGGGCCGCATCGCGGCGGCCGCCAGTCTCCACATCATCTCGGGGTAAACTCCCGCCGTCGACCGCTTTGTTTTCGGGGCAGCAGGGACCTACTGGCGGCTCCCATAAATGAATGCCCCGGTGGGCACCGGGGCCCATATAGTACTTTCTACTAAACGCGGCCAGGAAGTTACAACGGCCGCTGAAAGCTCCCAAGTGACCGCGCGTTTCCATCAGCCACTTATTACCGGGCTCCGGTGGAAGTCCATGCGGCTGCCGGCGCACGCGTTCAGTGCGCGGGGCTGCCTGCTGGCTTCCGCAACAACTCCGCGGCCGGCTGCATGCTTGGGGAAGTTAAAGAGGCGTCCCCGAGAGGCGCCGAGTATTACTGCCAGGCCAGAATCGGCCGAGACTCAACTCGCTGACATATATGCCGCGCTGCTGCCCTTCGCCTGCGGAGAGTGCGGACGGGCCGCGCGAGGCGGCCAAAATCAATTTGCTCCGCTCGAAAATAGCGCGTCTGGAAGACACGGCCGGGAAGTGCGGCTGTCCGGCCCCGCTCTCATCAAACGACGCACTCCTTACACCGTCGGGCACTTCACCTGTTTAGTTTCTTGGTCTTTTTCGCCTTAGTCCATTTTATATAATTTTCCCGTGAATAGTTGACATTGCGTTTCTCACTGTTACGTGTTTTTGGGACGCGTACTTTGCAATTCGCGTGTTTCAATGCCATTAGGCTAATGGTACTGCTGCCAGCATTTTATCGTCAGAATGATTGTAATCACCATCGTTGACGTCATCATCATCATCATCAGCATCATCATCATCATCATAACTACTGCTCTAATTTACGGAGCTTTTTTTCGCCTGTACTGCGCTTTATCCAAGCGTGCGGATTGGTCTATATACAGCATTTCCTGCCTCTTTTCAGCTGCAGCTTCGACGGCGGCAAATTGCTTTCCGAACAGGCGTGCACGGGCACGGCTATTTGGGAAAGAACAGCAGCGGTCCTCGGCCCACCGCGAACATCTTTTTACCGTCGCACCAGCGCCCAGAAGCGATGCTCGCTCGTCCGTTGGTATATAGGCACGAAAATTAGATTTCACCCGCGCGCCAGTCCTCGTTTACCCATAATAGAGTTCCTGTTTTAAAACAAAAGTGCTCGCCATTGGGCGCTTTCTGAAATGAAGGCCTTTTCTCCGTCTTGTATTTAGTACGCTCTTGGTATCGCAGGCCTCCGCGAACAATTTTTTGCTTTAGTGCATAAGTGGCCCACGCTCCGTAGCTTGGGCGCTCCTTACTGTACACCCATTGTTTGCATCTCTGCCCGCTCTCCTGTTTCATCGATTACATAAGGCTGCATACCCGCGGCTGAAAACTCGATCTGATAAGAGTTAACGATTCTTTAACGCTGCCTTTGATGACGAAAACTTCAGTTCGCTTGTACATGTTTTTGTTCTTGAGGCTTTGGGGCACATCCGTGCCAAGACCGAACGCGGGGATGGCGTGGGAAGAGGAAGAGCCGCGCGATACGTGCATGCTTAGTGGGGAGCGTTTTGTAGGCTTTTCACCCGAATGACCATTACTTCATTACTTGCGGCTACGTCCGTCGATACACTGGCGGCTGCTTTCTCGAAACCTAAAAGTGGGAGGGACGGGTGCGAGAGAGTGATCGAATGTTTTCGGCCTATGAGGAATGGCTGTGGCGCCGCTCATAATAAGCTCTAAACTAATCGTCGGACTTCGTTTTGCGGCCTAATGCGAAACATTTCATCGTGACCTGAGGACGAACGGTATCTACACCATCCTCAACAATTGGATTTGGCACGGCACATGGCCTGCATCTTAAAGTAATCGCATTTATGATCGCCTAGAAATGTTTCGATGGTGTTTAACACAATTCTCGTGTCGCTACCAGTCTCTAAGTGGGAAATAAAATAATAAAAATTCTGAAATATAATTCAAAGAGCGCCCGCTTGTAAACTCTGTATTCAAGACGACAAATCACGCACCCCTGCGTCTAACGACGACGACGGTCGAACGCGAAGCTCTCTCGTGACGGATTCTTTGGTTGTCGTCTGAGTTTGGACTGAGTTTCGAGCATGTCGAAATGGAGCAATCGGATAGACGCCGGCTTAATAACGCGAAGCCGGCGTCTTTCACTTCGGCGTTTCGCGTTACAGACGCCATCAGTGAAAACACTACAGCTTCGCTTTAAAACCTTATCATCTTTACACATTATGTGTCAATAGGACGCGAAGTGTGTCAATAGGAAGTGTGTGAACTGGGCGCCAAGCTTTTAGCAACATGTGCGTGTGCTCTGCCAGGGAACAGATCGATGGAAGTGCGCCTCACTTTGATCAACCTTACAAAAAAATGTGTACAGAATTACAGCAATGGGTTGCACTACTCCACGGGTGGCGACGCAGTTGTCGTTCGACCCGCCATTGGACACCTGTTCGAGCCTTCTCAATACCGTGGGCAGGCCTGTTGCCTTGTCCATTGCGTTGTCTTCTGTGAGTGAACGGTTTCGTTGTCCGTTGCAGAGATCGTTGAAGTCCCGGAGTCCCCTAAAGGGTTCCGTCTGTCGTCGGGAATTTTTCCGCATGTCGTTGCGTTCCCTTAGAGTGTTCTGGCATGAATTTATTTCTTCCCATGTTGAACGTTGTGAATCCAATACAACCGTTACAAGCCATCGGCACGCTAGCCTGTCAACGGGCAAGCAAGCGGTCATTCTGGAAGAGTGGACAGTCTCTTTAGAAGACATGCTGTTAAGTGTGCCGAGAAACCTACACGCCGTCATAGTGGTGGGACTTTTGCATTTATATACAATTGAAGAATGACTGGCCCTTAATCTTAGGAGAACCGATAGATGGGCGAGTTGGTAGGGAGACATGGTGGAAAAGAAGCGGAAGACACACGCACACACGCGCGCGCACACGCACACACACACACACACACACACACACACGCACACACACACACACACACACACACACACACACACACACACACACACACACACACACACACAGACACACACACACACACACACGCACGCACACGCACACGCACACGCGCACACACACACACACATACACACACACGCACACGCACACGCGCGCGTACACACACACACGCGCACACACACACACACACACACACGCACGCACACAAAAAGACGAAGGAAACAAGTGCACAGGACAAGCGATTTAATAACACATGAATAAGCGCTCGTCCTGTGCAGTTTCCTTCTTCTTGTGTGTTTCTTTGGCGCTTATTTTCCACCATAATTGATCAGTTGGTCGGTTTGTTCCCTCCGTAGAATGGCACCTATCCTTGCCGGGCCATTAAGGTAGGCATTACTAAAGTTAACTTTTGGGACATGGATGAAAATTAATTGGAATCAAAAGAAAGTCAGGAGATACAAAAAGTTTTCGTACCCTCAATGCACCAAATACCCTGCATATCCAGCAGGACGTCGTCACGTAAGAATGTACGACGAACACTTCAGTAGCAAAGCCTCAAAATACTAGCCGCAAAGGACGTAAAAGGCGACCCTGGAAGTGGAAGACGGGGCCGCCGAATGGTGGATTGTAGGTGTGTACGTCACAGGAAGAAGAATCCACGGAAAATAAAATGGAAAGAGTCAGTTGTACATGTTTCATTCCCGGAGTTGCATTCCCAGAAAGAGGGAGTCTTTTTGGAATGGTCGTGATGGCGGTGAACGCTTTTTTGTCGTCGTATCGTTCAAGTATATTACCTACAACATGGCGAGGATTGGCGAAACGTTAAAAAAAAGAGGACGTTTAAAAAAAACTAAGAGAAAGCTAGCTATTGGCAAAGATAAAATCTCTGCACTGAGAAACGAACAAGATAACCTTACGCCTAAATTGAAGGAAATAATAAAACTAGCGGAAAGGCTAAAAGTCACAGGAAAATATTTGTGCCCAGTAGTACACTAGCATTGTTAGGCAAGGGGCCCTATTATCGACTTTATAAATTCACCGCGAATTCGCCATGTTTTCGTGTAAACAAAACGTAAGCAATCAGGGACGTGTGGCCGTATAACTATGACGACATGTGGTGTAGTTCGACGATTAGCTTATAAATATCACAGTTAAGCTATCAGATACTAGTAGCTTAACTGTAGCTTAACTTACAACAAATCAGACAAGGACGCTGCAGTTGTCTTGAATGAGAAACACGTTTATTGGAGCGAACTTGTGCTCCCCTAACAACTCAAAAGAATACAGAGGCGGCGAAGCAGCGGTCAACAAAGTGACTTGCACAGGCGAGTGTCGTCGAATCGAATGCCCCGGCGTCCGCACTGCAGGCTTTTTATCCCTCGGCGCGCGTGGTTCTCGAAACGCCGATTTGCATCGAGAACATAGTAGATCCAAGAAGATTATTCTGGGCTGTTCACGTTAGATCGGAATGCTCTCCCTATCACAACAGATAACACATGCGGCACGGAAAGAAAGAATGGAACACGCGCTTCCCTTGGCGCAGAGATAACACAGACCGGCGCAGCCGGCCGGTAAAAGCAAAACACAAATAAACAAACCCAATGTATGGTTCGCGGCATTTTACCCCCCCTCTAAGAGTGCATCGACCCGATGCTAACATAAGCGACAGTCCGAACAAATGAAAATAAAAGTTCGTCATCGTCCGTAGAAAGGTTTTAAGCGAACCACGTGGACGACTTCAGGCCGCATGCGTTGTCGTGATGTGCCGGAGTCACCATCGGGGATCACTTCGTAGGTAAGTTGGCCAACACGCCGTAGAATCTGGTAGGGTCCGAAATACCGTCGCAGGAGCTTCTCACTGAGTCCGCGTGGTCGGATGGGAGTCCAAACCCACACACGATCCCCTGGTTGGTACTAGGCGTCTCGGCGTCGGAGGTTGCAGCGGCCCGCATCTACCAGCTGCTGGTCCGTTATACGAACTCGAGCGAGCTGGCGGGCCTCCTCCGCACGTTGAAGATATCCGTGGACGTCGGCGTTGAGGTCGTCGTCTTCTACGTGCGGAAGCATGGCGTCGAGCATCGTAGTCGGCCTTCTACCGTAGACAAGCTCGAACGGCGTCAGCTGTGTCGTCTCCTGGATAGCCGTGTTGTACGCAAACGTGACAGTAAAGTTTGGTTCGTTGGTGGAGGTGGTTGGTGTCGTCGTGGAGGGTGGTGAAGGACCCGATGACGAGACGAGGCCAGTAGGTGATGAAGAAAAAGAAGTCTATTTACACGTATTTACAAGAGACGACGATGAAGCAAACATAGGACAAGACGAAAACTGGATTAAAATTAAAAGGCGCCGCAGCGCGCAAGGGGGTATCGCGGCACGATCCCTCGTGGGGGCCCGGAGGCCAAAAAGGTGCCAAACCGCCGCACGGTTGGCTGGAAAGATGCGTGGGGTTCCGGCGCCCAGAAACCGCCACGGGAGCGAGTCTTCGTGCGACCGCTTGCAGTCGCAGCTCTCGACAAACTCGTCGAAGCGTGTGCGCGCAGGGCGCGAGCAATGCCGCCTCCCCCACAGCAGCGCACATGCCAAAAAGGGTTTTGACCTCCGCTCCCCCCCGGCCGTCCCCGAAGGTCAAGATGAAAGGAAAGCCTCCCCCGACGCCGCACAAAAGCCGCCGGCGAGGCCCAACAAAGGGTGCGACTCGCTGGCGTCGGCGGAGGCCGTCCAACATTCCGACACCGGATGGGGAGACCCAGCAAGGCCACGAGAAGGAAGGGGGGTCATCGTCAAGACGGGGGTCAATCGGCGCTGCAATCATTACAGTGACATACGGGAGAACTTCGTCCCAAGTCTTATGTTCAACGTCAACGTACATTGACAGCATATCTGCGATTGTCTTGTTCAGACGTTCTGTTAGTCCGTTCGTTTGGGGGTGGTACGCCGTCGTTCTTCGGTGATCCGTGTTGCTGTAGCGTAATACTCCTTGCATCAGCTCTGCAGTAAATGCCGTTCCGCGGTCTGTGATTAGGACTTCCGGGGCTCCATGTCGTAGCACAACTTGGCTTATAAAGAACTTCGCCACTTCTTGTGCAGTCCCCCTAGGAAGAGCGGCGGTCTCTGCGTAGCCCGTCATGTAGTCTGTCGCTACGACAATCCACTTGTTCTGTGATCGTGACGTAGGGAACGGGCCTAAAAGGTCCATTCCAATCTGCTGAAATGGTCTCGATGGGACGGCGATCGGTTGCAGAAGTCCGGCGGGTCTTGTCGGCGGCGTTTTTCGTCGCTGGCAGTCACGGCAGCTCCGGACGTAGTGGGTGACGTCAGAGGTAAGGCCGGGCCAGTAGTACCTCGCCTTGGTTTTTCCAATAGTGCGGGCTGTGCACAGATGTCCGGAAGACGGGTCGTCGTGGCACGCTTCCAAAATTTCGTCACGAAGGTCCGCGGGGATGACGAGGAGGCAATTCGCTCTTGTTCCGGGGCTGAAATTCTTCTTCACGAGGACGGAGTTTCTCAGGCTGAATGCTGGTAAGCTGCGTTTGAAGGTCCTAGGAACGGCAACGTTGCATCCCTCGAGGTACTCGATTATGACGCGTAAGTCGGGGTCGGCACGCTGCTGGGTGGCTAGGTCGCTCTCCGTCACGATCCCGAAGAACGCGCTGTCTTCATCAGAATCTTGTGGTGGTGGGTCGACGGGGGCGCGGGACAGGCAGTCGGCGTCGGAGTGTTTCCTGCCGGATTTATAAACGACTGTAACGTCGAACTCCTGCAGGCGCAAGCTCCACCGCCCAAGACGGCCAGAGGGGTCCTTCAAATTGGCGAGCCAACACAGCGCATGGTGGTCTGTTACAACCTTGAATGGCCTTCCATACACGTATGGGCGAAATTTTGAAATCGCCCATATAATAGCCAGGCACTCTTTCTCAGAGGCAGAATAGTTTTTCTCCTCCTTCGACAGACCACGGCTGGCATAGGCGATTACCCTTTCGCAGCCGCTTTGCTTTTGGACAAGGACGGCACCCAAGCCGATATCACTGGCGTCCGTGTGCATTTCCGTTTCGGCATTTTCG
Organism: Haemaphysalis longicornis; assembly: GCF_048455015.1. Classification (NCBI taxonomy): domain Eukaryota; kingdom Metazoa; phylum Arthropoda; class Arachnida; order Ixodida; family Ixodidae; genus Haemaphysalis; species Haemaphysalis longicornis. The sequence continues at coordinate 437,035,922 of NW_027526203.1, read as the reverse complement.
TCGAAATTAGCGAGCACGGGCGGGCTTTGCAGGCGTATTTGCAGCTCGCAGAATGCTTTTTCTTGGTCGTTTTCCCAGCTGAAAGGGGTGCTATCTTTCGTCAAGCGCGTGAGTGGCTCTGCAATGCGTGCGAAGTTTGCGACGAAGCGCCGGTAGTATGCGCACAGCCCGAGAAATCTTCGCACGGCCTTCTTGTCTTTCGACCTTGGGAAGTTCGCAATCGCTGAAGTTTTTGCCGGGTCAGGTAGGACGCCCGCGGCGTTGACGACGTGGCCCAAGAACTTGAGTTCCCCGTATGCGAAACGGCACTTTTCAGGCTTTAGCGTCAACCCCGACGTACGAATGGCCTCGAGTACAGACTCCAACCTTGCAAGGTGTTCGTCGAAAGTCCGGGCGAATACCACTACGTCGTCGAGGTATACGAGGCAGGTGTGCCACTTAAGGCCAGCTAGCACAGTGTCCATGACTCTTTGAAACGTCGCTGGTGCTGTGCACAGCCCAAACGGCATCACCTTGAACTCGTATAGGCCGTCTGGGGTTATAAATGCAGTCTTCTCTCGGTCTCTCTCGTCCACTTCAATTTGCCAGTAGCCGGTCTTCAGGTCCATCGATGAGAAGTACTTCGCGTGGCAGAGGTGGTCGAGGGCGTCGTCGATTCGGGGGAGGGGGTACACGTCCTTTTTGGTGATTTTGTTCGGTCGCCGGTAGTCAACGCAAAACCTTAATGTGCCGTCTTTTTTCTTTACGAGTACGACGGGCGCACCCCAGGGGCTTTTCGATGGCTGTATAATGTCGTCGCTGAGCATGTCGTCGACTTGAGTTCGGATGGCTTCCCGTTCGTGTGAAGAGACGCGGTACGGTGACTGTCGGGTAGGTCGGGCTCCATCTTCGGTTATTATTCGGTGCTTCGCTAGAGGGGTCTGACGTAGTTTTGCGCTCGACGAAAAACATTCGCTATAGCGACTCAGCAAAGCCAATAATTTGTTCCGTTGTTCTTGCGGTAGCGCCGGATTCACGTCGAAGGGCTGCGGGAGCTTGAAGGTTTCTACGGGTGTGCGTTCAAAGTTGGCGACCGCGATCACGTCACTTGCTTCTTGCGTTTCTTCGAGGAATGCAATTGCCGCGCCCTTGTTTAAATGCTGGTACTCCTCGGTGAAATTAGTAAGCAAAATGTGGGATTGGTGTTCCTTGAAGCGCGCAATGCCTCTTGCGACAGACACACCACGGTCGAGAAGCACCCTTTGATCAGTGTCTACGATAGCGTAGACGTCAGGAGCAGCATCTTCACAGTAGACTGCGACCATCAAGCTTGCGCGGGGTGGCAGGGTGACATGATCATCGGCAATCCTTACAGCAGCAAGTCGTTCGGGGTTCGGTTCCGGCGTCATGGAGTGATGGGGGGAAAAAGTTATTGACTTAGTCTGCAGATCGATTATTGCACCGTTGTCCATCAAAAAGTCCATTCCAAGAATTACGTCGCGGGAGCAGTTAGGCAGAACGACGAACGCCGCAGGGTACGTTGTGCCGTCTATGGTGACGCGCGATGTGCACGTTCCACTTGGCGTCCGTCACGAGGTGGCCTCCTGCTGCGCGTATGTGCGGACCGTCCCATCTGGTCATAACTTTCTTCAGTTTAGACGCAAATGGTCCGCTCATTACCGAATAGTCAGCTCCCGTGTCTACGAGGGCGACTACGTCAAAGCCGTCGATGGACACCTTGACGTCAGATGCAGTCTTCCTCGAGTTCCGGGTTCGTCGGGGCGTCGTATCTCTGCTTGTACGTGTTGACGGTCGGGCAGTGTGCATCGTCGTTGTCGTCGTCTTCTCAACGGACGCCTCGATCAGGTCGGGTACGCGTCTCGCCGTGTAGCTGTCGTCGTGTTCGGGAGTCTCGTTAGGGCTAGGTCGGGTCGTCGGGATGAGGGCATGTCGTGAATCACTGTCTTTAGCGCGTCCTTGCGTCGTTGGAGGGTTTCCGGTTTTTCGCCGTAGAGCAACTTCACCTCCAGAAGTTGCTGCTTTTAGTTTCCCCCGCGTGGGCTGGGGGACCTTCCACGTGAGAAGTCAGCAGTGCTGCGGCGGTTCGGTGACTTAGACGGGTAGGGCGACGGTGAACGGTTGAAGCGGGCTGGTCCTCGGTTGGTGTTGGACAGGTATTCGTCGATCTCGGTAGGGCGCTGGCCGGGTCGGGGGCGCGGTGCGTCGACGGAGAATCCTCGCAGACCGAGCCTCTTGTAAGGGCAGCGACGGTAGATGTGGTCGGCCTCTCCGCAGTGTTAGCACAGCGGGCGATTATCGGGCGTTCTCCACACGTCGGTCTTCCTTGGCGTCTGGTATTGGTCTTCAGGGCGTCGGGTGGGCGGCATTGGACGGTGGTATGGCTGGGCCTCTTGACGACGGGGTGGAGCAGGGCGGGGTTGACGAAGAGCTGCGGAGTAGGTCATCGATTGGGGCTGACGGGGTGCTTCTGAAGGCATAGAAGTTCCAAGCGCCTGTTGAACCTCTTCACGGATGACGTCAGTCAGAGAAGCCACTTGAGGTTGCGGCGTTGTTGGAAAAAGCTTCTGAAGCTCCTCCTTGACTACTGCTCGAATGGTCTCGCGCAATGTATCGGAGCTTCCAGTTGCGGCACCGATGGTCTCCGAGAACAGCGCGTTGACAGGGCGGTCGTACTGCCTCGTTCGAATTTCTAGCGTCTTCTCCATCGCGGCTGCCTCAGACGCGAATTCCGCCACTGTCTTCGGAGGGTTACGGACTAGACAAGCAAAAAGCTCTTGCTTCACCCCTCGCATTAGAAACCTGAGCTTTTTTTCTTCGGTCATTTCAGGGTCGGCACGGCGAAAAAGTCGCTTCATCTCCTCAACGAAAATCACGACCCCTTCGTTGGGGTGCTGCGTTCGAGTTTCAAGCAAAAGTGCAGCTCACTCTTTTCTCACCACGGTAGTGAAGGTCTTAAGGAACTCTCTTTTGAATTGAGTCCAGTCGGTCAAAGAACTCTCATGGTTCTCGAACCAAGTTCGAGCGGCATCTTCTAAGTAAAAGAAGACATGGCGGAAAGTTTCTTCGTCGTCCCACCTGTTGAAGATGCGGACGCGCTCCAGCTTCTCCAACCATTCTTCGGGGTCTTCAGCGGGGGCTCCCCGGAACGATGGCGGTTCCCGGGGCTGCTGCAGGAGGATTGGCGACGTTGTTTCTTGCACCATGGTGTTGGTTGCAGCGTTCCTTCTCTTGGGCCCTTCTGGCATGAGACCGAACTCGGGTAGCACTCCTTGCAGTCGGCGGCTTTCTCTGGTTGGGCTGGCTTGGCGGCTTCCAGAGGTTGTAGTGGGCATGAAGGGTGCGTACCCAGCGCCTCCACCAGATGTTACGAATACAAGGACGATGCAGTTGTCTTGAATGAGAAACACGTTTATTGGAGCGAACTTGTGCTCCCCTAACAACTCAAAAGAATACAGAGGCGGCGAAGCAGCGGTCAACAAAGTGACTTGCACAGGCGAGTGTCGTCGAATCGAATGCCCCGGCGTCCGCACTGCAGGCTTTTTATCCCTCGGTGCGCGTGGTTCTCGAAACGCCGATTTGCATCGAGAACATAGTAGATCCAAGAAGATTATTCTGGGCTGTTCACGTTAGATCGGAATGCTCTCCCTATCACAACAGATAACACATGCGGCACAGAAAGAAAGAATGGAACACGCGCTTCCCTTGGCGCAGAGATAACACAGACCGGCGCAGCCGGCCGGTAAAAGCAAAACACAAATAAACAAACCCAATGTATGGTTCGCGGCAATATCTTATAAAAATTACGACGGCAGCTGAGTCTGGCGAGCGAAACACATTTTTAATGTTTCAAATTTGGTCAACATTTTAATATTTTAAACATAGCATTTTAACATCAAAATTTTGTCAACACCAGAAAGCCATCAAGTAACATTGATCCAAAAGCTAAAAAAATCGAGCGAAATGCGTGTGTTAAGCTAAATAACACCACACAATCCTTTTTGTTGTATATATTTTTTCCTTTCAATTGCTTTTAGTAAAATAGTTGAGCTCTCTGCTTCAATTCAAGTTTTGCTGCGTTATCACCTTTCCGGCCGTCACAGCCGCCACGCTATCGCCTGCTGCCATGGGTAAGTTTATGGCGGGACAGGAGAAAAGACGCCAGTGACCATGGGTTGTACGACTCGTTAAGGACAGCCTGATAACGGCGAAACGTACCGATGGCGCGGATTCACTTATTCGTGAAGCCTGAACTGAATCAGCGCAGTAATTAATAAATTGGTGCGCCGTTGGCCAAGTCAATAACCTACCACGACTAGGGGAGGATGAAAATGGCGAAATGTTCAGCCCCCTAACAAAGAAAAAAAATCTCTAAATGCTCAGATCTCAACGCACCACAATGAACAATCATTCAAATCAAACGGACATGGTAAGTCAATGACAAGTCCAGCACATGATTCATCCGAAATCGCATGGTTTGCGTTGTAACATTACACAATGCAATAATGAAGTTTTGCATTATTACCTTCGCAGGTCACGTTTTTGAGTCCAATCATACGTCGGACCACGTTATTCGTCTCATTTGATCCGCTGGAAGCCGCGATTGTTTGATCAGGGGTATTGTGGTGCAGCAGGCAAAGAAAAATTCTTTAGAGCGTACGCCCACACCAAAACAATCAACTGAAATACCTGAGGCAGCTCTAACCGAATTGTAACACGTGCCTGTAGTAGTCCACATCATGAGCGTTTAGATATGCTTGTCTGCTGATGGCCATAGTTTGTACGCACTTAAACCCTCACTAAAAATATTTCCATCGGCACATACGAGTGAGCTTACCTTGTGTTCCCGGACACCCTGCGTGTCATCGAAGGGCGTGGGAAAAAATGACTGCAGCATTGCAGAATCTTTTTGAGGGCACTAGCAGTGGGTTTTCTTTGACTGTCTGCGCATTTGCAACCGAGACATTCGAACTTACTTCCCGCGAAAATCCTTAGTTTCTCAGCAAGGGTGGGAATGGGCGTTATTTCATTGAAGAACGAACCGCCTGCCGTTTACTAGTGACAAGGACTTAGGCTTAAACGAGAACAGGGAAAGAAGTACACCTGCTGGCTGTACCTGTTGGCCACCATTACCTGTTGGCCCTAGACAGCGCTAATGCCTATGCACTTCTTTCCCTCGTTTAAGCACTGTTTTTGCCGTATAATGCAAAACCAATTAGCCCAAATTCAAACCTTAGTAATGACTTTGTCTTTGACGCCCATATTTCGCCGTCGAGAGATGCAGCCCAACAGTGAGATGGAGCCCAAGTTTAAACACAGTAACGGCCTTTATGTAACTCAGCCAAGCAGTATGAAGGGCAAAATACAAATTCCCTATTTGAGACAGAACAATAATAAATCTCAACGTGCACATCTAGCAACCTTAAAGAATATAATGCTTGGAGAGAGATAATGAAACTATTGGTTAGGACACTTCACACCTAGGATAATCGAGTATACAACACTATCTGCGTGAGAGAGGGTAAAATAAATAAATAAATAAATAAATAAATAAATAAATAAATAAATAAATAAATAAATAAATAAATAAATAAACAATGGCTTCCAGGGCTTGCCAGGGCTTGTCATGCCAGGGCTTGCCAAGAGATGCGTCGCATATGAAACCCATCTGTTCAGGCAAGCTTTTGCTAGACAACTCAGGAAGTCTCGCCCAGTAGCGTATTGTAGAGTTTATCTTTCTCTTTATCTTCACACTGGTTATGTCCACTGCAGGACGAAGTCCTCTCCCAAGGATCTGCAGCCACGCCTATCGAGTGCCTGAAGCGAGTTGTAGAGTTACTGGGAGCACGAACTATAGCGTATCGAGCAATCAAGCACCCTTTTTGGAATGGGAATAAGCATGTCGATCTCCTGCTTACCAAACCAGGGTGTCGAACCGGAACCGGAACCGAACCGAAAACCGGAACCGAACCAGAATTTTTGCCCGGAACCGGAACTGAACCGGAACCGTATTTTTTCCGCCCTTTTGGAACTGAACCCGAACCGGAACGAATCGAAGGAACCGTCCCGAACCGGTTCCGGGGCCTCAAAACTGTGATTTCTAGTTTTCCATTTCGGTACCCTACCTTGCGTCTGAAGATATTTTTACCCTTCGCCAGAAAGCACCACGAAATATTTTGCACAGTCTGCAGTTCCCAAGGCCCACAAGGTTCTCTTATTATAAACATCAGTTTAATGTAAAGTTGTCTGTATATACTATCAGTTTGCGTTAGGTACTGACCATCTCCCCCAATTATCTTTCACATTTAGAATAACTTAAGTTAGAACGCATATTCCGAGGCAACCTATCATGGAACATCCTTCATGGTTTATACCTGCATGGTGTTTAAAATCGTGCAAAGTTTTCAATGTGTTGTTGATTCGAATGCATCTCTGTACGCTTGCGAAGGCCTTCATGGACACCATCAACAATAAATCCATATCTTCCATCCATTTTTGTTTGAATGAGCAGTTATATACAAACAGTACTAAGATACTAACACTCGGAGTTATCTACGTCACCGTCACTTTTTCTTGTACAGTGCCCTTGTGTCCTTTGGTTACTGCTCTAAGAGAACATGTGAATAGAAAAAAATTACGTAGATGCGATAGAATGTTCATGTTATCTTGAATCTGCTCAACCTTTAAATTAAGGGGAGCATGGATTAAAGTCGATTAATCCGGATTTGCGGGTAGACTTGGGTGGGTTAGTGAGATGAGTGAATGAGCTTAATGTGAATTAGTGGGACTGGTGTGTTGATTACTTTGGATTACAGGAATTAGCGGTTCAGTTAAGCCGGATTAGTCGGTCGGACCGCACATGATATCTTTGGGGTCCTTGGCATTTGGAAATTTCGCAGCGTTCTCCTTCTGGACAAATCAGCAAATTTTGTCAAGCACAAAGTAGCCGCAAAGTTATGTGACGACCCCCTGAATGCTATAAAATGTCTTTCTTTATGCCCGTATTGCGCTGTTAAGTTGTTTCTATATTAAAATTGACATCTCGCACTAAAGTTAACAAATAATTGCCTAATGTATTTTTTATATTCATCAAAGGGTTTTCAAAATGTGTACATATATGAGGTAAGACTGTAGGATGCAAGTAAACTGAAAGAAAAAAAACAAGGAACGATCAACTGGTTTGATGCGAAAGACACCCGACAGCATTCTTCAATACCTTGTCTATCTTTGTGCTACCGTTCTGCAGCCTCCCACAGGTGTAGCATCTCAACCCCCGAACACAGCCCCCTCAAAGCTGAGGAAGCGGTGATAGCAAGTGCGCTTAGCCAAAGCGGCGCCAAAACTCTCATAACAGACTCTTAGCAGGCATGGCGCAACTTTGCCAATGGTGGATTGCATGTTACAACACTTCGAATGATCAATCAGGGACCACCAACGACACCAGCCAGGAATGTATGGGCATCAGCTCATACTGGCATCCCCGGCAAACAACCTCGTCACCAAGATCGTGGCCCAAGATTTGACCCGCTTAGCCGGCGCTATTAAAGCCGAGCCCGAGCACGTGCATCCTGTAGTCAATACCAGGAAATTAATCAACACTATAGGATCTCCCGTAAAACGTATTCCTCTCCGCACAAATCGCTACCGTTTAAGCAGGAAAGATTATTCCGTGCCCTGCTGGTTAAAACCTTCCCACACACCAGCTTTCACCTCTTTGACCGGACACAATTCTCTCCATTTCGCAGCATCTGGGGAGACCCTGGGAACCTTATACGGACAGTAGGCGGCTGCAAAACGTCTACGCTAGATCCACCTAACCTCCACGCTTCCATAGAGATTTGGGAGAGAGCCTTGGCCAGCTCCGGCCTGGAAGATCAGCAGCTCTTGACGGAAACGGCTGTCCATGCACTCGTCCCCTTGAATGACGACGCCTCTCTGAAACTTTTCCTCGATTTAATTAGGTTCATTTTCTCTCTGTATCTCTCTACGAGGAATCATTACTGCAGCTTGTGAATTTACTAGGCTATTATCTTTCCTACTGCCCAATCGCTGTCAGCAGTCGCTGAAGTGCCATTAGCAAATTCCTGTCTCCGATGGTTCCCTATCCAATGTCGTCCTATACACGTTGTCCAATGAGTCATAAAGCCGTTATTTCTTTCTAACCAGTCTGTTAGCAGATAAAAGATGAGCAGAAGAAAATCGCTCAAAACGCCACCAGCCACAGATAGTCGGAGGTTGACGCCTACGCCGGACTGTTTTCGACTTTTAACACTGCTAATGATTTCGTGTTAAAGCTAAAGCGCCGTTGAAACAAGGGGCACATGAAAAGCGTAGCAGACAAACCAATTTATTTACAATGCAAATTTTTCTCCTCATTGTGCGAAAATGGGGGCGCGTGTGCGCGTGCGTGCGTAGACATTTGATGGATCCAAAAAAAGGATAGCGGTCGCGCAGGCTCTCCTGTCCGCCCAAGAGACTGCCTGCTTGCCAGTAAACTACCTGCCCGCCTGCCTGCAGCCTGCCTGCCTGTCTGCAGCTTGCCTGCCTGTCTGCCAGGTAGAAGATTCCTGCGAGGATGCGTGAATTGGGGACGAGGCGCGGCCCGTCACGAGAAGCCCGGGGGGGGGGGGGGGGGGGGGGGGGGGGCGGAGACGCAAAATGCCGCATCATCGCGACACTCGAGGGTATCAAAAAACGATTGTGGATGGACGGGTCGTCTGCTTAGTAAGACGGGACAATAGGCAGCCTGCAGGGCGTCTGCCAATTGCCAGAAGCTTCTGGCGACGATGCACCGAGGGGGGAGGCGTCGGAGGCGCCGGGGCGCTGCTCACTGGCCAGGAGGCTACATGTTTGCCTTCCAGAAGACTGTGGCGAGGATGTATTATTTGGAGCCAATTTGCAGCCCGTCACTGGTCGGCGAAGGGAGTAGACCACAGTGCGGCACAGCGGCGGCTACTCTACGTAGCCGCCATGCGTTAGAGCGCAGCCCATAAGCATCCGCTCCTGTGGTTTCGCGTAGTCCCTCAGCGTCGGCCTCGTTGTATCCTTGAGAACGAAGACGCCACCGAAGATAGCGTGAGCAGGAAAGCGGAGGATGAAAGTATGACGAAAGTGTGAGGGGGGGGGGGGGGGCGGATTTTGAGACTGTGCGAGACGTGCTTCACAGCGGCGACGCTTTCCTAACGACAGAATATACCGCGCGCCGGTATGCATTTGCTGATGACGCGATCACTTCCTGAGACACAGCAGCTATGCGCCGTCGCCGAGAAGACTACAGTTCACGCTGCACTCAAATTTCGCATTAGCGAGTATTGTAATCGTCCGCCATTTTTTTTTGTTTCTTGAAGAAAACAACTGGTGGGTATAAAACTGCAGTGTTATGAGCCAAGAAAAAAATTACATTAAATTATAAAAATGAAAGAAACTAAATTAATAAAAATAAACTTGTGGCATAAAGAGTAATGCTTTCACATTTATACAAATACACAGCCTTAAGCGTCCCATCGAACCTTTTATTTCGCTTCAGTTTATGTTGTAATCATGGACCTACCATAGAAAACATTTTCCAGTAGATTGTAGAGTTAAAGAAACTTTTCAACACTTTCGGTCCACGCCTTTACTCTTTTCTTCGCATCTTGAAGCACTGCGAAAGCTATAGCTGTTATCGGTACAGAACAGCAGTCGGTGATTTTCTCGACGCAGCAGATACGCCTTCCGTTTCTGCTTCGCCTTCGTGGCTTTTTTTTTTTTTTTTTTTTGAAGTCGCAACTTAAGGAAAGCAGGCAATTAGCCGCTACACCGCTGTAATGACGTCATTCCAGCGGTAGAAGCACGCATGAGCAAAAAGAGAAAAATTTTAAGCAAGTTTCTAAGTTATCTGAGGGGGACAGAGGAGTAATTTTAGGGGGACAGAGGAGTAATTTTGGCTGAGGTACTTTGCGACCCCCTAATCTAACTACTCGATGTGTTGGTTGAATACTTCCTGCAAGCATTCTAGATTTAGAAAAAAAGTTGAAAAAAGTGTTCCAGGGTGGCTTTAATTTGGCCAAGACAAAACATTTGCCCAAATAAAGCTACATTATAGCTTTGTTTTCACCGACTTGACAAGGAAATGAAAACCGAGCACAAAAAAATAACAAAAAAAAACGCGCCTGCTTTTTTTCCTCCGAACCCGTTTGAACCCCTTTGAACCGGTTCAAACCGGCTCGAACCGGAATGGAATCGTGCTTCGGAACCGAACCCGAACCGAACCCGAAAGGCTTGAACCCGAACCCGAACCAAACCAGAAAAAAGTCCGGTTCGACACCCTGTACCAAACTTCAATTTAAATGCATTCTTGCGAACTATAAATTATTCCTTACTTGTTGGCCGTAGAATGGCACCATTCTTAGAGATGTGCAACGGACACAGTTAAAGCCAACCTGCCTGACAAACAACATTTAGTGTCTCGTCATCAAAGCAGCATAAATGCTAGGAAGGCGGCAAGAAATAACTCCGCACAGCTTCCGGGCGTAGAGAGCAAGGGCGTACAGAGAGTCTGGCAGTTCGTACGAAAACTAAGGAAGGGTTCATGACTCGAGAAAGCTCGAACAGTGAAGACAGGGGATGAAAAGAAAAGTCCCACCTTCTAGAACGGTGCCGCAGAAGGAACACCAAAAGACTCAAAAACAAAGTCATTAAAGAATCCAAGTATCACCCCAGAGGTCCGTCTCTCTGCCACTACCGCCGAGGTCCTGGTGTGCCTTTGCTTGCCCACAGCCGGTTTTCGGGTCTTGAAACAAGCCCGCCACGCGAGCGAGGCGTTCCTACAGGTCAGAACCTCAGAAGAGCAGCAGCGAAGCCAAAGGGGCCAGCCGCATCTCATCCATTTGGCCTCTTTTGTTCCCGCAGACCCCCGAAAACTATTAGCACCATGCGCTCCGAAAGGGCGCGGAGGCTCAGTAACCTGGCGGGTGGATCGTTGTCCTCATAGCGCTGCAACTCGTACTGTTCCACGTCGAGTGGCTGTGGGGGGCGTCGCTCCGGGGGTTCCCCATCGGGTCGCTTCTTGTCGCTCATGGTCGAAGCGAGCCTCAAAAAACCAGACTCGGGCAGCACGATCACGGCTGCCTAGGGGCGTCCGCCGGAAACTTGTTCCTCCTGTCATGGCCCATGACCGCGTGGGGGATTGGCCAGGAATCGGGAAACGTGATGGAACGCGTGACACGAGCAAAATGGCTGCCTTGTGGATGTTGGCGCGCGTGCCTCCACTAACGCGATGATGATGGGGATGATGATGATGGCCTCGATGCTTTTGTCTCGAACTCGCAAGGGGGAATTGGCCAGCGCTCAATCATTAGACCCGATTGAACCTTAAAGATGGTGGTGGTGTAAAAACGTTTTTGTTTGAGCCGACAAAAAAAATAACAGAAAGGTGGGTGGCCTCTTCTCCGTTCAGAAAGCCACGAGTAACTGCTGCTGCTCTAGCCCGGGAAATCAGGTGTTCCTGAGTTCTGATCGGATAGCTGCTCAGCCTGCACTCCCACTGCTCCGGGGTGGGGGAAGGGAGGGGGTTTGGGTGGTCGGCGCATGCCCATACAAGATGGTACGTCGTATTGGGAGTATGGCAGGTAGGGCAGTTGTAAGGGTAACTAGGGGGAATATATGATGAAGAATAGGGGTGTTAAAATATGTTTGCATCCGGAGTCTGCGCCATATTCCGGCGTCGAAAGTGTTGAGGGTGGGATTAGGTGTCGGTAATGGTGGCGGCTCTGACGGTAGTGGTGCAGTATATTGGTGTAGCGACTGGGAATGGGAAGGTTGGAGGAGGATGCTGCCAAGTCGCCCGCCTCTGATGGGAATGCCTGGAGTAGGATATCGCGGACAACGGTGTGCGCCGCCTCATTCCCTGGGAGTGAGGCATGACCTGGGGTACACAGAGTTTGGATGTGGGGCAGATTCTTGATTGTCTGGAGAAGCTTGAGAGCGGGAGGTGAAATGCATCCGGTCAGGAAGTTCCGGCAAGCTTGCTGTAAGTCGGTAAGGATGGTTACATAGCCGGTAGGGGCTGTGGTGTCGGCGAGGGCTATGGCTGCTGTCTTTTTGGCGGTAGTGGTGTTGGTATCATTGATGGTGGTAGATGTCAGAATGGAGCCTTGAGAATTGAGGGCAACCATTGCATGGGCTCTTAAAGGATTAATTTATTTTCCAGAAACAGGGACGTGAAATGAAAGCCTACTATCGTAAAAACCCGACTTACCCAATAATAATTTATTCATTAGCAGAAAGATAAGCTTGAAGACAATTATAAATATCCCTTCTTGCGTAACCCAAATTTGTTTCCCCAAAAGATAAAATAATTGGGATGGAAAAGGTCAGCTCCATACGTTCAATCAGCTCATTCAAAAGCCAAGTATCGGAGGCAGTGGCGAAAAAAATGTTCGATTGTTTCGGGGACTTGGCACCGTACATCCCTGAGCTGTGGGAGAACCTGGTGACCAGCAGCGATCTGGATGTCCAGACACTGTTGGCCTCCAGAGCGAAGGCTGTCTGCTCATCACATGTCTTCCTGGATTTGGGAACCACTCCCAGTTCTTCGGCTCAATAAAACGCAAAAATATCGCCTTTTTCTACATCGATGGCTTTCAATTGGCCAAAGGCATGGGCAGCTGCAGAAATTTCCCCAAAGTTGGAGGTGGGCATGGAGGATGGAGGTGGGGGTTCAAACTGTATTTGGAATATCAATGAAGTAGGGCAAGGAAGGAAATATTGTAATGAAAGGCTGGTAAGCTAGAAAAAAAAAAAACAATGAATCACAATATCGGCCCTTGAAGCCCGCGGCGGACGTCCCCGTTCACACGTGCCTTATATTTCGTAATCCCTCACCCTTCCGAATTGTATTCACTACTTTTTTATTTCGACTTTTAACAGCAGAGCCGTTTAGGCCGAGCATTATCCGTCCATCGCACCAAAAAACCTCGAAGCTTCAAGAAAAAAATGTGGTTGCAGGGGGTCCCGCAAATCGAGCCCGGGACCTTTACGCCGTGAAAGCTGTAACCTAACCACTGGGCCATCCCAAAAGCCCGAGGGGTACGGGTTAGCAGGGGCGGAGAACGATAACATGCGCAGCCAATTAGAAAGGAAAAAAATGTTGTGTTGACACGCAGTGCGCTACACCTTCAAAGAAAAAAACGCCAGACAGGAATTTTCACAAGTATTAGAGCCAAATGGGTTATTTTGAAGCGCAAAAAATAAATAACCCTAACAACGAATTGAGGCGCCCATAGCACAGCTGGGTTTCTGACGAAGGGAAGGGGCCTGCCAACTCTTCTGTTTCTCCAGCCTTGCACAACTAGTGCACGCTGCACCAATGTTTTCTTAAAGAAAACAGAGGCTACAAGGTTTAACCGTTTCGTAAAAATGCGAGTGAATTCCTACATTCTAAACGATCTTCAGCTTATTCAGGAGCCAACTCGTCAGTTCTTACTAAATTTATAGGGAAGGACGGATACGCAGAAAGGAGACCAAAACAACAGCGCCATCTTCGTCCTCTATCGCAATGACAGAATTCCTTTTAACGCGTACACCGTATCAACCGTGCTTGGTGCTCTAGCCGTCTCAGTGTTCCCCTTTCCTTGCTTTCACAGCGGCAGTGACTACCTGTCGCTCCTCTTGTTGCCCACAAATATCGTCATTGACACATTCCGCTGCCATGTGTTATAGGTGCAAGCCTGGACCTTCTGGCGGAATGCAGAACGTAGGTAGGCGTGCTGGTAGGCTGTGACACGCACCTAAACCATCCTAAAAGGTACCAAACAAACGTTATTTACGTAAACAATGCGTAGAACTAGTCTAGGAGAACATTTTTAACATAAAATAATCTCTGGACTTGGGAAGAAAATTATAATCCATTCCACTCGTTGAGCGTGGATGACCACCGAAGCTCTTTCAGCACAAGACTTAACGGTACAACAGAATTTAGGGAAAGACACGAGCAAATTTTGTGAGCGTTCACGGCGGTCATCTTTAAGAAAGACACGTACATACATGTACCAACATTTATCTCGACTGTATTGACCTGGAAAACGGTGCCTATTGATAACTACATCTACTCAAAATGCCTATCAAGGTGATGAGAGGTATAAACTTGAAGTTTAAATCATGTTTTGAACCGCGTGTGACTTGGTTGCGATTGCATGCTAATTGCACACACACAGAGGCCCGCTCGTTTTCCGACGCCCCGCGCATGCCTCGCGCTTCAAAGACACCGGGAGCCTCGGAGGTTTTCGTTCTCGGACATAAAAAAATACATGGAACCCTACCATATGAGTTTCGCCTACCTATCATATAAGCTTCGCTTAAATACTTAAACTCCCCAAGCATGCGATTTACTATTCAGAAACATTGCGAAAGTTACCCACTTTCGCGCGTGAAATGCCACGTCGCAACTATAAAAGCATGAATGTACAGCGTGGAAGCATGTACTAAGTATGCAGACATTGGGGTTTGTCGTGATATTTTGTCGTGATATTTTGTCGTGATATTTTGTCGTGCAACATCCACAATCTAAATGTCTCAGCGCACTTAGTTGGTTGGCGACTTAAAATATACACAAAACGGAATAAAGTAGTCTCTGTATCGGTTTTCGGCGCGCATAAATGCCTCCCTTGGGCCTCTTTTGCTTGCACCCCTTCTCAAGCAACTGACTGCCTCACATCACAAGCAATGCATCGCCAAAGGAATTATTTTTAGATTTATTTAGGGTCCCTTCCTGAGTCTGATCGCGGTTCCACATCTTCGCACGTGCATCCGGTAAACTAATGCTTCTTGGACAGTCTAAGCTGCCGCACCTGCCGGTTGAATTTTTCGTAGAATGTCCGTAGAGCCCACCAAACGCCCGGTTAAACTCTACCACGCAGTTTGCTGCCCAAAAGCTTTCTCTGCGCGGAAGCACTCTAAGCGACGAATCTCTCTTGAGCCTCGAAGCTTATCTCGTTCTCTATTGGCGCCGCTCAACCGTGAGCTCTCCTAGTAACAGGCTTCCGTGCATCTAGCCATTGCATTTGCCCGCTGGGGTTGATAGGCTATTTAGCTCCTTCGTTAGAAGTAGGGGAAGGCCATTACGTCGATGGAGGGGCGAAATAAGAAATTCGAGGTCAAGGAATGGACTTTAGTAAAGCGGGACCGGAGCGGTTGGAGGTATAAGAGAGGGAGCCTCGTTCTGCAGTGAATATGGATAGTCTGATCATGACTATGTTGATTACTATTAAAATTATTATTATTTTCGAGATTTAGTTCATACAGCGGTCTATCAATACACAGCGCCTTAATGTTACCTCTAGAGGGTGGTGTTTTGATGCTAATGCGCGCTTCATATAGTTTTCTCATTTTTCTACCGGCCAGGTAAACCTTAATCCCTTCGTTCGTAATGACGTCATCACCATCAAAGTTTTTTCATGATCATCATACTACTTTTCGTGTCATGCGGAGTGCCAATCGCTTGATCTCGCAGCTTGCCTATTAGAACGGGCATTCATTTACCCAAGAGTTTTGTCTCGCCAACCGCCACTTCATTCCCTAGGGAAATCTTTTCCACGTTATTAAATTCAACGCAATCGTCACTAACGTTTGTTTTTGCCTTAACGCATGAAAACTGCAGAGGGGATTCACTCTCTCCTGCCCAGCACGCCTCGAACTTGTGATTCCTTTTCTTTTAAGATTCAAAACAGGCTCAGCCACTACCTTAATCAAAAATCGCTCCGATGTTGCGGGGATGGTGCTTTAGCTCGTTACACAAAATATACTTGGATGCCCATGAGCTATCCTGCCTTCCCAACCCACAGTCCTATCTAACTTTGGCGAGGTTAGGCCCCCTCGACCCTCCACAAGCTCATCTGCTAGCTCAAGGATCTCGTCAGGAGTTCTGGCTGTCCTCTCCTTCCGATATAGAGACCGGTTCGGGAGGGAGCTACTTAGGAATTTGTCCTTAATTAGTAGCTCCCAGAGAACACCGCCCACCTGTTCGATCTCCGAGAGTTCAGTCGAACGATCGAAGTAATGACTCAAGCGAGCCGCGTACTATTCGCGGTGTGTACACCATCTAGCTTGCCTGCACGGAAGCTCTCCCGAACCTTTGACGGTAAATCAGACTATCTACAGCTACGCAGCGTTGACCTTAGCTGACCCCCGCGGAAAGCCTCGTGGGTTCAGCATGCGATCGCCGACTGATCCTACGGCCAATTAGGACTTACATGCGATTCCATCGAACCTCAAAAGGTACGCTTCGCCATCGTCCCTTCAGTCGTCAAACAGAAAAAAAAGAACGCCGTGATCTGCTACTGACGCACCCTCATTGCCTGCACTTTGAAGTTAAGCTTCGCACGAACAAGTCCAAGCTCTGGTTGCCGCACCCGTTCACTACGTTCACATTCTTTTCCAGCCCATTCACGCTCGTTTCCACGCCGTTCCAACTCTTCGCGAACCTTTCCTTGTTCCACTTGCCGCTGTTTCTCTTTTGGTAAACATCTCAGCAGGGATCTCAGCAGGGATCATGATTATCTTTTCCTGATCCCTGCTGAGATGTCACACATAAGAACCAGGTGCACAAAACACTATTACCAAGCGCGACCAGCTGCACCTCTGTGGCTATGCAGGCTGGCGAATGATTCTATCGCTACACAGGAAGCCTACAACGCAGTGTAAACGAATACAGGCTCGTATACGGTGCTTCTTCGCATGAAAGTGCAGTTGCGTCGCAGTTGGCGTTAGTCTTTATGATAACCAATCATTCCCTCCCTCACTATTATTGACAACAAATTGGTATTCTGGCTTTCCTCTGTAGCAGCGTAATGCTAGGACGGAGCCGGTAATGCTGCAACAAACCAACCTTTGTCTTTGTTAGCACGCTGCTACATTATAGCTCCTGAACGAGATAGAATTAATTCGGTAATTTACAACACTGCACACAACTAGCACAGGTTAATAGAATACAAGAGCCTCTGTCAATAGTTATAAGTAGCTACGAAAGCGAGCCCGCAAAGGTGTTTGGATATAGTCACTAAGTAGCGATGGTCGTCCGTAGTCCCGAAGCTTCGAAGGCGCCTCCCGGTAAGGGGTACAAAATAATCGCCCCTCATTTGCATGCATTGCTGAAAATGTTGTCAAAAGACAATAATCGTCTGCCTGCCTTTCTACGTAACACCCGCATTACTCTCTAGAAAGCGGCCTTGCGCGAGCAGTTTAGAGCCGTGAGCCTGCTCTCCTCACCCCACGGGGACTCTCCCGCCTTTTCAAGGAGCCCGCCAGCTTCCGTTTGAACTGTCCCTTATCAAGATGTCCCAAGCCACAAACACCCCACCTTTTACTCCAAATTCCCCACATACAGACAGACAGACAGACAGACAGACAGACAGACAGACAGACAGACAGACAGACAGACGGACGGACGGACGGACGGACGGACGGACGGACGGACGGGCGGGCGGGCGGGCGGGCGGGCGGACGGACAGATAGACGAAAGTTTTCTCGTTTAGGTAGCACAAGAAAGACCATTAAAATTAAATCTTACAGTCGACGCGTTAACCTCGGCTTGCGTAACGTTGGCTTGACGTGAGCGGGCGCTCTTCCAATCACCACACCCAGCAGCGTTCCTCCACTAGCACAGACGAAACACAGACTAACGGAGCTATATAGCGTGCCTAGTTTTGTATTTATCGGAAACCCATTCCAGAGAGCACGAGTACTTCATCGTCACTCGTAGGCAACCGGTTCATGCTTACCGCTACACTTTTGGCATTAAATGACTCGGTAGTTCTAAAATACGGCGCAAACAAGCGATGGTACACAAATTGGCCGACAGCGCAAAGAAAAAACTGAGGCACCATTCCACTCCGTGAAGGTGGATGGGCAGCAAAGCACAAACGATTTACCGAAAACGCACACCAATGTAGCGAACCAATGTTTATTCACTCGTTTTAAAATTTGGGTGGTTACGGATTTCTAAACACTGTGCCTCACACTTTGTAATTGAACCCCTGAGTGGTTCTGTTTCAACTTGGGAGAGATGTTTGGTGATATTTAAGTCTATTCATTGCTTAATTAGTGGTTGCTTGACGTCAATAATTACAATAGTGTAGTCCAAACTCTTCCGTCGTAAACTGGATCAAGCACTTCTTGCCCTGTTTGGAGACATGCACATTAAAGTCACCGAAGACTATCACTGGAGTGTGTTGATCCAAATTCACCCAGGCAAAGTGCGTACGCAGGACGCTCTCGATATGAGCTTTAGATGTGTTTGGGGAGCTGTATACGGGCCCGATCTTCGTTGGTTTTAGCCACCCAACACCGTTGTTGACATTGCCGTTGCTGTTCCATTCACCGCTACCCGTAGGAACGTTGCTCTTCACGTGTCATAACTATAGGTGTTTTTAAGCCAATAAGGTATTGGTTCGTCCGGTTATATTGAAAAAGTTCGGACTAGAAGAGCCCGACATTACTGGGGTGGTGCGTAAAGCCTGTACAAATTATTGACCAATCCCCAACAAGTGTAGATTGCATGCATGGACATGCGCCAGGGGTTGTTTTAGGGGCGAAGCACTTTAGGGGCTCGGGCTGTCAGCGTCTCCTGTCGTCTCATGTAGCCACGGTTCTAAAACACCGGGACACTCGTTTTCCCAGGCTTTACGTACGCTACTTCTTAGCACACTTCTTAGCATGCTGCAGCATGTGACACGAAGACAACTTACGGGCAGCCTGTCTCTCATTTAATTTCTTTAAAACCGGTTCAACGCAAGAGAGGGCGCCACCGCCTCAGCAAGCGCGCGATTTCTTTCTCACCCGCGCTTCTCCTGCGCAAATTAAGGCGCGCCGTGTGGCAAAAGAGTGACTTACAATCTTTGAATACGCTTATACACTACATGCCTCGCTCCTCCGGAGATTTCACGTTAGTAAGATGTCCCGGGATTGTTTTGTGTTTTTTTTCTTGTATCGGGGACTTCAGTGTGGATGTCTGAAAACCAGATGCGAAGTGGTTCACCCATTTCACGCTGGAGAAGTCTGGCCCATAGGAAGCCGGCATTCCTGGAGTGGTGCGTGGAGAAGTAGTGTAGTTAAAAATTCGCTGCCCTTCCACTCTGTGATTAAGGATGCCCATGGAGCGAATCTACGCGCAGACCAAGGCGTGCACGAAACAAAACATGCTTGTTTGTAATTTGCGATTATGCACACTTCATAGTTGATTGGCTGAATGCAACTTCGAAGAACAAACATGAAGCTGCCCGTTTCCTAGCTCCCGTAGACGTCTATATATTGACAGCAGAGGGGAATTCCACAGTATTTACTTCACAGGAAACCACGTAGTTATGAAAGGTACATTAAACTTGGCGTAATGTTAGAGTCGTCGTAGATGCTAATTGTCATATAATTTATTTCGGAATAGTTTCGATAATACAATAGTTAAAGCCGTTTTCTGCAACCGCGCGCCCTCCGTACACGGCCATGCATTGACATCAGACGGGAATTCTGTAACGTTTACACCTTCACTGCGAACTAATTACGACAAGTAAATAAAACTCGGCGTAACGTTAGAGTCGTCTCAGCGGCTGAGTGCCATATAGTTTGTTTTGTGGTAGTTTTGATAACGCGAGAGCTAGAGCCGTTTTCCGTAACCATATTCCCTCTGTAAAAAATGTCCCATCTACGCCTATTTCTCCACGCACGCTATATGGCGAAACCGAGACATATACAGCGTCGCTGTAAAGGGAAATTGCATAAACTTGGGTGTGGATGCGAATCAAAGCAAGGGCATCCGGAATGCGAGGACACCACGTTTCCACAGCTAATGAATTTTCGCTGTTTATTTTCGTATCTATTTTGGCCGAAGATGGTGAAGAGGTTAAAGTGAAGCCTTACTGGAGGAAAACTCTTGTGCTCTCATACCTATGTCTTGACATATGTGGTGCAGGCTGGGAACCTCTTTCCCTCTCACAGTCACAGTCACCTATGTCTTGAATAGGTCCAAGTTATCCATAACCACTGAAGCAGTTCAGTGGCTAAAGAATAACGCTACCCAGCAAGAATTTCTGTTTTGAATTTCCAGCCACGCCACGGCTTTTTATTATTATTAACATAATGAGCAAATATTCCCGCGTGCACGAAATTTCCGTGGACAATAAAGGTCACTAGACGGTCTAAATTAACCTGCAGCGCTCAAATATGGGCCAGGTGTAGAGCTTCCTCGGGTAAAACTCTAATTTGAGCTTCTTTAAACTAGCTTTTACCATAGCAGCAAATTCTCACGTAGTTCGTGTTTCGCGTATCTCGCTTTGTTGATGGCTGGCGCAAGTGAAAGAGCGCTCCGATTACGCAAACGTGATCATGAAAAGAATTCTGCACCGAGCCGTCTCTTATTTTGGCTGAGACGCCCGCCAGCTTTCAAGTTATAAGAGCCAAAACCGGATCAGTGGTGTTTTAGTGTTTTTACGTTTGCAGAAGATGACGCGTTGAAAACATATCAGATCGAAGGAGCTGATGCTGTAGAGTACGTTTTTTTGTTATCAACGTTTATTCGCGTATAGTTATCGTTTACACGACTGCAACAACCCGCAGCATTGTACACGGCTCCTGTCCCGTCTTCATAGCGTCAAAACTTCCGACGTGTTCCTTTCGATTGGGTAAAGTGTTTTGTTGTCGTTTTGTTTCCCGGTGTGTGTGTTTTGGGCTACGCCTTCAGAGCTATAGCGCCGCTGCGTGCATGTTTGCAGTTGGGAGTTCTGACATCGCGAGGCGGGAAGGCCAAAGTTTCTCAATCCATTTTACGCCGACGAAATATATTTTTCCGCGGACAAACAATTTTGCCGGCGTACATTCAAGATAAGCTTGCGTTGTTCGGTCACAGCACGAAATTTAACACCAAACAAAACCTCGCGAGCTTTGTCAAATTCGAGCGGAGTGCCTTCAGTGACCGGCGCTCTGAACGTTGTGGAGAGAGGCGGTAGTGACATTTTCAATAAATTTAAACTCGGGAATTTCCGCGATACGAGGCTTTCCTTCGAGGGATGGCCCTGGGAGCGTTTGATTTCTTTCGACATATCTTTCGTCTGATCGTGTCTGATCAGGCTTTTTCCCCCAAAAGGGAATGGGATCAAATTGTTTTCTTTTCTGTCACAGAAAACGAGTAAAGATGTTTACTCTAGCCGTGCGCATTGGGTGTGACAAATCAGAACGATAAAAACAGCTTCGTTTGCTTTATCTTCATTGCCTCGGAATAGACTTTGGGCTGAACGTTTTAAACCATTTGCTTTGTCATTTGCACGTTGAAATGTTCCTTCGAATGTTAACAGGATTTCAACAACCCACACAAGCGAGAGCGGGTGAAACAAACGGAGACCAACAAAAGTGTAGGCGTGCGTATTTTCTCAGAACTAATATTTTATAGAGGCAGTTTGGCAGATAAATTTAGTGACGGTTCTGAAATATGACGTTGATGAAACGGTCAAACCCAGTTGTAGCTAACTGCAATATGCGCCACAATTAGTTCGATATATCCAATAGTTCGATATAGCCGAACCCGCCTATAACGAGTTTATTGTTACGAGTTCGCAGTACGCGGGAACCGCCCCCTGCCATCACCGAATGAAGAAACGAACAAAATAAAGTACGTTATTACCATACACAAAGCTATCGATTTATTGTAAATAATGAAATCGAGAGCATGACGGAATCCCGTCTGGCCGGGAGGGTACATTAGGAACCAAAAAGAGACGCCGACCAGTCCAACAATGCAAGACGCCGACCAGTCCAACAATGAAAGAATCGTTGCAACAGAAAAAGTGACTGCATCAAAGCTACATCTGGAATCACTAATCATTCAGACCACATCTAACACAGTCAATCGTAACGACGGAAATCTAAACCCTAGATCGGGTTTAGATTTCCGTCGTTACGATTGACTGTGACGTTACGCACGCTCTTTGCAGCGATTACTCAAGCCCACTTAAACGACCCGCTTCTGGTGATGCATTTATTGTGAACAAGGCTTCCGTGCTGGAAGCCGAAACGTCAGTACGTTTTGTTTGGACTGGTCGGCGTCTCTTTTTCGTTCCTATTGTAAATAATAAAGCTACTTTCCGCCTTAGCTGCCTACTGTTTTAGCTGTTTTCCCTTTTGTTTTGGCAGTGTCAACTAGCACACCATTCTTTACACGAGACATTGTTGGCACCAGTTCGAGTCCGTGCCCTTCCATATCGAAAAAAAAATATTGGCGGAGGACATCGAATGCCGAAAGCACTTCATTAGGCGTCGGATGGCTTTCTCTCGCGACATCCTCTGCCTCCTCGGTGCTTTTCATTAGCATTACGACGGTGCTGCTGAAGGTGTCCACGTCCAAGGGGCTTACAGTGACGGCAACGCCATCGTCGACACTCAGAAAATCTTCGAAGGACACTCCTTTCGGCCCAGCATCGGGAACGTTGGCGAGCTGCCGTCTTGGTACGGACTCGCGGACTGGGAGGGTTCCGTCGTGAGTCCCGCACGTCGGAAACAGTCACGGAAAGTGTCGGGCGTCATGCCGCTCCATACGAGACGCAATGTCTCAGTCACGGCCTTTGCTCAGTGGTCGCGGCCAATATCGCCGCCTCAATCGCCGCTCCGAGACTATGCATTTTGGCAGCCATTCTAGGCACGCAGAGTTCAATATATCAGATGTGAACTTCGTTATAAGGAATATGTTTCGCGTATATTTCCGTAACTGATTTATTTTTGCTCGATATATACCATAATTCGCTCTATGCAGGTTTGTTATAGTCGGGTTTGACTGTAGTAGAGATCCAGTTCTTCGCGAGCACAACTGTTACCTCCTCATCGCATGCGCGAGTGATTACCTGAACTGTGCCTTCTGCTGCACGCACATACTTTATGGCCCATTCTAGTGGTTGGCAATGTTTAAGGAATAGTTCCAAGTATATTTGCCATGCCTATTTTATTTTGACGAGTATTCTCTGTATATACGACGTCAAGTATTGGGGCGCTACCAGTGGAAAGTTTTATTGTTGGCAATTTTGCCAACAAGGTTGCACCCCCCCCCTTATTGTTTTCGTCTTAGGTTTCAGGTTTTGAGTTTCTAAAATAAAAAAATGAGACACCTCGGCATATATGTTGGCGCGAAAATAGCATTTTGTTCTTGTCCATTTATGCCGACATCTAGAGCAAAGTCCGCAACGGAATAAGATGCCACATAAAATAAATTTGTGTGCCCTCTTGTAGCAACACGCTAGTCAATATTGTTCATTTACATTTCAATGCACGAATTATTTGCTGATCAATTACTTATTGAGAGGCTTATTATTAAAATATTTTATAACTGACAAAATGTCTGTCCTCCTTAACTTGCTGTACCAAAACTTCATGCGGTGGAATATTTTATAATTTTTTTAATGAGTGGGTTGGATCGGTATATGATATTCTCGGATTAATATGTATATTTACAGCGGCTTTCTGAGCTGCGCTCTAATGAGCACCCTTTTTATCTGATCCCATTCGACTAACCTTGCGTACAACTATTCTCAGAATGAACCTCTTCGCAATGTGGGTCTTAGTTGCACTGCGCCGGAACAAGCTAAAAATAAATGTTTCGAGCTGCGCCGTGCAAAATTCGTACCTCGCCTAGCACATCTTTTATATGAGAACATCCAGAAGCACCCGGATGATTACAATGGAACCTGCCAAGGAGTAGTTACCTACGGCTTGGAAGCTTCCGAGCTTTCTAGTTTTATAAGTCCCTAGTTTTTCGTTCTTTTCTCCTTCTGCCAGTTCCTTAATTAAGGGGGACTCACCTGTTAAGTATAGGACTTACGAGTTCGTGGCCCACGGACTTAATAATCATCGTGCACCGTCCCGAAAAAGATTAGAAATACATATCAATGGTGACAACGACCTAGTTTGCTTATTTTAGAGAAATGTCACTTTTGTACTGAAATAAAAACATAAAACTCTTGCTTGCTAGGCACCTAGCACCATCTAGGGAAAAGCGGATAAACCAAAATGCGTTTCTTGTTTATTTTTTATCGCAGTAAAGAAGGGATATATGTCGAAACGAAGCAAACTAGGCCGTTAGGAACATTTGCACGAATTTGTAAAACCTTTCGTACCTGTGCACGATGCTTTTTAAACCCGTGGGTCATGAATTAGTAAATACAATAGGAATGTGATCAGGTGAGTCCCCCTCAAGGCGGTTCTAAAGCTTTCAGGGCTCGCGAACTGCCCACGGGACCTGTCCTTTGCGGCCCCGTCCCTGAACTCCGTGAGCGTAATCCGTTATTTTACCAGTGATTGTGGTTCGGATCAGGACCCTCCGCCTTGTCGTAATCTCTTGTCTATTAATTATGGAAAATGCACTAATGAAGAATTATTTGTTTTCTCTTAGCTTTTTTGTGCTTTCGTTTGGAGCTTGTGTTTAAAAGCGCAGCTGACTTACGGTGCTAGGATAGTGGCTCAATGAAGCTGGCTCGTACATCCACAAGCCCCATTCACAGCGACCTTTTGTGAAACAACTCTGCCCTTTGTGGAGTGATAGCGTAAACCACGACAAAAAGAGAGCCCCGCTTGATGTTCTCGCATTGGGCCCTCTTGTCGCAGGTCCCCGCCAGCCAGTAGCGAGCACTATGGGCGCGCTCGTCTGTCGGAGCCGAGAGGCAGCGGAGCCGGGCGCCACGGTGCTGAGCGAGTCACCGGAGCTTTGGGCCAAACCTCCCGCAGCCCGGGGCCAGGCCAACAGGCTGCCCTGGCAGCGGACGCGGCGGGCCAAGCCGAGCGGCGCCGCGTCGGTCGTGTCCCCCACGGAGGACAACTGCCCGTGCTGCTGCGCCGGCGCCGCCGCCGCCAAGCTGCAGCCGGACGCCGCTCCCCTGGACAGGCCCGAGTCGCCCGCCAACAAGATCAGCTTCTCGCGCAACGCCTGGGAGGCGCCGCCTTCGCCGGACAAGCCGAGCGAGCCGCTGTTCGTCGAAGAGGCTGGCGACCTGCTCACCGACACCGAGCAGCACTGCCAGTTGGCATTCTCGGGAAGCGACGACGTGACCCAGGTGGAGGAGATCCCCGAGAGCGAGACGTGCACCTTCTGCGCCCTCTACCCGGACGGCACGCTCACGGCCGCCGACGAGGACGACATAAAGGGCGCCGCGGAACAACTGCGCGCCGCGCTCTATCCGGGAGGCACCGACCGCGAGCCGGGCACGGCGGGCGAGCCTTGCAGCCTCTGCCTGCTCTTCCCGCGCGACCTGGTGCCCCGCGAGGACGAGCCCAAGGCTCACGATGACGGCTGGTCTAACTTGGACGAAGAGGTCACCATCATGGTGGACAGGGTGTCCAGTCTCAGCTCCATCGTAGAGGAGAAACTCAGAGTTAAAAATAAGACGAGGCAGGATGTGTGGAAAGGGACGTTCGGCATCTACGTTCACCACGGCAAGGATGGCACCAAGAAGATCGTCATCCGAGACGGCTGGACATCCTACCACATTCAGGGTAAGGTGCACGTCTTCCTGCTTTCTGAGTGAGCGAATCACTGCGTATGGAATGTAGGGAACATTGCAGGGAGCAGGTCCTTGCAGTGACGCCTGAGTAAATAAACCTTGACAAAATGAGTAGGAGCCAATGTGCCCGATAACTTCCGATTTTATCTGGAATCGACATTATTATGTGTCCTATGGGAATTCTGTCTTTTGGCAAGGTCGTTTTGCACTGTGCCTAGTTCATTTCTTCATGGGGTCCGTGGCCTTGCTCTGTTACAGCCAACGCATACTTCGCTGGAATAGACACTCTTATTTTATTTGGGAGTCTGAATGACTAGTATTCAGCGTGACCTGCCCTAAAAATCGCCGTACTATGTGGAAAGAGAACATGATGAACGTACATTTTTGTGACAAGGACCATGACACCCATTATAGTTCACGTGTCCTGTTTTCATCTCTCTATCCCATACAAAAATATTGTATGGTCGGCTATAGAAAATCCTTTTTATGGTCGTCTTTAGCTATTTGGCCCAATAATCTTTAGACTTTTCTATGGCTGTCTTTAGCGATTCGTATCGCCATTCCTATGGGTGTCTTCAGCTTCTTCTATAACCGGTTCTACGGCTGTCTTTAGCTATTCTTATCGACATTCCTATGGGTGTCTTTAGGTTCTTCTATAGCCGGTTGTATGGTTGTCTTTAGCTATTCGTATTGAAATCCCTATGGGTGTCCTTAGCTGCTTCTATAGCCGGTTCTATGGCTGTCTTAGGTCTTCTTTGGATATCGCTACGGCTATAGAAGAATCTAAAGACACCCATAGGAATGTCGATAGGAATGGCTAAAGACAGCCATAGAAATGTCTAAAGATAATTGGGCCAAATAGCTAAAGACAACCATAAGAAGGTTTGTCAATAGCCGACCATACAATATTTTTGCATGAGCTGCAGCCAGAAGAGAATCACCACTACTTGAAACACAGCGACAGCAGCAGCCGCTGATAAATTATTAGCACGCTGCCATGCCGGCATAGAGCCTTGCAGATCTCTAGAACTTGTCCTGTGGCACTTAGGTGCATTCTGTAATATATGCTCCGTGAACACTTCAGCGATATAGGGGGAGTGCGAGGTTGCGATTGCAATCACTTCGCCAGTTTTCATTCACAAAAGGCTTAAACACAGGCATTCAAGGAAAGAAAAATCAAGGGGTTTATTCATTCCATTCATCACATAAATGGCTACTATCTACGCTACTTCACCACCAGTAAACAGTTGTTCACATACGCCGATCGAAAAACACAGCACACGCATTCCAACACCCTGGCTCACGCTTAAGTGACTCGCTCGACAGCCACACTACGCGGCACATTCCCCGCGAACGTCCGCCGAGACACAAATACCTACAGGTGCTGGGTAGTCGATAGAAAAGAAAGCACTCAGAAGTCGTTCATTACAATCAGTACTCAACGCACACAGCTGCAAGTTCGGTGGCTAAAATGGAAATGCACTCTCAATAAAACAATGAAGATGGTCGCACACAATGCAATGATAAAAAAAACGTTTTTCCAAGTTCACTCAATTAGTTCCTTGTAAGTTTTCTCAGTTCGCGAAAAAATTATTTTTGTCACATCACCGCGGCCAAATCTTCACTTCTGTCTACGTTGCAGTGCCCATGTGGTGCAGGGTAGTTTAGAAAAGTATTCGTGAACACAAAAAAAGTCCTGCATTTCTCGCACTATAGAGTCTCTTCAGTTCGTAAGATCACTCACCCTAGAGGTTTGCGTACGATGAAATTCCTGTCACAGTATCGCAGGTATCCATTTTCGCATGACTTGAAGTTGTTGAATTAATCGTAACACTGTCACCGTAAACACAGAAATTCACGACACCAAAAAGCGACACATTTGCTTGGCGTCAAACCATCTACACGAGCACATTGCCGTCGAGTCGAAATTCCCAGCACCAGGCAACACGTGCCATGCCCGCGCACATGAACAAGGAGACGAAATGTGGCTGACTGAGTACATCCAGGTATAAGCATGTCCATCGCGATAGCAAATAGTGCGGAGATACATGCCCATCTTTCGATCTTTTTCTAACTTGTTTGCTGGTAATTTTTTTTTTGGTAAGTACAAGATCGCTTAACGTTTTGTTTTCTTCATCCGAAAAAAGTTGTATCTGTTCTCAGTACTCAGGGAACATTGTCTGTCACTAGCATTGCTGCGCGCAGGAATACTAACACAGCGCGGGCCGCACGGCCGTGTCCTTCGGTACCCATCGCCAAAACCAGTATGTCAAACAAACAAAATAAAATAAAACAGGAAGCAGGGGTGTCCCCTCTACCCTTTCATCGCTTCCCAGAATTTCTTCACCGCGCCTCCTTCGCCCGGCGTGGGTCGCTCTCCCCCTTTCTCAATGACTAATCTGAAAGTGGGGTCCGCGGGAGAAAGAATGCGGTTGTTCGCAGCTTCCACCATATTTCTGAGAGAGCGTACCCTGGGCCGCGAAAGTTATTTCCAATCTGCTTCGACGCTGTGAGGGCCGTTTTCAGAGAAGCCCGCTTTTTCACTTGACCGCGGCAGCGAAGGGCCACAGAGGAATAATTCTACGAAATTGTACGCCTTTCGGTCAACGCTCATTTGCAAGCTTTGCGGACGCGCAGTATCCAAAGTTGCAACCTTAATTTGAGCGTTAATCAGTAGCTTCTTTTAATTGTACTTTTCCCGTATTGTTGGTATAATAAGTACCTAACCTTATTGAACAAATACGTTCATATAACCGGCCGATCAACCTCATCATCGTTATCCAATCTGTGTTGTCACTTTTCGATTAGCGGCTGGAAACTTGGAGCCATATGTTACTATGAAGTTAGTTAAAGAAGCCTTTATGGATGCAGGCTTGTAAGTTCTGCGCCAAACGCTTTCTTAATGCCGGCAAAATGTTGCTTAATTATCACACATTTAAAGGTTTACAGTTATATATTGTACTGTACCCAGCAGCAGAAGCTTTTATGGCTGCCTCACTTTAGCTTTAAAGCAAATTCTCTCCAATAGCTGGCAGAAGACATCCGTATGGTTCCAAGTTTGTAGACTTAGAGCTAAACAACGGCCCATAGCCAGTCAAATGAGCTTTTATGGCTTTCTCTCTATAGCTTTAGGACGAACTCTTTTCAATAGCTGGCAAAAGACAGCTGAATGGTTTGAAGTCTGTAGACTTAGAGCGAAACAACGGCCTATAGCCAGCCGAATGAGCTTTTATGCCTTTCTCTCTATAGCTTTAGGACGAACTCTTTTCAATAGCTAGCAAAAGACAGCTGAATGGTTTTGAGTCTGTAGACTTCAAGCTAAAAAATGGTCTATAGCCAGCCAAAAGAGCTTTGCCGCGGCTGGTCTATAGAACTAAAGCCATACATATTTCTTTAGCTGGCTATAGTTACCTGAATAGCTGTGACTCTATAGACTAAACACATTAGGATGTTCTATAATCGTCTAAAGAGAATTGTATGGTTTACAGTCTTTAGTGTAGGATCTATCAAAACTTCAATAGCTGGCTATAGCCTAATTTATGCCTTTTTATGGGTGACCATAGAGACCCATAGGCGGCCATAGCTCACCATACATTTTTCAATAGACGCCCATAAGGCATTTTTGTATGGGATTCTTCACGAAGCGTGGTATCTATTGAACATGGCCTGACCAATGGCCCAGTGACCGTTACATGAGCA
Source organism: Haemaphysalis longicornis (assembly GCF_048455015.1). NCBI lineage: Eukaryota > Metazoa > Arthropoda > Arachnida > Ixodida > Ixodidae > Haemaphysalis > Haemaphysalis longicornis. The sequence goes on along the minus strand of NW_027526203.1, from coordinate 437,006,724 downwards.
CAATACTCAACTCCACAACGGAAGGAAATACGCTGGTCGAGTCTAAACACGCCGCAAGTAGCCCATTGGCAACGCATGTTTAGAATAGCAGCGCCACCCACTCCTTCTGACGTCAGACACCGCCGCGATGTTTCGTGAGGCCGACCAATTCAGCTCCGCATATAGCTCGATTTGTTCGAGCACTTGTGAGCTCTCGTGACGAACCACCATGAACGCCGGCGGTGGACAGTCCTCGGTGGCTTTCTCCAAAAGGACACTTGAGCGCCAGCAGTTTCCGGAAGCGCGGGGTCAAATCAGACTCCGAGGCGTTGGCCGGCTTGAAGGGAACTTTCAAGGTGTCGACAAAAAGAACTCGGGACGCGGCTCCTGAACGGTGTACTATTTCGCGCTCGTGGCCTCGCCGACATCTGAGTGACGCACGCTCGACAAATGCTTTCTTTGGATTTAACGATTGCTCGGCGGGGGTGATGGCGGTCCAGTGCCGACTCGCTATTAATGGAACCTGAGAAGACCGGCCATACGTGGCTCGTGCGGTAAAGGCATAGCCGCAGTCATTGGACGAGATTGCAGACGAGACGAAAACTGCGAGTACGTACTAAACCCTAGGCAGCTGGTGGTTACCGCAGCGTGTGATTAATTGGGGAGAAAACATCCTCAAAAACCCTTTCTTCAATGTTCAGTTCTTTTGTTACGTAACTATAATTTTTTTAGCTCGCGTTGTTCGTCTTACGAAAATAAGCCCACATCTTTCGAAGTCGCAGTCCCTTGACCGTGTCTTGTGCCGCGTCATTTCTCCGCTATATCAAGGAGCAGACACTGGAACGCGAATATGCTGGAACATCAGTCTATAAATTGCGCTTACGCGAATGTTTATTCCAGCCAGTTTTGTTTTGCGCGCAACGACGACGTAAATGTTGATGACCACATTTTCAGGATGCCTGGACAATCGGAACCTACGGTAATCAACATATTGAGGAGTGCTATGTACCTGGCTAGGGTGCACGTGCCCACGAATGGGGGAAGACGAAGACGAAGTCCCGGCGCGCCAGAGCGCGCAGCTGACCCGACGCCATGTTTTAGCCGCAACCAGCGGCTGGACTCTTTCTGGTCCCTGCCGTTGATCGCATGTGAAAAGGATGCGACGAACGAAAACAGGTTGCAAGGCTTCAGCCTAACGGGAAGGGGCTCAGGAAGACGTTTTGGAGTCTTATCTTAGCACGCCGTAATCCGCGAACCCCCAAGCCGTGATCTGCGCCAGCCAGGCACCGTGTGTGCATGCTCGTTGTCAGAGCGGACGGTGGGGCGAACTATCAACCATGACGGTAAGGCGGGCGAGGAAGCAGGGAACGCGTGGCAGGTTTGTTCACGTTACATGGTGACGCGTGCTAAACTTGCCAGTGACGCAACACAAACCCTTGATTTCTGGAGCCGATACACGGAATGTTGTCTAGAAAAAATGTTTTATTTATTAAGGCGAAAGCTTTAGTGCCGCATTAGGCAAAAAAGCGTCGTCGTTGCTTGGGTGTGCACTGGATGCTCGCAGTATTGGTGATTTCGAACATGTCACAGGAGTTGCTGGATATTTGTGGCAAAGCGGCAGCATACTTCGCCATAAATTTTCACATAGATGTATCAGGGCTTGTGGTCTTTAATAATCAGTCGAACAGTGGGTCTGTAATTATTTACCGTGAAACGTTACGTTTAATATAAAAGGACGTACCTAGTGGATCTAGGGCTTAACGAAGGGCAGCACTGCATATACACCCGTGCAGGACATTTTCCGATGAAAGCAAGGCAAAATGCGGCTATAATAAAACAGAGCACTAAAGGGGGGGGGGGGGGGGGGTAAATAAATAGGAGATAGTAGTAGTGAATCGGAACTGCGTCATCGTATACCAGCGCTCACATTTACTAACGTCTGCAGTCAGCTCAAACTCAGAGATCGTGTTGGGTCTGGAAGTTGTTTTGAATACAGTGGGATGACTGGCATTAAATGGTCATCAACTGCAATAGTCAAGTTGAGCGCCAGTTTACATTCTGTAGATATATTTCGCAAATAAGTCGCATCTCATTATCAATGCAGTGGAAACAAAATGTCTATTTTTATTCATTCCTACACAAAATGCTTATGTAGCTTCTCGTCCAACGCCGTGTTTACGAAGACGACGACGGCAATGGCGCAAGCCCGTTTAGCTTCTTTTTTAGCCAATCCCGCCCAGAAAAAGGCGACAACGGTTAACGGTTGATGATGGGGATTAACTAGTTACAGGCGACGTAAAAGCCCTAGACTTGTCAATAACAGCTGTGGCTGTTACACGCTGTCTTCCAGTTGATTTTAAGGCGAGCAAATTTAAGCTGTGTGAGGTCAGCGACGTTCGCGCTGCAGAATCTGGCTTTAAAAGCATTTGCCGCTCATTTTCTCAGCGATGCAAGGATACCATTTCATTAAAGCCGATCTAATAGACGAAATTCTGGCGAATACAGGAAGAAACTTTTCGTCTAGAAAGCTGGAAGAATGATGACACTGCCACTGCATTTTTTTTGTGTGCGTGTGTTTGGTTTATTTTGTGTTCAAGTTTTCGCACTGCAGCTCCTCGCGCCACCTGTGGAATAAAGTTGCCACTCAGAAGCGAGGCTTCGATCGCCTTTTTTTCCTCCCCGACGGTGTAGCGTTGGTGGCGACCTCGCGTCGGAGAACCCGAAGTGATTGAACAGGGAATCGGGGGAACGCTCGTGCAGCGGCGCTGCGGTATCGTAAAATACACGCCTCGGCAGTAGTTTTCGATATAGTGGGTCAACGACGGGTGATCAGTCCTTTTGTTCACTTCACGCCATCAAACTGGAGATGTGATCGGCTGAAAAAAGCAAAAAAGCATTAAAAGAAACCTTTTTTTTCAACCAGGATAATATTAAAAAAACACAGCTTCTCTGGGGAAATTTGTTGTGATGCGACTAATCTCCAGTGAAGGAAACGCTCTCTGAAATCAAGTCCTGGACGTGTAGTCGCGCGGAGATTTCGAGAACGGAAGATCGAGAACCGAAGCTCTGCTGGTTGTTGTATCTCTCTCTCTCTCTCTCTCTCTCTCTCTCTCTCTCTCTCTCTCTCTCTCTCTCTGCTGGGCGTTTTGTGATGCATCATGTAACAATCATATTCTTTTCAGTGTTAACAGAAACGTTCATCGTGAAATTGAACCTCTTAAAAGATTTGAAGGCGAAAGCCAGAGATTATCGAAGACTTCTTCACTGCTGCATCGTGTTTGCGATGCCGTCAGGTTCACCTGTCATGCGGCATCCGGATAATTCTTGTTCCATCCTGGCACAGAACGGGGTTAGAGCTGCAGTTACCACACTTGACTGCGGCTCATGACTACCCGGGTTCATATCCCAATCAAACCCAAATAGGTTTCTACGTATATTTTTTACCTATTTTCTTTCTGCGGCGGCCGTAGTTTGGATTCATTCGTATAGTCGCCAGCAACTACGGTGACTTTTGGCGTTTAACGAGACGCCTGATGATTTCGCCTAAAGAACTTTGTCGACTTTTTTGTAAATCAGTGCGGAATCGCCTTTTTTATTTTTTATGTTTTTCTGAAAATAAAATGTCAAAGAAGCCTGTTTTTTTTTCACGCCCCTCAAAATTTCTTGACAAAACTTACATCTTTACATAAAACAAATCGAAGCCCATTTCAATGCGGTTGCACACGAAGCTTCCTCCCTAGCAATCTGAATCGAACCCAAAGTCCAAAGCTATCGAGAACGTCGAGAACGCAACGAAGCCAAGAAATGCTGAGCGACCCGATGCGATGTTTTGGTTCTATTAGGTGATTTGATTCGGGTCACTCAGCACTTCTTGGGTTTGTTGTGCGGATGTTTGCTTTGGACATTGACTATGATTCAGTTTGCATGGGAGGAAGCTGCGCGTTTAACCGTCTCTCTTTAATTTGTTTTTTTTTAGGCCCTGCAGGAAAGCTGAGTGGACACGAATCATGTTCTCCAAACGTTTTGATTTTCATCATCATCAACGGGCTGGCTTTCCTGAAGTGTATTTCCGGCACTCACGGACGAATCAGTGAGACTAGGAAGCTTCGCTCTAAAATATCAAAATGTGAATATCGCGCTTCAGCACGTTCACCTTAATAAAACTTGCGCACGCTCCTGAACTCGCACCGCTCAGTAAATTTTAAGGTGGCTGCTACAATCGTGGCAATACTATGTTTGGCCGGAAATGCACCGTCACAAGTATGCACAGAGCGTTCGCATTGCTCTACGTAATTAGGCAATGCGATGGCTTTTGAAGACAATTGTCTCCACTTAAACGAGAAAATTTTTGTCTGTCTGTCTGTCTGTCCGTCCGACCGTCCGTCCGCCGTCCGTCAATCCATATGTTTGTCTGTCTGTTTGACCGTCCGTCCATCCGTCCGTTTTCTGTCTGAAGAGATAAATTTATCAAACAATCATTGTAGCAATGATGCCAAGTAACAACCAGCGCGCCCGTTGCTACAAAACTAACAAAGCCCGAAGGTGAGCAGTTACAGGCACTTACAGAAACACACGAACAATTTAATGTTGGTAACACAAAAGGCTTAACACACAAACAATTTAGAGTTGGTTTTCAATCAAAAGATTCAGCCTTCTGGCCAAAACTTTAAACAATTCGTCAAAGAGAAACAGGTACTTCACCAGTAGTACCCGCGTTCTTTTAAGAGGACACGTTGGGTTGGTTTTCAGATAGCAGGCGGAACAAAAAAAAAAAACTAAAAGTGGCACAGTAAGGCTCCATCACGCGAGAGATGCAAGCACAAGAACAGAACTCCGCCGCTCGTGCTATTCCAGGCAGAACAAAAAGTGGCGCTGTCCCAACAGATGTCGCATGAGCAGTGCGAGGGTGGGAAAATTAAATTGCATTGAATGAACTTCCATTAAGTTCATTCCGAAAAAAAATTACGCCCACCTCCCCTCGCGGGAACCCTGGTGTGATGCGACGCTGAAGGGGGTTCCATTATGCGTTTCCGTCGGGTCGATTATTCGAATTGCGTGAGCAATCGTCGGGTAATGCGAGAGAGAGGGAGAGAGAGAGAGCATGCGTAGCGCGGACGACCGTCGACTGAGAGACCGGCCGGAGCGCGGCACTCCGCTTGTATGCGCAGCGCGCCCGAAGGAGAGGAGACCGCGGAGAGAGAGGGCGCTGCACATGCGCACAGCGCGCTTGCGCCGCGCACTTTGCACGCCACAGATGTTGGGGGAGAGGGCGCGCTATCACGGCGAGAGGAGAGGGGGTGAGCGGAGGAGAGACGCAGCTGTGCGGACGCGGACGACAACGACGCAGGAAGGACAGGGCCGCCGGCAAGAGATGCTCCTCTCAGCGTCGCATCTAAAAGCGAGGGAGCGAAGACCGTGAGGGATGGGAGAGGAGAGCGGAGAAGGAGTTGCGCGGCGGGGGCGGCAAACGACTTCAGTCTTTCGAAGACATTTGCAGAGAAGCAAGCAGATAGATGCGGCCAATTCTGGCCAAGACGTTATTCTGTTTTGGAGGCGGTTGCAGACTTCGCTGTGGGGCACCGTGTGTGTATTGCATGGTGTTGAATTTCAATCTTACTGATAAGTAAATCCCCGTTGTAATGAACTCTTCGGGACAGGAGACTGGCTTCGTTATAGGCGGGGTTTCATTACACGCATAGATAATTTACACTTAATGCGCCACAGTATGAAGATCTTGAAACGCTTAAAAAAAGCAAGAATATGTCGAATAAAGCGATTTCGAGCGAAGGTTTACTTACTGTTAAAACAAAACGTATATATCAATCCTTCGAGCACGAGGACAAGCAGATTCGCTATATTTGACATAAAAAGTCACTATGAACGGACCATAGAGATGAGATCACGACGTTCTCTTTATACGACGTTGCTTGAAAAGCTGTAAGGTGTGAAACTACAAAACTCCGCTGTCTGTGAACCTTCTTAGCGTCTGTTTTCCTGGAAACCTCCCGATACGTCGAGTGGCACGCATGGGCATAGTATATAATTAGATGGGCCCCTACGCTCTGACGATGTGGCGCGCATGTTGGAGGATTCGAGATAGAAGTAAATAAGAAAGCATGGTAGAAGACAAGCTTTCAAGTTTTTTTTTTTTTTTTCATTTGAGATAATTCGGACGATACTAGTAAGAGGCACGCGTAAACCTTTGTTAGTATTCTAATGAAGGTCCTAAATACAGAATAAAAATAAAGGCGTTTCAGTGCTGAACTATATGCGTGACGCTGACATGTAAAAGCAAGTAATTATTAAACGTCGATTACGCAGACTCACCTGTCTATGTGGGTATCTGATCTGAGGCTGTAATTAATGAAACAGAGTACATGTTTGAATGATGAGGCTGATTTGATCGCCAGTGTATTTCCTTTTATGAAGTTACTCATGCACGAGCGAGGCAAGTTTTGCTTGTCAAATTATTTGCTATCTTGTTCCAGTGTTCCACGTGTAGAGCATTGATGAAGGTGATTACATGTTTAAACAATGATTATGATTGGAAGGAAGGAAGGAAGGAATAGTACAGGAAAGGCAGGGAGGTTAACCAGAATACTGTCCGTTTGGCTACCCTACTCAGGGGGGAGGGGATACGGGAAATGAAAGGGAAAGAAAGGACAGCGGTAGATATTAAAGGAGGAAATGAGAGAAAGAAAAGTAGAAAAAACACAAGGCGTGACCAGGCAACTAGAAAGGCGGTACAATCAACGCACACAACCAGAAAATGCACAAAACTAATACGGTCCACTGATAAAATTGGCGAGCTAAGGGCACTGCACTATAGTAATGTCCCTACAATCGTTCTGACAGGCCCGTGTCCTTCAAAAAGAGCAGTAGGGCTTTTATAGCCTTTTCGGCCTGTGACGGACAACGCCTATGGCACAAAATTGTCTGCGCTGTAAAGGGGAGGTCGTCGAGTCGGCGAAGTGTGGTGGAGAGCTGTCGCCTCGGCGTTATGAAGCGGTCACAATGGCACAGAAGGTGTTCAATCGTCTCGTCGGTGGCGCACGCATCACAAGCAGGGCTGTTTGCCATTCCAATGGTGTAGGAGTAAGCACCAGCGAAGGATTTTGAATGCACCGGGTTGGGCTTAAAATGCCGCTCTGTGGCACACCTCGCGTGACATTGTGAGGAGCTGTTTCGCCATCTTTCGTGGACATAAAGACGGATCTGTCAGACAGATAATCGGATATCCACGCATACATGCCACCTCCTATGCCTACCGACTCCAATGCAGATCTTATTGCCTCAAGTGCCACACAGTCAAAGGGTGCTTTAATGTCAATGAATACCGCTAGAGTGATGCGACGCTGGTCTTTCGCACTCTTTATGTCATTGACAAGGGCAAGCACGTTGTAGATGCTGCTGCGGGACTGTCTGAATCGAGTCATCTATGGGGCATACACCTTCCGCTCTGTCAAGTCCCAGTATAGGCGAGCAAGGACCATCTTCTCTATCAGCTTCCCCACGCAGCTCAGGAGTGCAACTGGGCGGTAAGACTCAATTTCCGTAGGGATTTTGCCGGGTTTGAGCACGGGAACGAAGCGACCGCGCTTCCAGCCCGGTTCGAGGCGGCACGTTTCCCAGCTGTGGTTGTATGTGCCGAGAAGGAAGCGCTTAGCTTTGTCTCCAAGGTGTGACAAAGCTGCATAGCTTATGCCATCTGGGCCCGGTGCAGAAGCCTTGTTTACGGATGACGAGGCAGCAAATAGTTCTGCCATTGTGAATGGCTTGTCCATGACGGTAACACTTGCAGAGGGCAGAGAGACATCGGTCAGTCTGGCAGGTAAGACTGGAGCCGACAAGGCTGTGACCTTGGCGCAGAAATCTTCAGCGACGTCTAGATCACGGCGGTTCTGTCGCAAAGCGATTCAGTGGAAATGATGCAGAGCAGTAGGCGGTGCCCGTAGGCTGCATACTAAGCTCCAAATCCTCGTAAGAGGTTTTCGGGGGTCTAATTTTGAGCAGAACGACTGCCATTCCCGCTTAGCCAATTTCTTCATATGTCGCTGTACGTGCCTCTGTGCGCGTCTAGCGGCTTGTATATCTTCGGATGTTCGTGTTTTGCGAGCACGCCTTGCAGCCCTGCGACGCACCGCGCGGAGCCTTTGGTACTCCGCATCGGCCACAGAGAACCTCGAGGTATAGACGGAAAAACTTCGTACAGGAGCTTCTCGTCCGTTTAATGGCGTCTATTAGGTCGCTGTACGATTCAAAATTCCCATCGAGCTCCTCAATAAGAGCAGAATACAGAGACCAATTCGGGCAACGAATTTCTTGATTGAAGGGCCCTCCACAGAGACCATCCAGCAAGATATATGTAGGCAGGTGATCGCTCCCATGTGACTCGATGTCGACGTACCACTGGGCCCTACGTGACAGTCCGAGGGAGACCATGGTGACATCTAGGGTGCTCGATACTGCGCCTCGGCTAAACGTGGGTTCACCGGTATTAATGACAGCCAAGCCGTTACGGCAAGCCGCATCGAAGGGGCGCCTGCCTCTAATTGTGGTCTTAACGCTGCCCCAGGAGGGATGGTGCGTGTTAAAATCTCCAGTTAACACGTGCGGTGCCGGTGTCGTGCGTACAATTTGCTGGAGCCGATCCACGTTAAATGCAGCATCAGGTGGAATGTATGCCGCGACAAGCGTATAAACTGCTGCGCATAACTTTTAATAGTCAGCCTCATTGGAATTGAGAAGTGCGTGCCACACACTGTCGAAATATCGCTCTATGCTGACGATTTCTGCATCTGGAGCTCTGGCCGCAACAGGCGAGTTTTACAAACTCGCCTTCAAAAAGCCATCAATTTTATAGCGGACTTTTTGACAAGACGTGGCCTCGAAATCTCGGCTAGGAAATGTGCGGCAATAGCCTTCACCAGGCGTGATGTCTCCCGCTATCATCTTTCAGCGGCAGGGGTCCCCATACCCTTTGTGGACTCACACCGATTCCTGGGCGTAACACTTGACAGGTCGATGACGTGCCCCCCCGCCCCCCCCCCCCCCTCCCCCCCGTTCGTCTCCTGAAGGAGAAACTGGGCTCCTTTGCTCAGGTGATACGCATGCTGACCAGCGGCTCAGGAGGTTGTTCTGCTGGGCCCCTCCTACGTCTCTACACAGCACTCTGTGAACGACTGCTCCTATACAGCCTCCCAGTACTCCGCCCTCTTTCCAAGACCAACACAAGGCTGTTAGAAAGTATGCAGGCCCGAGCTCTGCGGTTTTGTCTGGGTCTTCCGAAGACAACGTCTACGCTGGGGACCATACGAGAGTCTAGGAGCTTCTTACCCAGTGTACGGGTGAAATACGAGCAGCTTCGCCTACATCTGCGGCTGGCGACTAGGGCCCATGGACACCCGCTGAGTTCCCGCTCTGCCTTAGAGGTACAAGACACTCTACCACCCTTGTGTCAGAAGTGCCCTGCGCCGCTTCACCTCCCGCCCTGGTTGTACTCCTCCTGGCGAATCGTCACCACAATACCGGGCATCAGCAGTAAATCAAGGTTGCCAATTCCAGCCATCAAGTACTTCACTCTAGAGCACATGTGGAATTGCTACCCTAACCACAAGCAAATCTACACTGATGGATCGGTGACGGCCACATCATCTGCTGTTGGAATCTGTGTTCCATCAACGCGCACCACAATTGCGGCCAGGTTAAGCCACAAAACAACGTCGACGACCTCAGAACTTGCTGCCTTGCGCTCCGCTTTGCAGTACATTCTTGGGCAAGAAGCTTCTGTGTGGGTGATTTTCACAGATTCACGGGCGGCGCTTTAGCAACTAGCATCATTCCCGCACGAACAACTGGCCCACGAAATACACACCCTGCATACACAGGCTGCCAGCATGCTTCACGACGTAGTGTTACAGTGGCTATCTGGACATTGCGGGGTGAATGGGAATGTGGTGGCCGACGAAACAGCTTGCGCGGCCCACACCCAATCTAGTGTCAGCACCCCGATTCCTTTCTCTCGACGTGACGCCGCGACACCTGCGTACTCCGTGGCGCGACAGTCACAACTCTCCATATGGACGGACGGAACAAAAAATTATCAGCCATTATACAGAATTGATCCCGCCTGCACTTTTCGAATGCCGTGTGGCCTGGGAAAGCGCGACGAAGCAGTCGCGCTTCGTCGCTTTTAAACGTCGCTTTTACCAGCCACTACTTGCACAAGACGCGCCGAGTTGCCTCCCCTCACTGTCAAGTATGCAGTGTCCGTGAGGACATAGAACATGTACTGTGTGTGTGTGTCCCCGTTATGACACCCCGCGGCTAACCTGGAAGACAACTTTGGGACTGCGTGCTGATGCACCATTGAAGCTTTGTGACGCCATTGGTCCTTGGCACTCAACTGCCGCGGCAACACGGAGTACACGGGCTTTGGTGTCATTTCTCCATGACTCCGGCCTGAACGAAACTCTGTGAATGCTTGCCTTAACTTCACTTCTGTTTGTGCGCCGTGTGCGTGATCCTGCATTTGTCAGTTTGTGTGGTTATTTGCTTTTGTAGTCTCTGCATGAGTTTTTGTTTCTTCGTTTCCCTTCACTTTCGCACATCTCATGTTCATGTGGAGTAGCAAGCCAAGCTCTCTGCCAGGCTGACTTCTCTTCATTCATTAAATGCATTCCTCCTCCTCCTCCTGAATGCACCGGTCTTCCTAAAGGTATCATGTTACTTATTCAAGAGGGAAATAAATTTAGCTCATTCAATTATTTCCAGTCTAGCTACTTCCTGCCACGTGGAGAAAATTAACGAAAGTAAATGCATGTTTGAACGATGAGTATGATTCGGTCTCCGATGTACGGCTCCCCATATGGACATCGTGTTACTCACCGCGGATGAAGACAAAATTTTCGTGTTCACTGATTTCAAGCCAACGTGGCTTCTTCCACGTGTAAAGCATTAATCATAGCAAGTGCAAGTTAAAAACGCGAGGCGGATTGGATTTGCAGTGCATTGCTATCGACAAAGATATCGTGTTACCGCGGGGGAAGACAAAATTTTTTTTGTTTAACATTTCCCCTATTTATTAACATCCGCCCACTCGTGGTGTGTTGCTGAAAGGAAGTACATGGCTAACAGATCAGGCAGATTGGATTTTCAATTAGCTGCTCTGCATGAAAATCTAATCTGCTCATTGGTTAACCATGTACTTCCTTTCAGCCACGAGTGGGCGGACGTTAATAAATAGGGGACATGTTGAACAAAAAAAGTTTGATCTTCTCCCGCGGTGAGTAATACGACATCTTTGTCGATAGCAATGCACTGCAAATCCAATCCGCCTCGCGTTTTTAACTTGTACTTGCTATGATTAATGCTTTACACGTGGAAGAAGCCACCTAGGCTTGAAATCATTTAACACGAAAACTTTGTCTTCATCCGCGGTGAGTAACATGATGTCCATATGAGGAGCCGTACATAGGAAACCGAATCATACTCATCGTTCAAACATGCATTTACTTTCGTTAATTTTCTCCATGTGGCAAAAAGTATCTAGACTGGAAATAATTGAACGAGCTAAATTTGTTTCCCTCTTGAATAAGTGACATGATACCTCTTGGAAGACCGGTGCATTCAAAATCCAATCATAATCATCGTTTAAACGTGTAATCACCTTCATCAATGCTCCACACGTGGAACACTGGAACAAGATAGCAAATAATTTGACAAGCAAAAATTGTCTCGCTCGTGCATGAGTAACTTCATAAAAGGAAATACACTGGCGATCAAATTAGCCTCATCATTCAAACATGTACCCGGTTTCATTAATTACAGCCTCGGATCAAATACTCCCATAGACAGGTGAGTCTGCGTAATCGGCGTTTATTAATTACTTGCTCGTACATGTCAGAGTCACGCATATAGTTCAGCACTGAAACGCCTTTATTTTTATTCTGTATTTAAGACCTTCATTAGAATACTAACAAAGGTTTACGCGTGCCTCTTACTCGTATCGTCCGAATTATCTCAAATGAAAAAAAAAACTTGAAAGGATGTCTTCTACCATGCTTTGTTATTTATTTCTATCTTGAATCCTCCAACATGCGCGCCACATCGTCAGAGCGTAGGGGCCCACCTAATCATATACTATGCCCATGCGTGCCACTCGACGTATCGGGAGGAGGTTTCCCGGAAAACAGACGCGAAAAAGGTTCACAGACAGCGGAGTTTTGTAGTTTCACACCTTATAGCTTTTGAAGCAACGTCGTAAAGAGAACGTCGTGATCTCATCTCTATGATCCGTTCATACGGACTTTTTATGTCAAATATAGCGAAGCTGCTTGTGCTCGTACTCGAAGGATTGATATATACGTTTTGTTTTAACAGTAAGTACACCTTCGCTCGAAATCACTTTATTCGACATATTCTTGCTTTTTTAAGTGTTTCAAGATCTTTATACTGTGGCGCATTAAGTGTAAATTATCTATGCCTGTAATGAAACCCCGCCTATAACGAAGCCAGTCTCCTGTCCCGAAGAGTTCTTTACAACGGGGGTTTACTTATCATTGAGATTGCATTTCAACACCATGCAATGCGACGCTGCCACCGATAGAAAAGTCCGTACTAGCGAGTCAAAATCAGAGAACCCAAATTTCACAATATAATGATTATAATGTGCGCACAAAAAGGGAAAGACGAAGGAAAATCATTTATTCATTCTGGACACCCGGTCTGGCATAATGTGCAGTTAGAAGGTCATTATTGAATTACATTTACAGAAGCGCCTTGAGAAATTCTAATACTTTATAGTCAGTTTCGAGTTTCGTTGGAATACAAATATTGTTTCCGAGCATTTATGGAAGTTGTCGGGACATGATCTATAAATGTTCGACAAAAAGTTCGGCCGATCCAAAAGGGAGAGATCAGTAAATGGAGATTTCAGTTATTACTCCAGATGCAAATGTTTCACCGTGGCTGGGAACCACCACAGAATATCCATTAAAAAGTGGCGAATGATCCGAAATTAACAAAATATTCCTGAATGTGCCTGAATGTGCCTGGGCCGGTGTCATCAATGGGCCGGTGAATGAATAAATGAATTTATTGTAAACAAGGAAAGGAGAGACCACCAGCAGGCGTAGTTTGTCTCACCTAAGGGTGGACACCGGAACGCCTGCTGGTGTGGGGGGTGTGGGGAATGGGGAAAACAGTTGTACAGGGAAGGGAGGATATAGAGGAAAGGATACATATATACAAATATACAGGTCTAACAGGACATATATGTACAATATATACAAGTTAAACACTAAAACACGAAGACAAAAAAAAAACACCTGAATGTGCATTTACGGGAGCACCAGTTATTATTGAAAGGTTCAGTCTTCTTAACTTGTCTTCGCACTGTAATAAATGTGGCGGCTCACCGAACCTATACGTACCTATCATTCTGTTTAAACATGGTCGGAAGATTACACGTGATGTTGTCGAAGCTTTTCCCATTGTAGACATGACAGACACGTGCGTGAGCTAGGCGAGCATGTTGCTCCATTCTGAAGAGATTGCATGTCTGAGGTCCTCATAAATGCTTTTTGGCGCCTGTATCAGTTCCCTTTTTTCTATGTCGCTTTTTTATTACCCTTCTGCGCCATGGTTTTATTCGTCTTTGTTTTGTTGTTGTTGTTTGGGGGTGTGGTTCCTTCGCCTACATATTTCCTTTCATCCTAACAGAAGTCAGTTGTTAGACCAGAGCCGGTCGTGTGTGCTCTTCTCTGCGACCCCTATTGTCTGCGCTGGTTCCATCCAAGACGCATTTCCAACTTACCCAAGTTGCAACACTTCTGAAAATATTCCTCATAAACAAATGTCATACGGGGTATGTTGGGGTATAGAATGTTCCTCCACTGAAATGACTCCGTAACGTGAATCAGGGTTCTGCGCGTCTGGTGTGCACCTGTTCTACTCACAAACTCTTCTACTGCTTTTACATTTCCTAATGACAGGTTTAGGATGTTTGTGAAGCTTATCCCCTCAAAGCTCCTGAATCCTGGTCCATCCCCTAGGTAGGTATGTGTCACGAGGAAAGGAACAACAACGACAACAACTTTTGCTCAACCGCTTTCAACATGCGGAGATAGCTCAGTGCAATAAAGAAGAAAAAGCGGAGATAGCTAAGGGGTGGGGCGTAGGACTGGTACTTTGGGGACCCGGATTCAAATCCCATCGAATGGCACGTGTGTGTTCTTTTATTTTCTACATAGACTGCCATTTTCGTGACCAGGCAACAACTTAAAAGCAACAACAACGATGTTTTTCACATACTGGGCCACTTACGGCTTTCGCCTTAAAAGCCCTACGGGCGTGCATCAATACCCTAAAACTCTTAATTAAGATGAGTTCAGGGGACCCCCTCCTCTGAAGATGCGTGTTTTAGCTTTTTTTATGAAATTTCGGTTAATTTAGGAGCGGATTAAAGGCACCTTTACTGGTTATTACTAAAGGTATCTAAAAATCTATTACGGAAAGCTGGCTCTGCCGCATATGTACTCTGTGTGTGGTGGTGCATGCTTTACAGGGCTGCAGAAACTGAATGTTCAGGGAGGGAGCACGCCGCCTCTCTATCGAGCAATAAATTTCCCATCAATGGCAAACAACAAAGAATGAGAACAAGAATTTTGTAGAAACACCCTAGCGAGAATTGTCAGATTGTGCGTGAGGATTCTTTTCATTAGCTGATTTCCCCACATACACCTGCACGTATGTTTGCATTGGAGGCCGTAGGGCATAGGGCCTTTGATGGATTATGAGGATAAACACGCCAACGTTACACAGGCGATGGGGCGCTTCGTACGGGAGGGCTCCGGATTAATTCTGACCGTCTGGAAATCTTTCACGTGCGCCTAAATGACGAACGCACGGACGCTTTCGCTTTTCGCATTCATCAGAAAAGCACGGGCTAGCAGTTGGGGGCTGACACGCATGCCGTGAGTGGGAGACTTTTGTCGCTTCTGGGCTTCAGTGGTGAAAGAACAAGCAAGGTGGCGACATTGTTCAGCGCGTTTGGCAGCCTCAAACACCGGTACACGCTCAGACGGACCTGGGCGGTATGGAAGGATGGTGTCGAGCATGCACGAGGGCTGACGCCCACATATGAGGGAAAACGGAGAAAATCCCGTCATGGTTTGGATGTCGGTATTGTATGAAGGGTGTCGAACCAGAAACGGAACCGGACCGGAAACGTAAACCGAACCCGATTTTTTTTCCGGAGACCGGAACCGAACCAAACCCGTAGTTTTTCCGCGATTTTGCAACTGAAGCCGAACCGGAACAAATCGAAGGAACGGTTCCGGGGCTTGAATACCGCATGTTCTAGTTTTTGCTTATGGTTCCCTACCTCGCGTGGGAATATATTTTTACTACTCGCCTGACAGTACCACCAACTATTATGCATAGTCTGTAGTCCCACAGCCCATCAGGTTCTCTTCGTATTATTACCCTCGATTTAATGTAAAGTCGTCCGTATATACCATCAGTTTGCGTTTGGTACTGCCCACCTCCCCAATTTTTTTTTTGCATTTAGACTAAGTTAAGTTAGAACATATATTCCGAGGCAACATACCATACCTCATTCTTCATAATTCATATATGCATGGTGTTTATATTGTGTAATGTTTTCAGTGTGTAGTTAATTTGAATGCATCCCTGTTCTTTGTGAAGGCCTTCAGGGACATCATGAACAATAAATCCATATCTTCCTCTTATTCAAGTTTGAATAGTCAATTATGTGCAAACAGCAGTGAGACACAAACACTCTGAGTCCTCTACGTCACCGGCACTTGTACAGTGACATTGTGTCCCCTGTTTACTACTCTTAGAGGGCATTATAATTTAAAAAAAACTTGGGGCCTTCTCAACTCCACTTTTAAAGTAGATGCGGCAGCATTTCCAAATCATCTTGAATTTGCTTAACCTTAAAATTAAGGGGTGCATAGATTAAGGGTGATTAATGAGTATTAGCGGGTAGACTGCGGTGGATTATTGAGATGAGGGGGTGAGCTAATGTCAACAGGTGGGATTGGTGTGTTGATTAATTTGGATTGGAAAAATTCTCGGGCCGGTTGAGGTGGATTAGTGGTCCGACCAACCTCAATATTTTTGGGGTCCTTGGCATTTGGAAATTTTGCGGCGCTCTCCTTCTTGACCAATCAGAAAATTTAGTTGCCCACAAAATAGCTGGAAAGCTTCTGTGTGACGACCACATGAATAAAAATGTCTTTATTTATGCACTTATTGCGCTGTTATGTTGTTTCTAGCGTAAAATTGACATCTCGCATTTAAGTTGATAAATAATTGCCTAATGCATATGTTACAAGAATGTATGAAGCAACTAAACTGAAAAAAAAAAGAAGAGCGATCAACTGATTTGATGCGGAGGGCATCCGATAGCATTCTTCAATACCTTCTCTGCCCTTGTGCTGCCGTTCTGCGGCCTTGGACTACCAGCGACCATTAGAGCTGTTTGTAACTTCACTAAACAACTATTTTTTCTCGAACCCAGTCGCTGTCACCTGTCGCTAAAGTGGCATTATTAAGTTGCTATCCGAGTGTTTCCCTATACTCAGTGAGTTATTATAGCCGTTCCTTCATTCTAGCCCCTCTATTAGCAGGTGGAAGGTGGGCAGAATGAAATCCCTCTATAGACGTTACCTGCCATTTTTGACAGTGGAGGCTGACGCCGACGACGGACAGTTTTCGACTTCTAGCACTGCTTGAACTCTTACATCGCCTCCTCTATTTTTTTTTAATGCCAAACGCATCAGCCCCGTGCGGCCAACCAAGACCTTTAATTCTACATCTGCCACTCTCCCCAAATTATTAGCTTTCCCAGTGCTTTAGTCACGTGACCGGTTTAGTCACGGAAGCGGCGACGTAGACAAAACGTGGTCCGCCGCAGCGCTGAGTTTTCTATCTCTGAGCAGAGCGCCGCTACTTCGGCAGTCTCAAACACCGCTTGCCTTGGCCACCAGGCACTAGCCGCTGTCTAATTCAGTTACGGTCGGGTGATCCATGTGAAGCTCGTGGCCACACTTTACGAAATGTGGGCGAAACAGGCGCCCCACTCACTCCCATTTTGAAGCGGGCGATGTGTTCGGCATTGAAAAAATACAGGAGGCGACGTCTCGTGTTAAACCTAAAACGCCATTGAAGCTATAGGTACATGAAAAGAGGAGCAGACGAACCAATTTTAACAGAAGAGCTGTTGCTTAAGCCATAAGTTCGGTGTTGCAGAAAAAAATACCAAGAAAATGCGAAGCGTTTGTGAGCGCGTGTCTCGCCGCGACCGCCGAGCGTTCCCGGCACGCGCAGTGGATTTAGCATTGAAAAATGGCAAGAACCACGAGGAGCCAGAAAATGCCGAGCGCTCGTGAGTGCGTGCTTCGCAGCGACCGCCGAGTCCCCGGCTCGCGCAGTGACTTCAGCAAAAAAAAGAAAAACCGCCAGAGCTGTCAAGTGCTGCCACGCATGTAATGCTTGCCATGAGGAACACGACGAACGATATCGCTGCATATGACCATGACTAGTACTAGTACAGTGCAACGCAATGACATAACATGTAAATAAACAATTTGATTGATTGATTGTGGGGGTTTAACGCGCCGACGCAACGCAGGCGATGAGGCGCGCCGTAGTGGAGGGCTCCGGATTAATTTTGACCACCTGGGGATCTTTAACGTGCGCCGAAATCTCGTACACACGGGCGTTTTTGCTTTTCGCCTCCATCAAAATAAACAATTTCAAACTTGTACAAATGCGTGGTGATGTGTCCTTCAGTGCTCACGTATAAAGAAATACCGCAGCTTCGCTATGGTTCAAGCCTTGCGCGACTTAGTGCAAGCTTCGCCAGTTGAGCTGGTGGAAGTCTACAATGCTGAGGATAACTTCGCATTCAGCCGTCGCCGCGAAGACGACGACGACCTCTTCGATGCACATGACGACGATTACTAGCACCGCAACTGTGCAAATAAACAATGATACTGAAACTAGTATGTCCGGCAATGCGCACATATAACAGCTTCGCCATTAAAGCCTTGCGCGTGAGTGCAAGCTTCCCTGAATTTTTTTTTGCAATGTAAATTTTTTCGTTTTATTGTGGGAAAGCGCGGATGTGCGGGCCAGAGGTGTATTTAAGGGGGGGGGGGGGGGGGGGCATATGGAGCATCAGTGCTTCCTCCCCCCCCCCCCCCCCCCTTAATTTGCGCACGGCGACCAAGGCAACCACCTGCACCGGAAACCATCCTAGGATTTTGTCTAGAACCTCAGTAGGCCCGTTCGGAAAGGGCACCTACTCTCTCCCTTGGTGGCCTGTTTCCCTCCTGGCATGCCTAACTCCTATGCAAGGCCTTCATCCACGGGGGTGTTCTGTAAGCGCCGAGCTCGGCGACGCGACGGAGAGTCGCTGCTCAGAACAAACCAGGGGATATTCGCGGGCGAAACCACAGGCTTGGCTGTTTTAGTACCTCCATGCAACCATGGCCATCTCCGGAAACCAGTGTGCTAACGACTTCGGACTCCGTTTGTGTGAACCTTGCATCGGTCTTTGTGAATCTTGTTCAATGCGGGTTATTTTGTAGTTGCTATCATGTGTCCTTTTTTACAGTCATAGTCGTAACTTTGTCCCGGGGAGGGGGGGGGGGGGGCGGAGAGGGCTTTTTCTGTAGAGAGGGGGTGCCGCGAAGTTGCCGTAGTTATTTTTTCGCAAGAGCACCTCCCGAACCTACGAGAATACGAGCCCCGCAGGGCCGTCGCTCGCTCGGCTGCGTCATCCCATTGAGCCTACCATCCGGCTGTGCAGTTCCAGAAACTTTGGCAGGCTTGAAGTAGCCGGACTGGGCGGGTTTACCGCGGACTCCCCTCTCAGGTTCCAAGCACCTAAAGCCGTTCTACCGTTCTACGTGGTCCGAATTTACCTGCGAAATCGCTGCTGTGGTGCCGTTCGTGCGGCAAAACGATCTAGTACCGGCGGCAGTTATCAACAACCTGCGGAATGCGTTACAAGATAAATTTGAGGCAAAACGTTTCTACGTTTTGCTGAGCGTTCTAAAGACTCAACAGCGTTGTTTTACCGTGAACGACTATGTCGAATTTAAACCAAGATGACAGAAATAAGGTGTTCAGAAGATACAATATCTACAATTGGAAGCGGACAGGGAATTTAAATTATCAAGACTAGATACTTAGGGATATAAGGCTTAGACTAGAATGGCATATATTAGAAACCTGTTTTATTCCTCGCAGGCCAATAAAGCGTAATAAAAATACATAATTACACAATGAAAACTTCTCTACAGTAAAAAGTAAATGCACTTAACTTGAACCTCAGTTCAACTTCGCCGGGAACCTAAACTTCCCTCAGTCTCGGTCTCAACGGCTAGAATAAAATTCACTCGGCAGCGTAATTTAGTCTGAAGCTTTCATCCTCTTACACCACCTGCATGTCATCTCGAATAGCGAGGCTGCGGTCTTTGCGAGGTACGAGAGAACCTTATGAATCTGCTTTGCCCTAGCGGCATTTGCACTACGGTAACACTGAAAATGCGAAATTTATATCGCATACTTCACATGCTTATAGCCGTATAGAAAGGCATGTCACACCGACCAGCATCCCCATATGCACTTCTTTAATGTACCTTTTCCTCTGCTTTAACCCCACGCTGCTCTCTGGGGATAGCGAGCGCGCTCAACGCAAACCCGAAACGACAAGGACGGCTTGGGTTCTGCGTTGGGCCCACTATTCTAAAGTTGGCTGATTAATCGACGACTTCTTTACACCGTAAACGCTGTTATCCTTTATTATTTTGTGGTTTCTGCAGTGAAGAGTCCTTCTGAAGCAACGTCTTGTTTTCAGAATAACCGCTGGAATGTCGCAGAGTCATTGCGCCGAAAAACTTCCCTCCAGCCTCCCCCCCCCCTCCCCCCCCCCTTCACACACACACACAAACCCCAACTTACCGGCTTACCAGCACGCACCGGGAGCAATCTTCAGCCGTTCGCAGCTCTGTGATGAATGCGTATCGCTTCTGTCTAGCTTTCTGCAGAGGGAAAGAAACAGAAACCCTTTGTCGGCTCTGCCGTAGCAGCATAACACGGTAATGCATATGTGGTCGTAAGATCAGAGGGTGCCTTGTTGCTGTTTTGTTTGCTTAAGATAGTGCCACAATACCTGCGGGTTTTTTTTTTCTTCTTCAAAATTTAACGCCGGCGTTTTCCATTTTTTCTCCTCCACTGCGCTACGGTCGACGGCAACACTACCTCTCGTTCACTTTTCCTTTCATTTATGTGCATAGTCCTGCTTGCTCTCGAGAAAGCGCCCGGAACTCGTAGATAAACGTCAGCCCGAGTCTTTCACCGCTCGTTAAATTCCTGGTCCGTCTTGGTAAGTGGAGGCCGCCCGGGGTGCGCGCCTGACTCCCCTCCTGGGTCGCCCATCGAACCGGCGATGGCGGCTCACCGGCTTTCGCACAGCCGCCTTCCCCACTTGGCGACATCTCCCCAGTTCGCGGAGGAGGCTTCCCTGGCTCACGGCGGCGTGAAATTGCTAATTTACGCGCGCCTGCCAGCGCCCGCCGCCGGCGCTGTGTCTTGTCGTCAGGTTCTCTGCGTTGCGGACATGCCCAACAGGAAAGCTTGCCCACTCCAGTGCGCAGGCGCAACCAGCAGTCGAAGCGAGTTCGCCAACGCCGTCGGTACTTCGACGCGCTGCGCCTGGCGCGAGCGCCTCTCGTAGACCGCGATGATTTACGCCACGCGTAATTGAATGCAGTAGTACGGCGAAGGCGCGCTTCACGCTAGCGTCACTGGTCTCGCGCGTAAAAGCGAACTGGCGCAGCTTGAATCTGGCGCGCAGCTAACCGGGTGGAAAAAGCACCCGCTGTGACTGCTACACCAGCCGCTTATTTACACAGACAAGTGAACCCTATTTTGGCGTCTGGACGGACTGCGTACGACCGCCGACACAGTGTAATTCACCCGTGAGTCGCGGCCATGTAGAAAACTACAGGGAAGTGATCGTTCGGACGCGTGATGTAGGTGCTGCTGACACGGCCCTCAGAAAGCAAAACTTCTAGCGTCACTTTCGGCGGCTACGATTTGGCCGCTGCTGACCGCATTCGGGGAGGGGCCAGCTTCGCGAGTCCAAACAGACGTGGCGTTTCTGGCTACGGTTACTGGAACGTCTCGGGTGCAGTAAGAGACGATGGCGCAAGATGCCGCCATGCGTGGCGCGCACCCGGACCGCAACTCGGAGACGCCAGGAAGCACGCATGACGCCACCGGGTGCAGCACCTCGCGAAACTTTGTGCTTCCGAGACAGGTCATTAAGCCCCCCTCCGCGTTGCAACAGGACCCGGCTTTACGGTTTGTCGCCGGCGGCGTCGTATTTACGCCGCATTTCTAGCAGGCGCTGGAGGCATGCCGCAATCAGCCTGCATGATCCGATAACTTGCGCCTCGCCACTATCTTCTGGGAATTTGTTTGCTTGCATGGCTTTTTTTATGGTCTTATGAGCTGATTTGACCTCATTACCTCTTCCATTTGACTTGTTTTATTTGCTGACAAAACATCGTGCAAAATTGGCAGAAACGCGTTGCGGTAATTCAAGCACGGTGCCAGCTGTCGTGCCACCCTCATTGGCGGCGACATATTAGAGCCTCCCCTAAAATTTTGCGAGACCCGTTGCAAAGCTAAAAAGCCGCTAAAAGCTTCCAGAACGTTGGTACGCTAGCCTTCCGGGAAGTCGGCACTCCTTTGCGCAGTCACGCTTTCAAGTGGCGCGCTCGTAGGAAACGCTCAAACGTAGACTAGTGTACAATAAAAAGTGGACGAGGTGACAATAGGCTGATCGGCAATAACTGTAGAGGTCATTCTGTTTGCGCTAAAATTTGCAGCACCACAGTGGGGTCATCCTGTATTATTCAAGCGAAGCTTGTGCTGGCTAACTTGCGCCGCCGGTGGTGGCGCCCGCCGAAATGCCTTGCCGGAAACTGAACTTTATCCACGTGCTCCACTGACGATAAGGATGATGATGATGCATTTTGAACTGTTTGGCACTAGGGGGGGGGGGGGAGAGATTGGCCAGGGATAAAATGTTGACTATGTCCTTGTTGGAGCTTATAGATAGATTACTGGAGCTCGCCAATCGCAGCTAGCGGCCCCGCGCGCACAATTCTCGCGCTATACCATGGCACAATGGGATCCAATTAGTGTCGTCGATGGCTTCACGCCGCATCACAGGTGCGGTCGCTCGCTCTCGTGGGGCAGTTCGCCTTCTAGCGCAGCATGGGTAGGCCACGCGAGGTTAGCTCCGCGGAAGAGCGGGCAGCCATAGAAAAACGTAAACGTTTCCGATAATCACAGAAGAAGGATCTACAATAACGTATACCAAACATTTGCGTTCGGGTAAAGCTCAGCGAAATGAAAGGATTACGTTTTGGTCGATCGATGGCTTTGCTTTTTCATTTCGGCCATTGCATTTATGTGTTGCCATTGTGTTGCCACACTCGTCCAGGAGAACGTACATGGATTTAGTAATGTTCGCACATCTGCGTTGCTTGAAAAATAGAACCCAATCATTATGACGACTATAAGTTATCCCAAAACTGGAAGCTCACGGAGATTGCAACATTCGGTTTCCAGCTCTGCGGTGAGCCTTCGGTTACGGCAGTTTCAGACGTACCTCGCACGAAGCCCATGGAGACAAAACGCCTCCAGGAACGCAAGGGCTGAGGCCACATTCAGCAGGAATTACCACATAGGAGGACACGCGATGTTTTGCTTGCCGTTGTGTTGTAAGCCTTTGTTAGAAACAAGAAATAAGCTTATACTCATTCCAGAAACCCTTCGCGACACTCATGAGCCCTCGCTGCTGTTCATCCGATTTCCAAACACCGGATTCAGTTGTTTTTCGTGAGAAGCAAGAATGTGGACCTGCGAGACGACTGGTATTGGAGAGTGTTGCATACAAGTAACATGAGAATGGCGTACAAGTAGCGGTGAGTACAGTAGTTTGCTGTAAACCTTTTTCTCTGGATGACTACCACAGCGCAGTAAGATGGGCTTTGCTTTTTAGTGAAAGGAAATTCTTCCCTGTAGGGATACGCTGCACGCATTCGTTCAGCTAGAGTTATCGGTTTGCTTTCCCCTAGCGCAGCTGATGTGCCTGACAGTTGCTTTAGTAGTACTGCATGCTGATTTCCCAAAGCTCCCGAGTCGCCCGTGTGCCGGCGCTCCGCCGGTGACGTCACGCTCCCCCACTGTACAGGCGCGGTGTGTTGCTCCTATGGCTTCTACCACAACGAGAAACAGAGCCGGCATGGTTGATGCTCCTAATGCTTTTACAAAAAAAAATGGCTCAGGTTTTAAAGCGAATACTATGAACACAGTGTTCCGTGAAAATTCGCCTTTGCTAGAGGTCTCGCAGCTAGGGGATGATTGGATTCATCCTTTCGCTTGAACTGAAGGGCACGCACACACAGTTCAGCCAGCGCGCCATCGATGGTGAGTGAGGGACCAAGCGGCGGCGAAGCAGCGTTTAAACCATCGCCTAGTCACGGGGGTTTGCTTGCGCGCGCGCACAGACCACCCAGCCGGCGCTGAGCGATCAAGTGCAGGCGAAGCAGCCGTTTCACCTTTGCTAGTCACGTGGTACTATCTGTTTTCAAGCTGGCTTAATAGTGGTTCATGTGGCTTGCAAGTTTTTCTTTTAGGCGCCATCTACAAATAGCATTTGGAATTCAAATATACGTAGTTGTATCTCGCCCAAGCCAGCCATTAAATTTAAGAGCGAAATGTTCTTTGATGCCGGGAGTGCGACATCGTGCATTCTAACTTTAACGATGTTTTAAACTCACGTTGTTAAAAAGTGCAAGATCTCACCCCCTCCAAATTTCGAGTCCAGTAGGTGGAAGGGGTGCCTGGTGATGCATTTATGTAGCAGGCTTGCGTGTCAACGTTTCACAACCCTTTGCCCCTCTAAAATAATATCTTCTCCATGTCTTTTTTTAGAGAGCTCTTCTCATTTTCATTTTATCTTTCCGTTGCTTCCCACCTTGTGCCCGAAAAACGCAGCGCATAAGTTCACTTCTCCAACTCGCTCGCAAAGAGAAAAGTGCGCCGAGCGTACGTACGGCCGTATTTCACGATAGGTAACGAAAGCGCAAGATAAAAAAAAAAGAGCCGAGCTAGGTCAGCACAACCGAAGGGCGACTGCCCCGCACTACAATCAAACGCGCCCGGGAACTGATAGAGCGAATAAGGACCGGGGTTCTCCGTTGCGGCCTGGGTCCCAAGCAGGGCCGTTATCCGGTCCGGCCACGCTGTAACGTTGTTAGCCAGGAGAGCGGGACGCCTGTCATTTGGTCCACGTCGCAGACGCGGCCTTTTTGCCTTCAGCATTTTCTGCCCGAGCTTACCGTTGTCGCGTTTTCGCGCTCGCCAGGTCGCCGTGTGCCCTCCAGCCCCTTCCCACTGCCTCTCCAAGGTACATGCTGTTTCGTAACACTGCACCAGCCTCGGAGTGCAGCCCCATAGAGTGCTCGAAGGCCAACTTCCCCACAGACCACGTTAGTTAGGTGCAGTGATACTAGCGCTGGTCGAACCCCTATTTTCCTGCGCGAGGATACAGTCCTGTGTTCGGAATGTCTTCCAGCTTCACCTTTTGTGGCGGGCCAGAGCTTGCAACAATCGAACGTTTCTCTGACGTTGCCTCTCTGTTGTAACCTTGGCCCAGACGACTCGGAGCGGGCGAACGTATGGTTTGAACGCTCTCGTAATTGGATCGGCTGCAGCTTCGTCCGCACTGAACGCAAATTCGGCGGCCGAAGGAGTGTGGCACTGTTTGCCAGAACTTGTTTCTTTTCGAAAAGCATTATTGCGTTTCCGTGGGTGCGCCGACATTCTTTTGTCCCCAATTTTGTTCGTATATCGTCCGCCCGCAACTCCTCGGCCGTGTCGCCGACGGGATGGTTCGTCTCCCTCCCTTCGTTGCGTTGCAAGATGGACCCAACATTAAATATTGACCACTGGCCCTGTTTCCCTCCGCATTTTCTTCCGTCCGGTCCCCCTTGCACTCATCTCCGCTACGCGTGAAAAATAAAGGGAGGGGCAGAGGACACAACGGGCCGTGTTCTTGGGGAATTGAATTGCTGGCCGAAGTCGCCGCCGGACTTGTCGCGAACGGCGCGCAGCCTGTAACGCTCACATTTTCGTTTGTCTCGGTTCACAAATCTTCGGAATGTGTGCGTGCGTGTGTGTGTGTGTGTGGGTCTGGCTCTGTGTGTAGGCCTGCGTGTATGCATGTGCGTGAGTGCGTTCGTTCGTGTGTGTGTTGCGAAGCACATGGGATACAAAAAAATGGCGGGAAAAGCAAGCCACTCATGTGTCCGACATGTTCAATCAAGCGGAGAGCAACGCGGAAACAAGCGGCAACTCTGGGCGTGCGGAGTGCAGCGTTGTCGCCGAAGCAACTGCGAAGAGGCTCGACTAAATGGCACTAACAGTCTTGATTTTTGGGCAGCTTCGCCGCTTCGTGTGGTGTGCGTGGTTGAGTACCCTCCCGCTGATGTTTCCTCAAATCTGCTAACCTAAGTATTTTTTTTTTGGAGGGGGGGGGGGGGGGGGGAGGGGCTGGAGCATTATTCTTTGCCTGATCTGACGTTGCCTAATGTGCCCCGTAAATATTTCAAGAAAACGCTGAACATTACATGCTCTTTTTCTAATCGAATGGTGGACACCATGGCTTTCCAGGGGCCATTCTCGCTATAGCTACCGAAGGGAGGCCGAGCAGCCGCTATCCCCGGCCTTTCTCGGCCCCGGCACATCACGTGCCCGGCGTAAGGCAGCTTCCATCCTTCGCCGTGAAGTTATGTGACGCTACCCGAGACCGAGAGGCACTCCGCATCAAGAATCCGCTTCGCCGGGTTCGTGCGTGAGGCAAACATGTATACACATAGCCCGGATAGCTCGGTACTTTGCGCTTTGGCCCCGCCTCCTTTCTCCATTCGGCGTGTCCGCGTAATCCAATCTGCGAGATACAACGTTGCTACGGTCTTGATGCTCGCCACCGTAAGAGAGGCTTCCTTCCAATTCTTTCGCTTCGGGTGCTTTCCTCTGACCGATCGGCAAGGTGGGTTTCGCTGCTCAGTGAACGCGACTGGTGCAAAACTTGTACAGGCTTAATTCGTGGCTTTTATTGGGAACTTGTAAGAGAGCGCACACTGAATGAGTGTGATCCCTTCTTCTTCACCTGCGTCTCCTTCCTAAGTCGCTCGAGCAAGGCACGCCACGGTGAGCTCTAGAGGCATTAGCCTTAAGGCACAAATTTGCATTGCCAAAAAGGGCCGAAATCCAGCTGGGAGCATGTCCTTTCCTCGCACTGATTAAGAGCCCCGGGAGCAAAACTGGCCTCATAAAACGAAACGGTAGTAAGTACAACAAAAACACCAAACGAAATAAATGTGTTTTGCAGTATTCGAGGATTTTTTTCTTTCGCCTTGCGTCTGTTCGCTTTCTAGGAGTTTGGGAATGTTTCCGCCGTTTGGTCAGCTGCGGAAAGGTTCAAAATTTGCCCGCAGTGTTTCAGGTGTCTTCAGACATTCGAATTAACTGTACCGGTGGAGGGATTTGTTTTTTAAATCCGGGACTCCGTTCTACAAATGAAGAAAAATGGCCGCGTACCTACTTGCTTCGTTACGAATGTCATCGAAAGACGATATCCTTCTGCCGTCCCTGCAACGTAACTCTCTCTCCTAACGTAACACCCCTCAGGCTTCCCTTCCCTCCCCTCCCTTCGCCTTGCACTCTTCCCGCGATAAATTCAATGAAAATTTGCTCAATCGGATTAAAGATTAAATTTTCACGCGATCGCAACGCTCGCTCGCCATCTATTTGGGCCTTTTGTTTTCATTGTTCATTTAACACCACGACGAGGCAATCTTTAGCTTTAGAGTTTACTTTAGAGGTTAGAGTTTAGAGTTTATCGTTTAAAACCAATCCGACATCTGTTTATTATTAGAAGGAGACTGCTTGTTGCATATGTGTACTTGTGGAGTTTATAAGGACTTGCTGTTGGGCGAGTTCGTGCGTACTAACAAAACGAGTAAACTGCTGGAACTACTGACACCGCACACAGAGCAGAACACAAGGACACGTGCAGCACTGTTCTGCTCAGTGCGGGGTGTCAGTAGTTCACGCAGTTTACTCTTCTAGTACATATGTTTTACCCTAATATGCTGAAGGTTTTGCCTTCTGAACAATACTTACATGCATAACGAATGCCATTTGTTTTAATAGTTTGTAAATGTCTTGCCCATAGATACGTCTCGTTCAAGAATTCTTTCTCTTTCGACGGGGTGGGTGAAACGACAGACAGACAGACAGACAGAAGGACGGACGGACAGACCGAAAGACAGACAGACATCTCCGTGGTTAGGTGGCCTGAGAATGACTGTCTTTTAAATAATGCAGCCGTTTTCTAGTTACACACCCCGTACATGCACTTGCGCGCAGATGAGACTATACGAAGAAATTTATAAAGTGCGAATGCACTTTATAAGCGACCCCAAACCTTCCACCGCCGGCGGCGGCGGCGGCGTCCGCAGTCCTCCTCTCTATATATATAAAAAAAAACAGCATCCGGCGCCAGGTTTCGATCCGAGGACTTTGCGGCCGCAGCGCGACGCTCTACCGACTAAGCCACGGACGCGACGCTGATGTCAGTGTTAGTAACGCGCCTTATATCTTTAACGCAGTCCTCCTCTCTATATAAAAAAAAACAGCATCCGGCGCCAGGATTCGATCCGAGGACTTTGCGGCCGCAGCGCGACGCTTTACCGCCTAAGCCACGGACGCGACGCTGATATTAATGTTAGTAACGCGCCTTATATCTTTAACGCATTCAAACTACGTCGTCAGCGGCGTGCGTTGGCGACTCAGCGGCGTTATAGCGGCTTGATAATTGCGTGGTGTACACGTGATACTACAAACCCGATGGAAGAGATGGAAGAGAAGGCGGCGAGGCGGTGGGCTGCAGGGGCCGAGCGCAAGCGCCGCAAGCGGGCCGACAACCGTGCATTCGCACTTTCACATTCTCCCCCTCGGGGAAATGCGGGGGAATTTTTTTGCTTGAGCTTTCTCGCAAATGAGGCGTTCAAGTATCCGCTTTGAGAGGGCTGAGGCGTGGATTCGAAAGATGATAGGACGAACTATGTTCCTAATTGAGGCGCGGCGCATGCGCTTATAGTCTGCCGCTCGCAAGACGCCACTCGTCCGTTTTACGCTTCACTGACAACGCCGTAATCGTCGGTGTCGCTGCTCATATTGTATACGTTGACTTGCTTTGCTTAGGAAATATTTATGCCTGCTTCTCATATGCTTTGTCGCTTGTCACACAGGCCGTAATTGGCAAATGACGCATAAATGTAGTGTACCTTCCTGGGGCTGCATTTACAAGTTTTCAGTTGTAAAGCAAAAGCTTTCTTAGTGGCAGCGATGGCGTCCTGTCAAAAAAAAAAAAAACTAATGTAATTCTCCATAGACCAGTTGTTCGACCGAAAAGCTCGGATAATAATTCTGTACACGCGGCGCGTGCGTGAAACCGGGTTTCCCTCGTGTTAAGACGGTTACTTGAAAATCGCGAAAAAGCAGCGGTTCTAGATACGACAATAGATGCATCAATCATGAGGAAGGAGTACAATAACCCGCCGCGGTGGCTCAGTGGCTAAGGCGTTGCGCTGCTGAGCACGAGGTCGTGGGTTCGAT
This sequence comes from Haemaphysalis longicornis, assembly GCF_048455015.1. Lineage (NCBI taxonomy): Eukaryota > Metazoa > Arthropoda > Arachnida > Ixodida > Ixodidae > Haemaphysalis > Haemaphysalis longicornis. The sequence continues at coordinate 436,977,942 of NW_027526203.1, read as the reverse complement.
TCCCGGCCGCGGCGGCCGCTTTTCTGATGGAGGCGAAAAGCAAAAACGCCCGTGTGTACGAGATTTCGGCGCACGTTAAAGATCCCCAGGTGGTCAAAATTAATCCGGAGCCCTCCACTACGGCGCGCCTCATCGCCTGCGTTGCGTCGGCGCGTTAAACCCCACAATCAATCAATCAAGGAGTACAATAGTAAACCAGGTTTCAGTATACATTTAGATCATTCGCAAATGCGTTTAACCCGCCGCGGTGGCTCAGTGGCTAAGGCGTTGCGCTGCTGAGCACGAGGTCGCGGGTTCGATTCCCGGCCGCGGCGGCCGCTTTTCTGATGGAGGCGAAAAACAAAAACGCCTGTGTGTACGAGATTTCGGCGCACGTTAAAGATCCCCAGGTGGTCAAAATTAATCCGGAGCCCTCCACTACGGCGCGCCTCATCGCCTGCGCTGCGTCGGCGCGTTAAAACCCTACAATGAATCAATCAAATCAGCAAATGCGTTTACTTAGCGCGCGAAAAAGATGTCGCGTGGGTTCGCTCTTCGTTTGCGATTTGGGCCTTTGAAAGTTTATCGATCAATTGACGCACTTTCAGCGAAGGTTGGACGCTCTTTTGGCGAAGCTCTTGGCCCACTTTTGACGCAGTTTCTATGTCAGAAAGCTTTCCCCTTTCTCTCAACTTTCTTTAGGAAGGGATGGTACAGTTTGTGTTTTACAGCGAAGTTGTGTTATCATGTTTCGACGTATAAAACTGAAACAAGCCCACGCGACATCCGCACGTGCGGTTGCGAAGGTGGCTGCGGCTCGGTACAGCTTTCAACCTTTAAACTTAACTGACGGTCGGCTGCCACTGTCTGGTGCGTCCGTCGCTGATATGACACTGTCCATATAACGTGTCCTTATGAAGCAGCGCATACTAAGAAGCACCATATTGACACGAAGCAACGCAATTGATTAGAAATGTAGCAAAGCTTATAACTGGTTGGGAATCGAACCCAAGGCCTCCGGAATGCAAGTCGAGCACGCAGTCCCTGCGCCATTTCGGCTCCATGGCCTTAGGTGTCTAATAAGTGGCTCTAGGTAATGATTTGCGGCCTTTGACTTCAAAAACAAAACAAAAAAATCGGCAATCGGCACAGGCAGCTCAACGCACAATGCGTTTGGGTTTTATTGGCGGGTGGTCTGGTTCAACTTTAAGTCACCACACGTTAAGGCTGAGTTTAGGCCCAACAACCCACGCAATCGCTGCCGTCGGAAGCTGACGGCAGGCGAAAAGTTCCCTTCAGGCGAAAAGTTCGTTTTTCGCCGTCGCTTGTACACGGGGTTAACGCGTCACATTGCGAACGAGTATATAGGACAGCAACGTCTCATCAAGAGATTATCGCGCGGCGTGCGCCGCGGTGGTTCAGCTGAACGTCCTTTCTCACGAAAGCAGCCGCGAAGCTTTGTCAATTGGAAACGAGACGTAGCGGATTTTGTCCAAATACGTGTAAACACGCTTCAGTCGACTGCACCGACGTCGTCCTCAGTCCTCCTATGCCCTTAGGAGGCATTCACGTAAACGCAGCTAGCATCGAACACTGTGCTGTTTGATACTACAGCGTCGAATTAGTTAAACCCAATCCGTCTCTGCATCGGGCTTGCCTTATTATCAGGAGCGGGATGAAACTTCGTCCCTCAGGAGGTTAGGAGCCAGGTTGAGCTCCTTATTTTGTACGCTAATGAAAGTGCCACGGATGGCTCGAGCTACTTACTCATCCAGTTAGTGAAGATGTATTGTACCAAAATGTATACAGCAAACGACGCAATTCCATGCCTACCGGAACCCCGCGTAACGTTTCCACCGTTGTGCCGCCATATTGTTCAGAAGGAGAGAAAGAGGCCGAAGAACTTTTTTTCCGGTTTCGATTTTGGGGTTAAAGCGCTTTTTTTTTCTTAGCGAGAGCATGAAGACAAAGTATATTTGCAATCGATTGTTAATGCTTGCAGCCAAAGCCGTCCGTTTTGCTTCAAGGTCGCTTCTCGAGAGACGAAGGTAGAATCATTACAAAGTGTATCTCAGGAGTCGCACTGTTCGTCTTCGCGCACTTCCGTCGAACGCCTTTCGCGGAGACGGGGCAACGCCGTGCCTCATCGGATTTTCTTCGCGGACCACGCCGCGGCAGTTTGTTTACGAGCGAAAGAAAAGCTTTTGGGAAAGGCGCTTGTTCGCTTTGCTTCCCCTAAACCAGCGGCGCCAAATGGCGTGGGACGGGATTAGACTTGGCATCCAAGGCGCACGCAAACGAAACACGCTGCGGCGCACGTACGGGGCAGTGCTTTCACATCTTTGCCGAGACAGGAAATTTAAGTGCGCGTCGCGTAAAGAGGCGCAAGGCGCGCGCGAGGGCTGCTATTGCCGGCCTCACTCCTTTCTCCTCTCATTGTGTCAGCCGGCTCCTTCGGCGAGTTCCTAATGTAGAGCCGGAGATTTGGAGGGACGCCACTCGAAGAGAATTTCCACTTTCGCGCAAGGTGGAAATGCCCTTACCCGCCGGCCGCTCTTTTCTTCCGGCGCGTATAGCGGCCGGCGTGAGGTGCGCTGGTCGTCCCAGTTAATTTTGCTCCGCGCTGGGACAGCTCGCTAATTAGGTTCGGCAGCAGTGGCGCGCAAAAGGGCGCTTTCTCGTTGTCTTGTCGCCGCCATCGCCTTCAGTGGACTTGCGGTGCGTTGGAAAGCTGTTTCTTGTTTGTGATACGCAGCAGCCGTCCCGGGCAATCGCGGCTCCGCGGTGTGGGCGCCGCGCGTGGAGCGGACAAAGGCTGCTAGATGCGCCGTGGCAGCGTGGCGTAACTTCGTTTGGCCACAGCGGGGCCTAGCCAGACGTCTGAGCGTTTCCCTCGTTGAAACTCGTGCGCGCCGCACCTGCAACCGTCGCTACAGATAACGCCCAACCTATAAGGGGACCGTGTTTTACGCGCGGCGTAAAGCGGCTGCCCCAATTCGTCGCGAAGGCACGCGGACTCGAAGCTTTGTTCTCGAAGCCGCCGTCCTTAGCAGCGCGTTCACAATCAAGCGAAGCAGCGCCGTAGTTTATTTCTTTTGTTGCTCCTGTTTTGCCCTGGGCTTCACGCCATAAACGCTGCAAAAATGGTAAGCTCTGTTGCTCGTCTTCAAGAGCGAAAGCAATTAGGCGGAGGTAGCTGGGTTAGAGGTCGAGGAGGACGCATCGTGACGAGGGCATAGGATTATGTCTTCCATTGCAAACTGCTTCTCATTGGCTACGCATATTAATGCCGTGAAGGAGGGATGCTGGAACGTTCCAGGTACCAAGGCGACGTCGCCTTTTTGGGCTATAGAAGTTCATGGTACATACAGCGTTTATGCAGCAAACCTTGGCGTGAAAGCAGTTTCCCAGACGAAACGAAAAACAGGGGATCAACAAAAACGCATGAAGCTAGACTTTTTTTCTTCGCTTGAACAACGCTTCACCGCTGCGGAAATCAGATTAATTTCAATTAATATCAATATGGCAAACACCAGGTCGGGAATCGTGTGGCGCACATGTGCAGCAAAGGTTTGCGTGAGTTGGGTTGTTCAGGACGGTTACATGGTTAGCTCTCACTGAGGTAGCAAATATAAGTCAAGACAGAGAGGCTAACTCGGATTATAGCTCTCGGAACCGTGTGACAAGGGCATGTCATTTTGCGGCACTGATTGGGACTCTGACTTGGAATCTTTTTTTCTGGTATTGTCTGCATAGCACTATACTCGGTTACAACTCAAGAACGGCACCACCTCATGTAGTGTATCACTCCGCCAAAGCACCGGACCCGTGACGTCAGTGCGCGCGCGTTTTGAAAGGGGTTTGCTATGAATGTGTGATATCGTCTGCCTTGTCTTACGCAGTGTGTTTGTCGTCACTGGAGTCGTTTATAAGCATATCAAGTCCGAAAAATCACTGGAACGGCTCACGCCATGTTCAAAATATTCCCAGTAACGCCCTACTTTCGCCGCGCGGAGAAACATCCGGCTACTGTGATAAGGCACAGCGGCAACTTCGGTGCCGTTCTTAAGTTGTCACCGAGTGTAATTAGATTTGGAATGGTTCGGCAGATACAAACTTCCTCACCTTTACATTCACGTTAAATAGAGTGCCAATGTTGCACTCGCGTGGGATGACGAGTGGGGATGAGTATATGAAACAGGGAAGAGGAAGGAGGCAATGAGAATTGGCGGTGGTAGATGATTAGAGGAAGGAGAGAGGGGGTCGAAGAGGAATAGGAAAGGAATTGAAGAGGGTGAAGGGGATGTGAGGCAGAGGGGAAAGTAGTGGACTGTGGAGCACGAGGGCCATTTGAGGAGTAGGGGAGAGGAATTACGGAGAGGAAAGGTGGAGGTGGCCGAAAATTAGAAAGGAGGAAAATTGGGGTATGATAAAAATGTGGGAGTGAGAAAGGCCTGGTGATAAGAGCAGGGGTCGGAGGGGCGAATACGAAGAGGGAGAGCGCAAAATGTAGAGCGCGAGGGGGTATCGGAGGGGAGTGGAGAAGTGGAGCAGCCGAAGAGGAGTGGAAGAGGGGAGGCGGAAAAGGTAGAATTAAGTCAGGGGGAGTAAAGTAAAGTGGAGATTGGGACAAAGGGGTTATGAATGAGAGCGAGGAAAGGGGGGGGGGGTAGCGTGAGGGTTACGTGACAGGGTGTGTAAAGGCGAAACCCGGTCGTGGGGCGAAGTTATTTGGAGGGAAGCAAGCAGATATGTGGTCCATTTTTTTATGGGAAGCATTCTTTGTCTAGTAACCTCAAGTTGCGGTGAGTTCGGACTGAAATTCGATCCGCGGTTTACATGTTGCAGCGGTTTTTCCTGCTGCGAAAATGAGTGGTCGCCATCTATATCCGAACCATATACAACGAGTCCGAAGAAGAAGTATATACAGTAGAATGTCCTTAAACGAAATTGGTTATACGGAACAACCAGTTAAACTAAACAGTCGCCTCAAGGGCACGGGAAAATATGTTCCGTTTGCTAAGACTCAGCCACCAGAAAATCGGGACGACAGGCAACGAAAGATTCTCTTTAAAATTTCAATGGTACATTCTGCCTTTAAAATATAGTGGGAACTGCGATTTATTGCTCACCGAAGGACGATTTCGTATTTGCACGTTTTAGCTCTGGCAGTTGCTTTCTATATCGCGACACCCATACCCTTCAGGCTGCTTTTTGGGACGGTTTGCTTCGTCACAAACAATGCGGATTTTGAATCCTTCCATTTGTAGGTCTGGTACTGTGGTCAGGATATTTGTCGCCGTAGTGTTCGGGGAAAACGGACGATTCAATTCACGGATAGCAACGTAAGAATCCGTGATAATGCGAAATGTCTTCGCGGTGAGGTGGGTGGAACGGTCATAAATTTGCCGGGTGGCTGCCAGAATGCCCAGAAGTTCTACTTCTTCTATGAGGCCGTGACTCCGGGACATACTTCCGGCGCATAAGGCAACCGCATGGCTCACGACGCTGCCAGGGAGAGGCTTCAATCACCTCCCACGGTGCCCGCCACGCCCGTCCCTCCCCTCCAAGCAGATTGGCAACTTCAGCTACGGCTCCTCAAGAAAGAAAGCAGGAAACGTTTGCAAGATGAAACACCGGTTGGCATCCTTGCACCGCTCAAGCCCTTCTCGCGTCCGGGCGAGGTATTCGCGAATAAAGTGTATGCAAATGCAGCGTATACACCACACATTATACATAAGTGGTCAGCCCCAGCAAGCTCTCAATTGCACCGATGCCCTCACTGTAATATTGACGCCATACCAAATCTCTTCCACTTAATTTGGCTCTGTCCTGTATTCGCCCGTAACCGCCATCAGCTGCTAACAGTAGGTCCTGCACCTGTGACTGAACTGGAGCACGTTAGTCGTGTCCGTGACGACCCCGCTACTTTAGAAATAATAACGTAGTACGCCCTTGAAAACGGTCTTTACAAAATGGTGTAGCGGTCTCACAGACTCTCTCGGACTGACCTTACTTATCCACGTCCGATGTCAACAACGACATCGCCACTCATGACTTAGTGAACTGTGCCTTCTGTGAATTGGACCCCAAGACTAGAACTGTGTGCATTGTGTGAATTGTGACCTTTGGCTTTCTCCTCCCCCTTCCCATCCTCACTTCCCCGTAGGGCCTTATGGCCTCTCGTCTTTAATAAAGTGTTTCACTCACTCTTCGTCACAAGGGCCGTTTTTGTAAAGCGACCACTGCCGAAATCGTTGATGATCTCCGTCTTCCTTTCCGACGCTGCCGCATTCTGCGGTCGTTTCTGCGCTTCCATCATGCTGACTTCGCAACACCCAAAAAAAACGCACCGACGCTTACGCCGACCTGAACACAACTGCAAGCACATTTCGGACTTCAAGCAACCGATGCATTGTTCGGAGTGTCTGAGAAAACCGGACACCGTCGGTAACCTATACTGCGATGGCACAGCGCTTTCCCATCTACGAGTGGTTTCCTGTCTATTTTCGCCTTGGTTTACGGTGGTCCGAAAATTTGCGCTCCAGTTAACGAGATTTCTTTTGCAGCAAAACTGTCTATGGCTAGCTTTTGAAAAAAATGTTTCGTCCTTGGGCAGGGTCACGTCTGCAACGAATTTTAATCTTTCGGCAAAGCCAACTTTCTGACATATGCTCTGTGCTGTCAATTTAATGTGTGTATTTTGAAAACAAAAACGTTGAAATTGGCCGCTAGGACGATTCTGTCATTATGCCGAGTTTCATTCACTTGTCATCACTTCTCGTCACCATTTACTTGTTGAACTAGATGGTTCGCAGTGAAGTTGGGAACGTCGCACAGTTACCTTCTGCTACAAATACACGGCCATCTACGGAGGAAGCATGGCTGGTATGGCTATAGAAAGCGGCCGTAACTCTTGCTTAATCAAAGCTATCCCAAGACAGATTTAAGAACATTAGCCGCTAAGACGAATTTAAAATTGCGCCGAGTTTTGTTCAATTCTCACAGATAAGAGCTAAGGAATAAAGGTTACAGAATTACCGTCTGCTGTCAGTCCATGGTCATCCCCAGACGAATTATGGTTACAGAAAACGGCTGTAACTCCTGCTTAATAAAAAAATATCCAGAAAAAAAATACAAGATAATTATCCACTAAAATGACTGTAACATTACGCCGAGTTTCATGTACTTTTCCTAATTACGTAGTGCACAGTGAGGTTGTTTGTAAATACTGTGAAATTCTCATCTGCTGTGAACACGTGAGGTCCTACGGGCGAGAAATGGACAGCCCTCTGTTTGTGTAGCTAGAATAACAATTTAGTCCTTCCAAAGTTCGTTCAGCTAATTAACTAGACAGTATGCTTAATCGCAAATTACAAACAAACATGTTTTCCTTCCACTCGTTGGATTGTACCCTGTTTGTCTCGTCGTCCTATCTCCGCAGAGTCGAAGGGCAATGGATTTTTTTCATTACCGCATACATAATACAAAATCAACCAACCGCAAGAAGTTTGTTGCGTTTAACTGGTTGTTTTGATTAACCTATTTACGTTTATCGAGATTTTATTGCATTACTGCACACTATTTACTCTCGCATGTATCTTCCAATGCTTCCTGTAATATTTTCGGTAACCGTATGCGCAAATATGTACTCGCACCGGTATATGAAAAACGCTCACTGTAAGTAAAAGCTTGCGTGGCCTCGGGTAGTGTTTTTTTTTTTACAAATGCTCGTTATGGGGCAGAATGAAGCATAAAATTGGCCGCGTATCTGCTCATTTCGTTACAAATGCCGACGAAAGACGATAGTCGACTGGCGCCCCTGGCAAGTACATGCCTCCCTTCTCTTTCCCGCTCACCTTTCATGCTGTTCCTCTTCCGTCTCGTTCCTTCCAAGATAACGCGCTAGAGGTTTGCTCAAGTCAATTTAAATTTACCGCGTTCCACTGCACAAAGTCGGGTGCCGCGCTGCCAGCGCTGCCGTACGGCGGAGACGTGCGTGAATCGAGGCACCCTACTACAACGTTTATGGAGCCAGTTTGCCCTACTCCGCAAGCGTTTCAAGCGGAACGCAGAATTAATCTAGTGGAACCTTTTGTTGCTATTGCCGTTTGATTTTTTGAATGCCGCCAGGTAGTGGGGGCAACAGCAGGCGATGGTTTCTGTAGTTGATGTAGTATTTTATTTTATATCGCGAAAACCAAGCATCCGTGAATTTTCTAATAAATTTACACTGCAAATGTCACTCATGTATTGATTTTCTGCCTTATATTTGCGCAAAGTTTTGTTCTTGTTCAACGCTGTGGGCAAGTAGGAACATTGACACCGGACTTAGACGTTTAGACTTGGCTTAGGGTATATAAGACTATTGTGCAATTTCTGTTTCACTTTGGCCGGGTGGCTGAATCGAGCCACAGACAGACAGACAGACAGACAGACATGAAGACAGACCAAAATTTCTGCGTTTAAGTAGCGTAAGAAAGACTATCGTCTTTAATAACTGCGACGTCTGCTTGTACAGACACATGCCATATTTCTCAAACGCCTTTTTAAAATTTTTTTACCGCCTCGTTTCCAACTAACCAATTATGGTGCGTCCCGGCTTCTGGCAATAATGACACTCGTCAAAGAAGGAGTGCTTCACGGTCGTAAAAAATGGGATAAAGTTCTAAAAAAATAAAACGCGTTTGCAAAGCAGAAAATGCTTCAATCCTGCCGTAAATTCGGCAGGTGGGCAACTGGTGATTCCGCATAAAAAAATCAAATGGAGGCAAATTATAAGACCGTAACTTCGCAGATTTTGGCTCGTCTAGAGCAGGATCTGGTTGCCTGTCAAACGACCCCTCGTTAGATCATACAAAACGACTAAAATGGACAGGCGCCATGTTCAACGACGCTCGAAAGAGGATCACGTGCCGAGAGCGAGAGAGCATAACACGAGTGTCGTACATTTCAATCGCGTGCGGAGAACTCTAGCGCACACTTCGCGCATCGTAGGCTTCCGGAGCCGAAATCAGGCGAGCAGGGAGGTCTTAGCAACCGCAGCCGCGGCCTCGTGTACGGAATTGATGTTGTCTCCTACTTCTCGAGCGGAATATCCTCCTTCCGTTCCCCCCTACCGTCGTTCCGAACGTGCTGCTTCAGAGCGCTCTTCGAACTAAGCTATTACGCTCAGAGCGCAAATGCACGTAGGTCTTTCCCCGCCAGAAAGAGTGGCGGCGAAATGTCAAGGTGTGCACCTCATTTTGAGCGGCAGGTGCCTGCTTACATGAAAAGAAAGAAAGAAAGAAAGAAAGAAAGAAAGAAAGAAAGAAAGAAAGAAAGAAGGAAAGAAAGAAAGAAAGAAAGAAAGAAAGAAAGAAAGAAAGAAAGAAAGAAAGAAATAGATGTGGGAACGAGTTCGTGCGGAGTGGCTTTGCTCTTGCTCATATACCAAATCGGGGACGAGGAGAGGAAATATAGGGGCAGAGCATTTACGAACTCGAACCATGTGCTCACTTTCTCCCTCACCGCCACCTTCGGCAGTGAGCTCTAAAATGGTTCCTTGTATAAATGCGGGAGCACTAAAAATCTCCTCTGGTTTCGCATCAGCGCGCTTAGCGTGCGTGTGGAACGACCTAAATGCCCCTCGCACTACCCATTATACGTACGTACGAGTCGCCTGGAAATAAATTATTCTGAAGATTTTTAAAACAAAGAGGGTCTTGTGCAATCCTCGTGTTACAACAATTCCCCTCCCCCTCATCACGCACCCTTCCCTTATAGGCGTATACTCGTATATACTGGTATGCGCACACACAACACTTATCTTATCCTTACCTTGAGCCTGCTTATGTCCACTGCACCTTCTATGCTACACCTCTAGAGCATTTTACCAGGTTCGAAATGTTGCCTGGCCCGGTATATATATATATATAACGCCACCTAATACCACGGGAGGCTGTACTAGATAGGTTCAACCATGCTGGGTGAGGCTCCCTGGGCCACAGAACAGCATCACCAGACAAGGATTTAGCCAACCTGGTTAAGTACATTTGCTGAAAACCTCCCGATGATTACACAACCACACTATCGGACTTTAGGCATTCCATAGGCGTGGCTGCAGATCTTTGGGAGAGGCCTTCGTCCTGCAGTGGACATAACCAGGCTTGATATATATATATTATATATATATATATATATATATATATATATATATATATATATATATATATATATGAATAATTTCGCGGTTGGCTTTTTCGGGAGTGGAACTTCCTTTCCTTCTTCAAGGACAATCTTACAATGCACGCAAGACCCTTATGCCCCCTTTGCATTGGAGGGAATTCTTTTAACAAGCCAAAGAAGGTAACAACTCCGGTAACTACACGACAGTTGCGGAGCTTGGTGTTGAGAGGGAGAGGGTAAAAGCTAAGGAGGGGAAGAAACGAAAAAAAAAAAGCCACGGGAAAAATAATAAAAAAACATCAGGAAAGGAGGTGGGAACCCAAAGGGCCTTCTGGGCCATTCCAAAACTTAGCAAATCGATTGATTTTGATTGATTATGGGGTTTAACGCGCCGACGCAACGCAGGCGATGAGGCGCGCCGTAGTGGAGGGCTCCGGATTAATTTTGACCACCTGGGGATCTTTAACGTGGCCGAAATCTCGTACACACGGGCGTTTTTGCTTTGCGCCTCCATCAGAAAGGCGGCCGCCGCGGCCGGGGATCGAACCCGCGACCTCGTGCTCAGCAGCGCAAAAACTTAGCAAATCATGTATATATATATATATATATATATATATATATATATATATATATATATATATATATATATATATATATATAATAGGGCCGAATGACGTGTGCTTGTCACGTTTCTTTGATTCATTGATAAATAAGCGAAAATATAAGTCGAGAAAAAATCCGCCGTTTTCCGGGAGCGGGACTCGAACCCACATCTCCGCATAACCGGTGCGGTGCGTTAACCAATTACGCTATCCCCACAGCGGCTTCTCTCTCGACTTTAAAGCGGGGGTTTATATTTACAAGAGCTCTGAGGCCGGTCAACTAGCGCCGCCCCTCGACTACCGCGGGAGACGTAGAACGTCTTCTTTCCCAGCGGCCGCCACGACCGCAGCGGCCGCCGCGTAATTGGTTAACGCACCGCACCGGTTATGCGGAGATGTGGGTTCGAGTCCCGCTCCCGGAAAACGGCGGATTTTTTCTCGACTTATATTTTCGCTTATTTATCAATGAATCAAAGAAACGTGACAAGCACACGTCATTCGGCCCTATTATATATCTCGAAAAAAAAAAAAAAAAAAAGCCGAATAGCACTGGCAATGACGACTGCAACCTTGATATGTATCTTTACCAAGTCCCTCGTCCTGTATCTCTCTGTTCTGCTATATATATATATATATATATATATATATATATATATATATGTGTGTGTGTGTGTGTGTGTGTGTGTGTGTGTGTGTGTGTGTGTGTGTGTGTGTGTGTGTGTGTGTGTTACAGGGTTGTGCATCATGTACCCGCACGCTGCCTTCTGGCACGAGCGCTCCCATGGGCCCAACACCCAGCCACCCTGCCGCCGTCAAGTGGACCGGCGCTTGCCACGTGCCGAACAGAAGTCGGCAAAAACAGAGCGCGGACCCTTTGTTAGGGGCCAATTAGCGTTCTTTTCAGCTCTTCGACGCAGGTTCACCCAAATACACCAGTTCAGCGTAAATCCAACTGGAGGAAGGCGCGTGTTTGTCGACATTCTTCCTTTCGTATCTCGTCGTTACTGTTCCGTGAAAAAAATTCAGGCAACGATGCTTCCAAGTAAGATTAAGTCTGTATGTTTTGCCTCATTACGATTCACACTCTTCTGAGCGAATGCAGCTAGGACACATGTTCGTACGCACTTGACGAAATCCGAATGCTGCTCGGCGTTTTAATTGGAGTTAGCTTGCAATTACGGAACAGCGGGAGCGAATTAAACGGAAGTAGAAAGCGCGCGGCGCGGTTGATTTGCAGTCGCCAACAGCGTCGTCCTCGACATCGGTGGCGACACTACGCCGGGGCCAGTAAGCACCCTGCCCAAAGTTCTAGTATAGTGTACCCTTTGTCACCGTGCAATGTGTGTTTGCGTGGGTGGGTGTGTTTTAATTTTATCCGCGTATTTTTTGCTTTAATTCGTGGTGGCATCTCGCAGCACCCGCTTAAAGGCTAACTGTGCTCATATTTCACCCAGGCTAATTTTACTTTGAACGTACAGAAAGTACCCCCAAACCAACTGGAACATGACTGGCACCCCGTGAAATGTGTTGTTCGTTAGTTAGAAACGTTTAAAATAGCTCACTCGCAGGCGACGGTGCACCTGCAAGCAAACAAGCGTGCAGCGGACGAGACATTGCAGCCGGCCGGGTGCTTTTTCCTCTGGCCATCCAGGAGAACCGGTTGGGCTCCGCCGGGCGCGCCTCTTGTATGGCTGCTGTGAGGGCGTAGCGTTGCGCGCAGGTTTGCTTCTGCCGGCCTGCCGCGTGCGGCCGCTCGCTCGCCGGCTGGAACGCCACTGTAGGCTGGCCGTAACGGCCACGCTCTTCTCAATTTCGGTTTCAAAACCTCCGATGTTTGATGGTCGTTTGCGCCGTGGATACGCGGTATCTCATCTGTCATGTTTTGTATTCTGCAGTCCTTCTAGGCAGACTATACGGAAACAACGTTTTCGGGAAGTTGAAATTTTTAGTGCAGTTGGCCTTTTAGCTTAGGACTTTAGTTTGTACCATTGGCATAAGAATGACCAATTGAACTCAATTTTCTACACAATTTGTTTTAATTCAACAGCATGAAGTGGCACCTGTAGCAAAAACGTGCCGTGAGCATTGGCGTCTGTTGCAGAGAAACGGACTATAAAATGGGCCACGTCGCAAAGAGAATGAAATGTGAAATAGCGGAGTAGAAAAAAAAAACTACCAAAATTTGAGACCGGATAGGAATCGAACCCAGGAACCCGGAAATGCGAGTCGAGCACGCATTTCCTAAGCTCCATCGGCTTTTGTTTTTATGTTTCTTACATAGTATTTATTTCAAATATAGAAAACCATATATACAAGAACTATTTACAAATCATGCCGCTTAATATAAACGGTAAAACGGGGAATTTGGGATTCTGGGAACAAAACATTTACAATAACTCCCACTAGTAAGAGGGTAACGATACACACCGGTGCAAAACTGGGTACCAATAAGGTCTAAAATCATTTCGGTCACAGTAGCTTTTAGTTTAGGTATCATTTGGTTAAAGTGCAATTTGGAAGATACGATTGGCTCAGCATTTCTGCCTAACATGCACGTTTTCCATAAACTGTATGGCTATCAGAACAAAACAGGCCATAAGGCACATCATCGCAGGGAACTACAATGTAACGCTCACTGTGGGGTGCTAATTCAACATACTTTTGGAGTGTCCGCTGAAGCACATCTGAGAGCAATAAAGCGTCTTTGCCGTCAATTAAACAGCGCTCAATTGTTTCCGGAGCATTACAAAGTCAACAATTAACAGAAGACACAAAAATGTTCCTACTACGCAGCCATGTTTTAACGGGCAAGGTTTCCGTATGCAGCTTTAAAAGGAAAGATTTTGTACATGGAGAAAGTGGCATTTTGCACACTCGCTGAACGACATCATGGCCCGGTAAACAATCCTAAAGATATCTGTAGGGGGGTGCAGTAAATATGATTGATGTTAAATGTCCGTGAACTGTTTTGCGGGGCACTTTAAATAAATAGTCGGCGAAAAAGCAAGCCAATAAAAATATGACAGAAGAACAAACATCCTTCGTGAATCCTGACCAGCATGGCCGTGAGGAAAATTTAGAAGAAACAATGATACCAGGAAGAGGATCCACAGGATTCCCCTTACAAGAGGCTCAATAACGGGATGGGATGAGTCACGAAGAAACAAAAAACGCGCGACTAGTTGCCTCAAACAGAGGTGCGTCAGCCCGAGGCACGGTGTAAGAATATATTCTTACACCGTGGCCCGAGTCCTCCAGCACGGACGAGCCTAAACAGATTATCCCGTCTCATAGACGCCATAGAGGACAACCATACAAATCTCGGGAAGGACCCGTGAAAACGCTGAACGGGAAGCCGCGCGAAGTGAAAATTTTTTAAAAATATACAGTAATTTTGTAGGAAAAAAACATATTGCACGCCTTAGATCTACCGAGAATTGAAAAATTGTGCGGTACAAAACTCCCAACATTACGACGGCGTGTTACCCCACCCTCCCGCCAGTATCGTGTGCTACTCTTATGGCAGCCATTTGTACGCCAAGCTATTTTGGCGGCCGACATGACAATTCAGTGCCTACACATATCGGGATTGAGTAAGTGCCCATGAGCCAAACCAAAGACCGGAACTCGTGGCAAAGTTAATTTTAGCTCCTGAAACAACCCCGGGTTCTTCGGTCAATGAGAGCACCTTGTTAGTACTAGGTTTATCAGCACAGAAAAAGGCGAGATCATCGGCATATGCCAGGGCCTTAATCATTGCCCAAAACATTAAAACCACGAATGGCGGGAAATTGACAAACTGACGAGTAGAGGGGCTCTAAATAAATAGCAAAAAAAAATCCCGCTATCTCCACGAAGTGAATGATGATGAGAGGGGCGAAGCTAAAATGCTTATCGGTGAAACCGTGAAACATTGTTATAGGTCTTCTTGACGGCGCGCATCATCTGAATGAGTGAAGGACATAAGGCGCGTTCGTAGCCATGCTCGCGTCTCGGTTTGTAGCGCAGTGGGAATTGCACCACGTACCTCTCGTCGCGGCCAGAGGGTCGTGGGATCGAAACCGGGCGCCGCCGCGCCAAGACCACCACTCCTCGCTCGCAAAGCTTGAGACTTCCCACCCCTCCGTTGACAAGCCCGTCGACGACATCGATGTTTGTGGTGATTATGTAGGGCTTGTTTGGGACGATGAGAATCTCCATGGGTAAGTTGGCGAATTCGGTGTGTGACATTTTAGCCACCTTGGCCGTCGCCTTCTGCAGAGCGTCTTGTGTCGCGTGCTCGCAGGCGACGAATGACAACCTCTTCTTATTCCTCTCCTCCTTGTTGGGTAGCAACGAACGCGTTGAACGTTTTGTCCTCTTCGTTCAATCTTTAGTTGGCCAATCCCTAGGTGCATCCTGCCGCAATCATCATCGTGGTGCCGTGCAGCAACGAGCAGCAACGAGGGACGGGACAGGGCCCGAGCAAGAGGAGCTTCGCCCCTAAAAGAAGCTGGAACAGAGGCCACCCTTCTTTAACTGACAATTGTGACGCCACAGACCCCGAGAGGTGCCCATTAACAATTAGTCTAGTTGATCAGTTGTAATAACAAAGGCGTTCAAAACAACTATACCAACGTTCACGGGCTCAAAGAGTGAAAACAAAAACGAGTGGCCCACGCGATCGAAAGCCTTAGAAAGGTCAATCTGAAGTAGAGCGAACTGCTCGTAAGGGCCGGAACAAAACTGCAGGGCTGTGCGAACAAGGGGAAGATTGGTCTGTATTGAACGTCCACACAAGCCACATGTTTGGTGAGAACGTATGAGCATAGGCATTGCAAATCTAAGTCGGTTAGACAGAACCTTTGCAAAAATCCTGTTGTCCACAATAGCGTGTGTGATTGGCCTGTAACCATCAACTGAAAGCACTTTTTTCTTTCCTATAGACTTCGGAATTAAAAGAGGGTGTTCTTGGGTGAATGACAGGGAATAAAATTTATCTCGAAGGTATGAGTAACAATGGCTCGGAAAACGGGGCACAAAAGAGACTTAAAAACTTTGCTAAATTCACCTGAAATTCCGTCAGGGCCAGGTGACTTGAAAATGGGAAGTTGACCGACAGCATTTTCTATTTCAGTCAAGGTAATAGGACCACTTATGCATGAACAATCCTCATCTGATAGAGGCATAATAGGGGACGCAAGGCATTGCACAACATCGTTGTTAAGGCTGCCAGATGTAGATGTCGCGCTAAACTAATTTGTGTAGTATTGCTCAAACTCTGGTATAATTTCTTCCGTGGTGCTTTCACGTGCACCATTAGAATGAATCTGACATTCTATAAATTTGGCAGCCGCGCAGCGATGCTCATGTAGCAAGGCCTGACCAGGAGGATTTTCGAAATGCAAGACACGATTATTGCGGCAACGCACAACAGCTCCTCTGTGCCTCAGTGTACCATACTGGTGAAGCTGGCACTACCCAGTAGCAATTTCTCCAAGGCATATGTACTTGGTTTCTCATTCCAATTAGTATAGTTGGTACATGCTCTTCAAGGGGAGCTGTTCCTCGCATCGCCTATGATAGCTATTTACCGAAGCTGTCTCAATTACGAGCCCGCGAACCTCCAGCTTGAAGATTTCCCCGACAGCAAATAAAGGCAAGTCCGCCGACACGCAACGTGTCAATACTGCACGTAAATGTCTGCTGCAAAACCATTTATCTTTCCGAAGCGATGAATTATAAGTTTCCAAAGCTCTCACTGTGGTCGGAAGGCAGAACGAGCGCACCCACCTAGATGCAAGACAAGGTTGTGGTCAGAACAAGGCACTGGTTTAACGTAAGAAGCATGGGAATTTCCTCTAAGATGTGTGTACGAGCAAGGCGCTTTGAACGGCAATCCGGTATCAACTATATATCGCAGCAGTCGCAAGAAGTAAGACAAGACGTCAGCTGTCCTGTCCCGAGAAGTATTCGGCCCAGTACGGTCTCCGGGCTCACAAACGCAGTTGAAGTTTCCCATTAAAAGAAGAAATCAATCTGTGCTTAGATAAGTGGCTAAGTTCTCGAAAAACCGGGTTCGCTTGACACGGTCATTAGGAGTGTACACGCTGGTCAGACGCCATAGTGCCCCAGACAACAAAAATCACAAGTCAACCGCCCTTCACCATGCACATAATACGTGAGCAAAGGAAAGGACAGATCCTTCCTCAGAAACAAGAAACAAGAGAGACCTACTGAGTGTGACACAACGACCTCAAAATCTGAGAGGAGGAGGAGAAGAGGGAGGAGGATAAACTTGATTGACAGCATCCTAATGTGGTATGGGGTCCTCAGTCCAGGGAGAAATGACTGCAAAGCTCTATCAGTCGCCTCCACACTTTGGAGAACGGAAGAGGAGACCTTCAACTTTGGAGAACGGAAGAGGAGACCTTCATCTACAATCGCTCGTTAGAGTAATAAGTGCTGGCTGTCGCCTACAAGGACAAAAGACACCGCAATGATGGACTTTTTCGAGCCTCAAACTCTTGACATGCCCTAATGTCGCCCGATCACGGTGTAGTGTTGTCGTTCTACACTTTCGTTAGTTCTAACTTTCATTAATTCCAACTGAGATGGCTTCCCTTCGCGGTTCGGATTAACGAGTTTTACTGTATACAATATAGGTGCGTCCAGAACTTTCTGTGCTTCATCTGCCTTTCTCAGAACCGTCCTCCGACGCTGCTGTTTTCCTTTCCCAACGGGAATTCTGATTTTCTGTACCTCCCAGCGCTTTTGTGTACGCCTTTCTGTACCTCACAATGCGACCTTGAAACACATCTAAGGCTTTCCGCTCTTAACATAGTATGCATACGTGTAGAAAACCCCACTTCTTTACCTTCGGCACCTCTTTCCTCAAATATAAAACCAATGGAAAGGGACGCAGCACAGAGATGGCAAGACGCACGGGCAGCCATCGGACTTACAGGGGATCGCTATGGGAAGAAACTGTTATTTTTGTTAGTAGCAACGACGACGACAACAACGACAAAAACAATAACTACGGCGTTTTTTCGCAGAATTTGGCACTTAAGGCTTTTGCTTTATGATGTGAAAGTTAACTTTTCCACGTAGCACGCGAGTTAGCAAAAGCGAGCAAGCAAACAAGCCGGCCTTTCTAGCACGCGACGCACAGCTGCACAGCCGCGACGCAAAGATACATCTCTGACGCTGATGTGTCACTTGTGGGTATGTCGGTATGGCATCGACGCAGTTTTTTGTTGACCCACAAATGCAAACCTCTATATCCGTCTGACAATCGACTGGTCTCCACAGACTTCGCCAATATTTGTCATGGCTATGTGCCACGCGTAGATATGTGGGTATAGGCCAGGGGAAGGTACTGTTTTAATTGCAGAGCACTTAAGTGACAAGCCTTGTCGTCGTAGCTCGCTCTCTGGACCCAAGTAGAGTCAGACGGCGTTCCGTGGTAGCGGCTGTCGTCGCGGCGTAACCCAGACGCTTCGAAAGCCAAGCGGTTTATATAGTCATAAGCGTTCGAAACTGCTGAACTGCTGGCGCTTGTCCTACAACTCCCCGTCGTTTAACGCAAAGAAAACTTTAGGCACGTTTGAGGCAAAATGTAGGTAATTAACCGGCAGCGCCCGCGTTCATTTACTTAGGAACGCTGGTTGGGTTGGGGTTTACGAGAGTAAGCGAAAAAAAGTGGTAGTGCAACGCCCGCACGTGCGGGAGGAAAAGCAAGCACAAAAAGAACAGAACTCCCGCAGGGTCAGTTTCAGGTAGGGGGTGCGCGAGGCGGGAAATTTTAATTGCATTGGGGGGTAGCAGTGAACGGATAACGGCGCTGCTACAGCCCATTATGGCGAATCACTGCTCTGCACTTCCGAAAGCTTTCACGTTGAGTGGAACGGGTATAATTTTTTGGTCTTGACACCATTTCAGAGTTTTGTATGGTTCAAAAGCATTCGTTTTGAATTTCAGGCTCTAGAATGTAGCTGAGATGAAACGGAATCTGCAAGTGACAGGCCTGCCACTGGCTGCTTCTGGTACAGCTGCACAAAACTGGCGCTTTTCAAGCGGACAAATCTCAGAATTCCGTTACCAGATGGCAATACCTGTCCACCTAGAAATGGCCAAAGCTGCAGTACACCGCGGATTATTATTCAGCCTCCTGGAAGCCCAAAGTGATTGTAAAACTTGCATGTAAAATCCTGCACTCGTGGTTCCGTAACAGCTAGAGCAATGGTCGAGAAATTACGCCCCAAGCTTCGAAAGCAGCGGGCGGGCGTTCGGCACCCATTGCTTGCAAAGGAATGTTAATTTAATTTTAATTAACGCGTGTTAATAAGGTCACCAGTAGATATCTGGTAGGTCGGTACCAACTTGTGTGTCGCTGGTTACGGGTGAAGTCCCCTGACTCTCCGTGCTGGTCACGGTACTCATAAGGAGGGAATGATAGGGGAACGGGACGAGGACGTGGAACGGGGAGAGGGGGACGAGAGGGAGGGTAGAGGAGTCGGAACTAAGGGGAGGGGCGGTACATGGAAGATTCACATTTTCGGCTTCGCAGAAACCTCGGATTCACACAATTTTCGACGGCTAGCCAAATAACTTTTCCTGTGAAGATTAAAAGACACAGTAAAAGAAAAAATACGAAGGAAAGCACCGCAAGAAAAACAATAGAAGACACGAGCAGAAAACTGAGACTGTCTGTCAGTTGCACACCATCTTCTGAATGTTCGTATTAACGCTAACGTGAAGAAAATTACAAAGGCAGCCAACTGCAAGTCTCCGCTTTGGTTGAGCAACTTATTCTGGGCTTAGTCAGCAGAAGACCGCTGTTTTCATACTGCTGTCCACGGCAACTAGGTATAGACAGGAGCTGAGACGCTAAGAATTGGAAAAACTAAACTTTCAGTTAAAATCTCCTCGTAACTTTCCTAGAAACTTCGCTGAAAGTAAAGTTTATGTGGCATGTTTAATGTTCGAGTCGAATAACGTTCTCGCGAACACTTGGGCGGTTGGTGTTTCTCCAAGTTTGAGGAGTAACTTAGGCTGGAATATTAATTAGATGTTAAAACCGCCGGCGCCGCCTGCTATTTTTCTCCGTTCTTTTGTCGTCTACTACAGCACAAAATCCGTAATTCGGTGCATAACCGTGAAGCAAAGTAGGTCGCGCGAAACACCGACCAATCTAGCTCCCACTATAGGTCCGACGAAAAGTGCGCATTTCTCTTGCGGGCTCTTGCGAAGCTCTAGATTCAATTACGCCGGAAACAAAAGAGGCACTTTTTTTCCCGAAAGTACACGGCTACTGTCCAGGCCAGCCCAAGGAGTCTTCCCGTGACGCCGCCCGAAGTCCGCAGAGAAAACTGCATGTGCAGCCAGCGCCGCCCAAGGAGCCCACCGCTTGAAAGGAAGCGAGGAATAGTTCGCTTCCCATATAGAAAGTGCGTATTTCTTCCGCTCACAAGATGAATGAAACCTGGCGTTAGCCGTGTGTAAGAAAATTTCGGCAAAAGAACAGATCTCGAGTGGAAAGCGCGCGCTCGAGGAACCGGTAAATTCGGCCGCGTCGACCAGCGGAACTGGTCTTGTCAGGCCTTCGTGTTCTGGATCTGGGTCAAGCGCACGGGTACCCGCTGATCTAGTTCCCGCGCTTACCTTCACCTGAAAGCGCAGACCCTTTCTCAGCCTTCTCCGGATGTCAGAAACACGCCGCGAGTGCTTGATAAATTAAAGGTAAATGCGAAAGAAGCGTGATTTAGTGTAGTTACCGTTGCCATCGTTTTTTAAAAACGCGATGCGCGCGGTGTGCGCGACGCGCAATTTCAATGCTTAAGAGCGTCCTTAGCACTCCCACGAGAAGAAATGCGGCAGCAGGTGTTGTTCTCACGTTCGGAGTGCTTGTTCGAGGTTCTTTCGTTACAGCCGTTCCGGCACGGGGGAATTGGGAGAAGGGTATCGGCCCCTGGAATAAAGAAAGGGGAAAGGGCCGGTCAAAGCAGGAACAGGCTTTGCGGCAAACCTCTTCTTCCGCCTCCCTTCACCTTGTTAATTAATTCCTCCGCCCTTAACTGTGCGCGCATAGCTGCCTGCGGCAAATTCAATTTCTTTTGCAACGTTCGGGTCTGAGCCAACCTGAGATTCTATTCAAATTGCGTGGTATGCCTTCGTAGGTGCTCCTGTTCGCGGCTGCCGTCCAGAGGTCGGAAGATAAGCGCTCTAACTTCACTAACTTTTGCGCCGCCCCCAACGCAAACCCCTTTTCTCGGCCTCAGCCGCACTATTGAGGTCGAGGTCTGTGTAAGAAAGCTCACTGATTGAACCCCATGTCCATAATACCCTCAAACCAGAAACTCTACGTCACCTTGAACTCAAGATCATTATCATATCTCATATGAAGGGAATTCTACAACGCAGGCGATGAGGCGCGCCGTAGTGGAGGGCTCCGGTTAAATTTTTACAACCTGGGGATCTTTAACGTGCGCCGAAATCTCGTACACACGGGCGTGTTTGCTTTTCGCTTCCATCAGAAAACCAACCGCCGCGGCCGGGAATCGAACCCGCGACCTTGTGCCCAGCAGCGCGATGCCTTAGCCACTGAGCCACCGCGGCAGGTAAATAAGACAACCTGCCTACTTACCCCGACGTGCTAGCACTTATCCTATTACAAGGGGGTTAACGACTAAGCTGCGCCTGAGCTGGTGCCCCGGAGTTGAGGGATACTGGTGAATTTAGGCCACTTGGGAATCTTCAACGTACGAGGGGATCTCGACACGTGGGCGTTTTCTTTTTTATCTCATTGAGAAAAATAGCTCACGTGGTCGGGATCAAACCCGCATTCTAGGGCACAACAGCACAAGGCCTTAGCCACGAGTCACCGCTGCGGGCAGCACTTATCTGCGGTAATGAGCATTAACTTTATAATTGAATTTCTCCGTAAATTTCATACACAAAGATTCAGTCTCGCTAAGTGTTCCCGTGGATCGATAGCGTTAGTTATCTGGGCGGAGTATATCCGAAACGTAATCCAAAGCAATGGCAAGCTGTTGGAAAGCAACTGTACAGGACTATACTATATTAAACTATCAATCATGCTGTGGATCTATCATGTACAGCTTAAGCTGAACAGTTAGTTGAAAACATCCTGCGTACATGCTACAAACCCTATGACGCCAATTTAGAGATAGTATTTTTTTTTAAACGCGTGTTATTTTGCCCGGTACAACTAAAATCACTAGAAATGGCAAAAGTATCCACTGAAAGGCAAATGCCCCCCATCTTACACCGCCCTTTAACCACAACTTAAGTCTCAAAATCTCCGGCTGAGTTCGAGGTTAAAACATGTGACCTCCCTCAAGCAGCAAATGACAGCCCCTGATTTCACCTCAACCTCACCTAATCTAATATAACGAGGTGGAGATTCACCTGAGGTTGCTATCGATTTCACAAGGTTCTGCCACCGATAGCACTTGGTGTTGGGGCGGCGCACGCGTCATCGGGTCTTCATTTTCATTGTGCGCGTACTCATTCCCACGGGCGACTATTCGCGCGCCGCGCCAGTTCGCGAAGCGATAGGCGGCGATGAGCCGATCATCGCAAAACCGGATAGTTAATCACGGCTGCAGAGTCACCTGACGTAGTCGGTAACGAAACGTTTGTTTACATCCGCAATGGCAAACGGCGGCTCGCCGCCGCCCGGTTAAAGTTGGCCCGGCCCGCCAAGGCGGGCCCACTGGGCCGGCAAGCAGCGCCCCGTGCTCACCGGCTCTTTGGTCAGTGACTTCAGCGTACACATGTAATCGACGAAGAGCGTGGGACTCATCAGTGCCCAGAAATTACTTTGACTTGTCAGAGCAAGCTTCATCTTCTTAGGTATAGCTGGATGCATAGCGGGACGGTAGGCTGACTTGCAGCCTTGTCGTACCTCTACCGGCACGACACGTTCAGACGTTGTTCCACATTGAAACTCATAGAGTCTCGTTTCAACGTGGAGTTCGAAGGTGCCAGAACTTTTGCGTCTGTGAAAAGAAGTGAACTTTGCGGTCTGGGATACAGGTGTGGCGTGAAAGCAAACGTGTGTATTTCTTGATGTAATAAGACGTTGAAAAGTGTCTGCTTGAGTTCGTCATTTCCGACTCTTCGCGCAACCCGCAATGCTTTAGTACTATTCCAAACGAAGCCGCATCAGCTCTCGTCGCAAGTGCGAACACCGCCGCATCGCGCGGCACGCGTCGCGCGCCCGACGTGTCCGAATCACTGGGTGAGTGCACATTGCACCTTGGTTTCGGCTCGCTTGTTCACAGCTAGGGATACATTTACACGTCTTATTAACCACCCGCGAGCGTCCGATCTTGAGCTGGCTAGTGCGTCGTAAGAAACTTCTTTTCTTTCGTATAGGTATCTTAGACTGAAGCTCGAAGGCGCGGTCCTGGCCGTGTGCTGAAACCTCTGCCGCTCAAGCGCAGGACTGGCCGGCCGGCCGGACGGCACGGAAGCATACGCTTGCAGCGCCGTCGGACGGCACTGCAAGGCCCCACTATAGAGCCGTCGGACGGCACTCTAGACACTGCGTTTTTATAAAAACACTTAATTTCACTTAACTGGTATCTACCAACTCTACCAAACCTTGGGTACTTTCGGTTTTGCTTCATTTAACTTAAACCCCATTGCATTGCTTGCGCCTGATCAGAAAAGAGCTGCAGGCAATACGATAATATCTCTTCGCCATATATCTTTCACTGCTAAAGCACCGTATTAGCCTTCTTCGGTCAATTTCGCGTGAACGGGCTGAAGCCGAATTCACAGAACCTCATTCGTGAACCCTCCCGTATTTTCTAGTTTATAACTCACCTCGGTATGCGACATCGGTATGCGACGGCACGGCGTTAAGCCGCGCTTTGAGCTCTCACGTCGTCATCCGGTACGCGCAGCCCGACGCACAATGAGCATGACGTTGCTTGGCTCGTCGCAAGGCATAGTTTGGGTGTTTCGTAGCGTTAAATCTAAGCATAGGATGTTAGGCCTCACGTCACGCTTTGAAGTCTAGCGTCGTCAACCAGTATCCACTGGAAGAAAGTACTGATTATATTATTTGTACTACAACCTGCGGGTGCAGACTGCCGCCGTAGGACCTCGAAACGAAACGTTGGGGCTAAGCTCTGGCACACTGCCGGCAGTTGCTGGGGTTATTCCAGCGAAGTCATACATACCCACATATCCGACATACACGCAGCGGTGTATTGAACAAGGTTTTGAAGGCAGGAATGTATACGTATCCTGCCGCAGCGCTCCTTGCTAAGACGTCATGCTGTAAAGGCAAACTTGATGATGATGATGATGATGATGGGGGTTGGGGGTTGGGGTCGTGGTCGTGATGATTATGGTGATGGCGACGACGACGACGAGTAGTCCAAACCCTACCAAAGTCCAATACCCGCAGCGTGGTACTGGAGAACGCTTTATATGCCCAAACCAATGCTTCTTTCGCACAATATTTCGCCGTTTACACAGCCAAACTCTGTCAATATTTGTCTTATCGCCTGTGTTTTAATTGCTCGTCATCGACAATTTCTGAATTACTCCCGGTGGATGAAATATTTTTGTCGATTTAATTCTACATCTTCAGATTCAGCACGAATTTCTTGTTAGTTCGCCGCAACACAACGCAAAGCGGTGATTGAATGCATTCCTGTAAATATGGGTGTCCATACGAAAAAAATGAAGGAAGCTCACAGTAGCATGTAAGACTTGTAGGTAGCGAAGCTGTACGCAACCTTCACGACCATCACGGCGGTTTAAGTCAACGATTTCAGCCGATTTGTTGCTTCTTCGCCGCCGCATTTACTCCATCAGTGTTGCTATAAGTGTGAGCTTCTTACATTTTCGGGGGAGGGATAATCATTGAACATCTCCTTGGAGGGGCGTACGCTATGACGTGTCTTTCTCATTCCAAGAGACAGTGTTGCCACAATTACGGCGAGCGCTAGAGTTTTCTTTTTTTATATATAATCTTTCCCAATCATTCTAGTGGGTATGCTTGGCTTGGAAAACGTGCGCCGGGGACGCTAGGCGGTCGCCGCGAGGCACACACCCACAGGAGCGCTCGGCATTCTCTTAGTTTTTTAACTGCCGGGCGGTTGCCGCAGTCTTGGCCAATCTCCCTAAGTGAGTATGCTGGGCTTGACAAACCTGGGCAGGGCACGCTGGGCGGTCGTCGTGAGGCCCGCGCGCACGTGCGCGCGCTCAGCAATTTCTCGGAATTTTTAACTGCGGACACGAAAAATTACGATTGGCTAAACCAGCTTCGCTGTTAATTAAGAACAGTGGGCGTCGCACTATGCCGACCCGGGCGAATTTACGCAGCGGCCGACAGCCGGCACTGATATGCGCGTTATGGATTACAACGTTCGTTATTACGATTTATGAAACAAACAGGTGAGCGTGTCGTTAGTACGTCTGAAAGGCGGTATGAATGCGGCGGAAACAAGGTGAAGCACACGTTGGAGACGGGCATTTCGCGGCGGCAGGAAGAGCGTGGAAACCGGCGTGAACACACAGGGGACCGCGCTCGCAGCAGTGAAGAAATAAATAAATAAAGGCCCCCTCGAGCCTCGAGATACGCGTCTGAGAAAAAGTTTGGTTGTGCCACCTGCCGCCAGACAGGTATACGGAACGGCGCCGCCGCAGGGGAACGAGGGAGATCTGCGGGGCGCCGTGTGCTTTCCCGCAAAGCACTTCGTCTTTTCTTCGGGGAAGAAACAGGTACGACTGCGACGAATGCAAGACAAACAGTGCGAATGCTTACCGGAAGCTTTTTTCTCCAGACAGCATGCTTGTAGCATCGCGACAGGTGTTTTGATCGCTACACGTTATGTGCGTGTGAGGATTGAATGTACACCGTGCGACGTGGCGATGAAGCATTTTCTCTTTCAGTCGCTGCGAGCGCGTCCGCGTTTTTCGAAACGAATTCCCAGGGCGTGTTTTCCTTTTCTTCTGCCTTTATCCAACTTCGTCGGCTTCTCGAGTGTAAATGCCTTATGTTTTAGCCGTGAGGCTTGCAATGTTGCGTTGACGTTAACCCCCCAGCGCTATATTGAACTCGCTACTTTCGAAGGCGTCTACTGCGCAGCTGGTGCCCGTTGTATAGTAAGAATGCAGGCATGAGAGGAGATGGTTGCACATGTGTCTGATGGAAGAGAATTCGACTCTGATTCGTGTAATAGGTTTTCGGCTCTGTCGTCAAGTATTTCTAGCTTTCTTTTCTGCATGTGTCTGGGAACGAAAAAATGTATCAATCATATGAGAATTAAATAAATATTTTGAAATTTTTTATGATAAGGAGTAAATTTGAACTTCACACGGGTTACATTAGTCTGTATACTGTATTCGCTAAGTAGCGGATATCGTAGATGTCTCTCGTGGAGAATATCAAGGCATCGATTAGATGATAAAACTTCAACAAACATTTGGTGACGTTTGCTGCGATTTGAATCATGTAATATTAAATAGCTTTTTTTATTTTTTGAAATTCCTTTAATGGCCAGTGACATTACATTTTTTAATAGGGACGGAAAAAGCCACGCTTTCTGATAGATCCACCGAGCGGGTCTATCGACAGGTTTTAAATAAGTGAACTTGAGCAATATTTTTAAGTTCAAATTAGTTTACGGTGCCGCTTTTCTGATGAAAGCCAAAAGCAAGAACGTCCGTTTGTACGAGATTTGGGAGCACGTTAAAGACCTCCAGGTGGTCAAAATTAATCCGGAGCCCTCCACTATGGTGCATATCATTGCCTGCGTTGCGTCGGCGCGTGAAACCCTACAATCAATCAATCAATCAATCAATCAATCAATCAATCAATCAATCAATCAATCAATCAATCAATCAATCAATCAATCAATCAATCAATCAATCAATCAATCAATCTAGAAATTCAGATAGATGAGGACGATTTAAGCGAATCGGATAAATGAAGACTGATAATAAACAAGCCACTAAAATTAAGAAAAATAAAAGAAACTATCTGAAACTGCTAATTAAACGTAGAAATAGACCTGTCTATAAAGGCGCCACTATCTGCCCTCTCTCTTGCAAGAAATAACAAATAAAAGTATTTTTTTGTGCTAGGCACAGTATTAGCGCTAAGTAAATGCAGATCCCGACTTTACTTTGGTTGAAATCGTTGAGAGAATGAACCTTTGTCAAAACTCGCTCATGGTTTCTTATTGACACTTCGTCTTTAAACTCTCGTCCTTTCTTGTTCGTTTTTCGTTGCTGTTTTTTTAAAGATATGTAAGACTAGTTTTTTTTAAAAAGCTTGTTTGCACGACTCTCTGAAAGTCTACGAAGTGCAATCGGGTGTGTTAAGCGCCTTGAATTACGGCTGGAAAAGAGGCATTTTGGCACAAGTCGTTATATTGTGGCAGGTCATATTTCAATTTGTGCGACACATTTACGATCGACAAACTAAGGATCAATAAATACGCAAATGGGAAGTTAACTTTGATTAGAAATGTAATGTGGCGCTTCTCCTATTGATGCCTTCTGCTGCCAATTAAGAGCCTCCTGGCACCGTTAATAAAAGCTGCAGGTATGTACAGGTGCCGTCAGAAGTAACTGGAGCACGGGAGCTGTGGCCGAACCGCATAGGAGCGCCGTGGGGCTCCACCGGCGGCATGCGCGCCTGCCGACGGCGATACCCCACCTATACATCTCAAGCCCCTTTTTTAACCTGGCTTCGAACATTCTTAGCAGCATACCGGTCTCAGCGATGGCGCTGATAGCAGAGACAGATCTGACAACGTCATCGGCACACTTACAGCGCACGCGAGCTGCCGGAGAAGCTTGATTGATTGATTGATTGTGGGGTTTAACGCGCCGACGCAACGCAGGCGATGAGGCGCGCCGTAGTGGAGGGCTCCGGATTAATTTTGACCACCTGGGGATCTTTATCGTGCGCCGAAATCTGCCGGAGAAGCGGCGCTCATACAGAGATCTGCATTGACAGTTTTTTTTCTTCAAATATTTTTAGCTCTGCATGCTATCAGCACCGTCACCGAGACCGGTATTCTGCGAAAAATTCGCGAATACAGGTTAAAAGAGGTGTTTTGAGATGTATAGGTGGGCTGTCGCCGTCGCCAGGCGCGCACGCGGGTTCTCGTCTTTTCGTTTGCCGCCGGTGCAGCTACACGGTGATCCTATGCGGTTTGAACACAGCTCCCGTGCTCCAATTACTTCTGACGGCACCTGTGAGGCCGCCGCATAGCCGAGAATAACCCCCATACGTTACGTTACGGCTCTATCTCTCCAGATATCGTGGGGCTATATGATTTACCCTATTATGCCATGTCTGGCTGTTGGCTTCAAAACCTCCCTCCCTCCCTCCCTCCCTCCCTCCCTCTCTCCCTCCCTCCCTTCCTTCCTTCCTTCCTTCCTTCCTTCCTTCCTTCCTTCCTTCCTTCCTTCCTCCTCCTCCTCCTCCTCCTCCTATTATCCTCCCCCCCCCCCCCCCTCAGAGATTGAAAGATAAAAAGAGTCGGGAGGAAATTGAGCAAATCAATCAGCGCACATCCACGTGCGATGACTTCAGTTTTGCGTAATCAGCGAGAAAAGCAGCAGTTTTTAGTAAGGAAAGCCCATGAAAGATGTGCACCGACTTCACATGCTTGAAAACGACGAGTAATGGATGATCAAGCATTGTGTGTTGCGCGTGTATCGTGTGTTGTATAAATACTGACATAATGCAAGGAACACAAAAAACTATGTATAAAACTATGTATTCGACCAGGTACAGTAACAGGCCAAATTCATTCGCAGAGGCGCGTATCATGAATCACGAAAGATGTACACCAGCGAAATTCAGCGAAACAGTGTGTCGCGGCCATTTTTTCCCCTTCAACTACGCATGATGGCGTACAATCATGGATCAGGTTGTTGTAAAATGGCGTTAAATGACCCGAAGCCCGCACATTTCCAAACACCATGAAGCACTACGGTCCACATTAGTATGCCGCAATTCCGTGAAATTTCATTAAAAATCGCATATGTGACTTGCGTAACGCTAAAAAAGACCACCCTCTTTTTTCTCCGTGTGCCTGACAAACAAGGAAATATCGCTTGCACAACGAAAAAACAATTTGCTCTCATCTTACAGTCGTTTGCGAGCGTAATTTGACTTCCCCGTCGTTATCCGAAACACAAAGAGGCGCTGCTTCCTAAGACATTGGACATATACGCAGGGTGCTTAGACGAGCCGTGTGCCGCGAATGTCGTCCTTTTTTCTTCTTCTTTCTCTTCTCTCATCCCTTCGTATAGGGGCTAGAAACAGGAGCAGCCTTACGCTACCCGCGGACCCCCCCCCCCCCCCGACTTCCTAAGTTGGGAAACGCTCAGACGGGGTCGCTTCGGTGATGTCTCAGCGCTTTCTAACCAGTTTTTGTCGCACACATGTGCAATTTGCGATTGCAAATCGCGTTCTCTCGTTCACGGCGGCCGAGGAACACGACTCCGAGGCGGCCATGATGCCTCCTTTTCCGAGAACGTATGTCTTTTCCTCTTTATCCTTTTTTTTTTCTTTCCCCCTTTTATGTGCCTCCTCAAGCCCCGATTCTTGAGGTCGCGATGATGCTCCGCGGTCTCTTCTCCCCATTTCAACGTCGCCGCGCGAGGACCCCGAATAAAAGCAAAGCGTTTTCTTCAACACGGAGTCCGACCACTCCCAATCCTTGTTTTGCATCCGTCAGCTTGTTCCTCGGAGATCATTTCCAACTCGGCCTGGTAGCTTGATCAGGTGGACTGTGCATTTTCCTCGTGGATTGAAGTGCAGGCAAAGCCGGCATGTAGGTCGCGCTGTTAGACTACGTTGATGTACATGATCCGGCTAGACAGGCGGTTGCTTCTGAGAGTGTTTTGAAATTCAGCATCTGATTGAAACTGCTCATCGAGGCTATCGGTCAGAGATTTCTAGGTGAACATTTGATGTAGTGTCGGTGAGCAAGAAATACGAGTAATCGATAACTTCTTGCGATTTTCGTACAAAAATATCGATTACTTCTTTTTCTTGCTCCCAGATACTGCATGAAGCAGTTGCTGGACATCAATAGTTTACTTAGATCAAACTTCTACAAAAGTTTACATAGATAAATATCACCGAGTGTTGGAACAATAAAATCCTTTTTTTACAGCACACACAGACTATAAAAACGATTCAGGGAATATTTACAGTCAAATAACTCATAGATAGCCCTATTTGTCCACCCCCGCCAAAAAACAAAAAAAAACAAAAAACGCGCGAAGTGAAGGAGTCTCCTTTGCCTTTTTTGTCACTTGGCATTGTGGCTTCCCGATGCCCTCCTTGGCGGGACATAGCTCGCCTTTGTCCTGCTTTCCCCCCTGTATGGTAAATTTTATAGACAAAACCAGCAGAAAAATACAGAAAAGTAGTTATCTGCGCTTTGCAGGAAAGATTACCTTGTGCTTTGAGGCAAAGCTCGCTTTTTCAGCCGTCCAAGGTTGATGACGTAAGCTGCGCTTAGCAAAAGAGTACTCCGGCTTCAAAGTCTAGGTGGTGTTGAACTAAGGCCTTCTCGCGTTTCCCTTGGTGCTGGTGCGACACGGCCGTTTCCTCCGCCAATAACGAGGACATCGCCGGCCGGCGAGATGCATGACTTCCGTGCACTCCTTTGGACATGCTCTCTGGTCAATCGTGTTTTGTTTCGTGAATGCGTGCAACCTAATGGACCGGATACAGCTTCGCTGGGTAATTAGACACCGTATGAATGGTTTAACATACCATTCTTTTTATTACCCGTCACATAGACAGTATTCGCAGATGGGACTCAATCCCCCCGACGTCGCGTCTAGTAGCCCAACGTTCGGGATCACTGCGGCGGTGACCGAAGAAACTCGAGAAGAAGAAAACATGAGCAATTTAACTCTGCAAAGGTAGATGACCAGCGAAACTTTTTAGCACGCGTCATAAAGGGGACAGAATGTTTGTGAAAGGTATGAAGAAAATTTATTTCTCTTGAGCGCTGGCGTGATGCTCCCTAAAAAACGAGCAAGCGCGTTTATTTCGACTCTACTGATTTTGAAAATGGTGCCTGTTCATAAATAATATACTCAAAGCCCATATCCAAGTGACGAGACGTATAAGCTTCAGGACCCGCCGCGGTGGCTCAGTGTCTATGGCGTAGTGCTGCTGACCCCAAGGACGCGGGTTCGATTCCCGGCCGCGGCGGCGGCCTTTCAGATGGAGGCGAAAAGCAAAAACTCCGTGTGTTTGAAATCTCAGCGCAGGTTAAAGAGCCCCATGTGGTCAAAATTAATCCGGAGTCCTCTACTGCGGCGCGCCTCATCGCCTGTTTAGCGTTGGGGCGTTAAATCTCATGATCAATCAATATGTTTAAGGTCCAAATCCTGTTTCGAATGATGTGTAACTTTGGTGGTGACCATGCGCTAATAGCGTACACACCGACCGGGTCGCTCACCTTCGAATGCCTCGCGCTTCCAAGACACGTGGAGCCTCGGGAGAGTTTTTCGCCGACATGAAAAATACGTGAAACCCTAGCCACATACGCTTCGCCGAAACCAGAGCTTTTTCGTTATTGCAATCGGGGCCGCTAAAAGCCTCAGAGATAATTAAACCAATTTATAAAAGAGGGTGGTTGCTCTTGGCGTTTGCCGTTCGAGGCGACTCGTAATATGTCCTTAGTAATCACGAAATACTGCGCAGAAATAAAAAATTGGGCTCGTCCGGGATTTGAACCCGGGACCTCTCGCACCCAAAGCGAGAATCATACCCCTAGACCAACGAGCCAAACAGGAATTTAAGACTTGCTTTCTACAGTGAAACTAATGTTCAAGACTATTCCGTGCAGCTACTTTTACCGCGCAAAATTTAAAAAAAATTTCGCCTCATCCGGGATTAGAACCCGGGACCTCTCGTACCCTAAGCGAGAATCATAACCCTAGACCAGCGAGCCTTCTTTTTCCATTTTTATTAAAGGAAGTGGCTATTTACAAGGTAAAAGAACTTGCTGGTTCTTTGTACAGGGGGGTGCGACGATAACTGAAACACCTTAAAAAAATTTCCAGGGCGAGCCGCTGCTCTGTTCGCGCTAAAACTTCACACGAAGGTCGGATTTTGTGGTCTATTTTGTTTGACACCGGGAACAACGACGGTACTTACCTGTTTATTCTCAAAATAAATAAAAACAATTTTCGCCTATGGGAAAATGGCGGCCAATTTGGACGTGCGAGGCAGCGCGTGCTGATCTTGGAACGACGGTGCCACCTGGGGTATGCAGAGCGAAACGCACGTTAGGGATTCGCGGAAGGACGGAGCCAAGTGGTGTGGCAGATTATCAGAAAATCTCTTTTATCTCCAGTTTACGATGATCACAAATACTTCTACAACATGTGATACCGATCATAATAAAATATTTTCACGGCTCATCGTTGCCAATAAACGTTGGATTTATTTCCTCATCTGCTTTCAGATTTTCAGATCGTCTGCTATATCTTTACGAGGTTATCAGGCTCTGCGAAATAATCCTCACGATTTAAGCTTTGTCCTTGTTCTCGTTTTATTTGTGAAGTTTTGTGTGCGTATTTGGCTTTTTCCTACCGTAGATCCCAGACGTGTGTTTGGCTCTGCATACCCCAGATGGCGCCGTCATTCCAAGATCAGCTTGCACTGGCTCGCACGTCCAAATCGGCCACCATTTTCCCATAGGCGAAAATCGTTTTTATTTATTTTCAAAATAAAGCGGTAAGTACCATCGTTGCTCCTGGTGTCAAATAAAATATACCATGAAATGCGACCTTCGTGTGAAGTTTAAGCGCAAACAGAGGGGCGGTTCGCTCAGGAAAAATTTTTAGTGTACCAATTATCGTCACACCACCCTCTACATCAGCAACAACAAAGGTACATTCTTACAGCGCTGAAAGCGAATCAAGGCATTCAGAAGCATACTGAACAGTTTTCATTTCCTTATTTCTAATACACAGCTCAACAAGGCATTGCATGTGTGTGAAGCCTCGCTTCCATCCTACGCAAGCGTCCTAAAGCTCATTTTCAGAGTTGCTCATCAAAGAGCTGGAAGAGGCAAAAATTTCACAGAAAGGTACCCATGCTGATTTAGCCCTTTCCAGCGCCATGTCATGATCTGTGCGTGAGCGAAAATTGCATAGAGTCCAATCAGAAGTAGAGTTTCAACGTCGGAATGACCTGACACACAGAGAAACTTTGCTTCGTATCACGTTGGATATAAATTGATGCCTATAACAAAACGAACTTTGTGCCAAAAATGCGCTGCGTTAGTACAGAATAACAACAAAAAAACATGCTGCAGCGATTCAGGGTGGAGGGAAAGCGAACAATCCGTTGACCATGGAACAAAGAAACCTTTGTTCGCCAGCCACGTTCTCACCGCGAGAACTTGTACGTGGAACCTAAAAAAGAAATTCTCACAGCTGTTTTGACTTTGTACTTGCTTACTCGTTTCAATACGCCTGACTTCAGCTGGCTTTCGATCCTCGATCGGTATACAGGAGGTGGGAAGAGCATGTCTATAACGTCTCAGTACAATGTCTTTCGCTTTATTTGCTCAGATAGTCAAAGGAGAAACGTTCTTGAAAACAGCCCTTCAAAAAACCCCTAGACCAACGAGCCAGGCTGGCATTAAGGACTTGCTTTCTGCAGTGAAATTTCATCTTCGAGGCAATTCGTGCAGCTACTTCTACCGCGCAGAAACAAAAATATTTTTGGCTCGTCCGGGATTTGAACCCGGGACCTCTCGCACCCAAAGCGAGAATCATACCCCTAGACCAACGAGCCAGCTTGGTATTTAGGACTTGCTTTGTCCAGTAAAACGTAATCTTCGAGACAACAGAGAGTTTTAGCTAACCGTTTTCGAAGGTCCGCTGCGGTAACGGCGGCGCGTTCAGAGAAACCGGAGCCAATGCCGTTCGCGGTCAGGCGTGCCACGCATGCGTGATGGCGCTCCCACTTGCTATCGGACCGGAGCGGGCAGTGAAAAACGGTCAGCTAAAACTCGCTAATTCCGTGCAGATACTTTTGCCGCGCGGAAATAGAAAAAATTTGGGCCCCTCGCACTGCAATTTTTTTAACTCTTTAAAACGTCGCGGCCGGCGCTCTCCCGGTATCTGGATCGGTAGATTGGTTCGGGGAACAGTGATTCAGTTAGGCCTCTAGAAGGATATTACGGGAGACATTGGACAGGTATTCCATAGAAAACCGTGCCGTGAGAAAACGGAAAGATGCGACTACTTCCCGCAGAAAACCACTGCTACTGTGCCTTACATAGTCAACCAATGAAACAACCTAATTTGGTAGGGCTGTCGCTAGTGTCATTTGTAAACAGGTCCGACCGAGAGGGTCTGTCTCGTAAACCTTGCTACAAGCTGTTTCGCAAAAAGGTGTGGCAACGCCAGACCACCATCCACGAGCCTTCGGAGCAAATTGCTGCGACTTGTTCGCTCGAAAGCCGACTTCCAAACGAAAACTGCAAACAGGCGATGGACCTTTTGCACATTCATCCGGGAACACGATAAAACTTGCATTATATACCAAACCCTGGCCACCAGAAACAGGTTGCATACAGTTGCACGCACGAAAATGGACAATTTTTTACCGCCCCATCTTTCCGTCTGCGCACGCATTCCATGCGCCCTATTGCCCCAGTACGCCGCATTTTCACGATACCGATCCAACGGTACCCCCGAATACTTTGACGGCGTTGTGAACCACTGGACGTTTTCGTAAAAATTGACGTTTAATTGACTACCCGTGACATCACAAACGCGTTTAGCCATGCCCAGCGCCATACTCACACTTTCTTTGTCTGAACAGAAAAAAGCCACATCATCATCCGCGTAGGCCAACGCACCTTTACTTCACATGCCTGTAGGCGAAAACCGCGTATGCTACTACTTTCAATTATCGTTGCACACAAAGGTTGTATATAAAGGGCAAAGAGTAACGGGCTCAGTGGACACCCTTGCCTCACTGAGGACTGAACGTGTATTTTATCTGTTAATTCCTTATTAATAATTATGTTAGTATTACAATTACTTTATGCCATTTTAACACCATTACCGGTCCTAAGTTAACATGCTGCAGTATTTCAAACAGTATTTCATGATACACGGTCGAAAGCTTTCGCCAAATTTGAACCATGGCTACCGTTCGAAAGTCGACATCACAGTACTCCAATGCGCTGCGGGCTACATGAATATTTGTAAATATGGTTCTGCCCTTAACACGTTTGGTAGGACCCTATTAACAATTTGATGAGGCCTTGCATACGTTTCGCAAGAACTTTCATTAATATGTTATAGTAAGTATTAGTAAGTGCGATAAGTCTGTAGCCAGTTACTTTGTTCGATTGATCGCTGTCCTCCCCCTTCTGTATCAGTACCATTTGGGAATTTCCGCATGACGGCGGTAGACTCCCGCGCTCAGAAGACTCAGGCAAAAACCCATGAAGTAGTCCTGTCACTTCTGCTTTAAACTTCTTGTAAAATGCTGCACTAATCCAGTCAGGATTAGTCAGGATTAGTCAAGATAATCAGTCAGGATTTGCCAGAGTTCAAATGATTTATGGCGCCCTCAATTTCGCTTAAGGTTATCTCCCTTTCCACAACTTCCATTTCTTCACTTTCCAGCTGCGGCAAACATTTCTAAAATTCTGTTTCAAACCCTTTTCGTTGAGTTTTCGCAGCGCAAACAAATGGCGATAGTACTCTGTGAACGCAAGAGCTATCTCATCTTTGTTTTACGTCACTACACCTGCCCCATGCAATTTCTTTAATGTCTGGCTTACTAGAATGCCTTTCTCATCGGCTAGGGCACGTTTTGTCGGTTGTTCACCTGCCAACATTTTTTTCCGCACGAGCCCTCACAGTTACAGCGCGGTATTTTTCAACATCAAGGTCTTCCAGGGCGCGTGTCGTGTTTCTTATGTCATATATAAAAAGGCCGGGCTCTTTTGTTTCCTCCTGTATCAACTGCTCAGGCATACTTCGGAGGCCTGGTTCTTTTTCTCTTTCCTCCCTCTTTATATTCCTTGGTCGCTCTGGAGCGATCATTTTAATGTTCTGTTTAAAGTTTTCCCAGGCTTCACTTTTGCTGTTACACTTGAGTCCATACTTATTATCAAAGAATTTTTTTACCCTGTCAAGAAAAGCCTTATCATCAAGCAATTTTGTTTTGCATTCATCTTCCCAAGTGACAACTTGAAATTGGACTTTGGTCTTGTTTTATACCCCAACGAAATTGTGACCAAACAGTGATCGCTAAACGACACTTCTTGCACTTCGTAGTTGTTACATAACGGCGTCAAATCCCCAGAAACATGAATGCGATCCAACCTCGAGTGACTTGCGCGTGACTTGCCTAGACCAACGAGCCAGGCTGGCATTTGGGACTTGCTTTCTGCAGTGAAACGTAGAATTCGAGAGTATTCCGTGCAGCTACTTTTATCGAGCAGAAATAAAAAAAATTGGGCTCGTCCGGGATTTGAACCCGGGACCTCTCGCACCCTAAGCGAGAATCATACCCCTAGACCAACGAGCCAGGGTAGCATTTGGGACTTACTTTCTGCAGTGAACCGTAATATTCGAGACGATTCCGTGCTGCTACTTTTATCGAGAAGAAATAAAAAAACTGCTTTTGAAGGTGAGTTGCGCTTGTTGTGAACACAGCGACGGAAACGGAAAAAAAACCTACACTTTCACGAGAAGACAGCGCCGTCTTCTCGTGAAAGTGTGCGTTGTTTCCCGTGTCCATCTCTGTGTTCACAACAAGCGCAACTTACTTTCAAAAGCATGTTACACCAACTAGCCCGACATCAAGCTTTACTGAAATAAAAAAAGCTTGGGCTCGTCCGGGATTTGAACCCGGGACCTCTCGCACCCTAAGCAAGAATCATACCCCTAGACCAACGAGCCAGGCTGGCATTTGGGACTTACTTTCTGCAGTCAAGCGTAATCTTCGAGACTATTCCGCGCAGCGACTTTTCCCGCGCAGATTATGGTGATGATAAATAAACTTTATTTGAGTCGAGGTGCTCATGTTAGGGCACCCGCCCTGTGTAAGGCTTTCTTAGTCCGGGATGCCTTTAACTATGCTGGCCATCCCTGCCCTCTCCACCAATCGTCGCTTGTGTGAGAGGTCGGAGCTGGTCAGCAGCTCCACCCACTGCTCATAGGTAAGATTGGGGTCAGGTGTGAGGGTGGGGGATTGCTGCCACTCCCATACCATGGGGTACAGGGTGCCTGGTTGGGGGCAGGATTTGTATGTGGCAGGGTATAGGATGGGATGCATGGCATGTAGAAGGAGGGTGTTATTGTGGGCGGGAGTTAGCCTGTAGCTTCATCGCGAGAGAGGTTTGGGTGGGGGAATGGGTATTTGCGACGCTCGTTCCTGTAGTGAGCGAGTTTTTCGGCGTATGTTTGAAGTGGGGTGGGCTTAACTGTTGCTTCAGATGGGGTTCGTGGCCCTCGTGGGAAACGGCCCGCTGTGAATGAGCGCGGGCAGTGGCGTGTGCCGCCTCGTCACCCCCGAGGGATTCGGGACCTGGGCCCAATTTTTTGCAGTTCTGGAAGTGGTTTTGCTTGTTGTAGAATTTTCAAGGCGGGTTGCTGTATGCGTCATTTTAGGTAGTTCCTGCAAGCGGCTTGGTAGTCAGTAATAATAGCTAAAAATTATTCGCCTGTTGTGGCGGCTAGGGCGATGGCAACCTCTTCAGCTGTTTCGATGGAGTTGATGAAAACAGTCACTGCAGTGAGCTCAGTTCCTTTGGCATTGACCAGATTGGCGGGTTGTGCAGATTTGTGGGGGTATGACGATGCGTCCGTATAGCGGGTGCATGGGAGGTGGTGATATTGGTTATGAATGCTGCGGGATCGTGCTGCTCGGCGTGCTTTGTTGTAGGGGGGTGCATGTTTCGTGGGATCGGGGAAACGCGAATGTTTTGTCGTATAACCAGGGGGATGCGACTTTTGTGGTCGTGGTTGGGCGGTATAGAGTATTGTAGTTGTTAAGAGCGTTGCACCTACCCGTTGGAGTTAGTTTAAGCCGTTGCATTTGAGAGGTGTGTTTTGCCTGTTTCATTTCTTCCCATGTTTTGTGGACGCCAAGCTGCAGGAGTTTCGTAGTTGCGGTCTTGGGAGGGAGACCCAGAGCTGTCTTGTATGCTTGGCGGATCGCTGAGTTAAGTTTAAGGATCTCGGCTGGTGTGAGGATTAGGTATGGAGCACTATACGCTATCCGGCTGTTGAGTACGGCTTTTATGAGGTGAAGCTGGTCGGTTTCTTTGAGGCAGAAACGACGATGGGAGACGCGATGTATGAGGTGCATAAGCTGTGCGAGGGTCCGCTGTAGGGGGAGGATCGTTTGGGAACCTGAGCCATACTCTGGAATGGTTATTCCCAAATATGCGGAGGTAGAAGACGTTGGGAATTGGCTGGTTGTTGATCTTGAGTTCTGAGTCGGGTATATGTTGCGCGTTTTTCTTGGTTGCTGTTTTGCTGAGTGTTAAAAGGGCCGATTTTTCTGGAGCACATTCATCAAGACCGCGTGCTTGGAGGTTTGTTGCGCCACGTGTATTGCAGTTTGGAGGGCCTCTTCTTGGGCACCGATGGATCCTGTAGGGGTGCAAAGCGTCTGCATACATTCCATGTCGGAGGTTGGGGATCGCTTCCAGGAGTGGTGGGAGGTCCTTCATTGCGATATTGAAGAGTAGTGGTGAAATAACGGAGCCTTGCGGGGTCCCCTGCGGTATGGTTGTGAAGGTTTCCGAGCGGAGGTGCCCAATGCCCACTGTGGCGGTAGGGTTGGTAAAGAATGCGGTGACATAGTTGTAAAGACGTTGTCCACAATTGATTGAGCTGAGTCCTCGCAGGATGGCCTGATGTGTTACGTTGTCGAAAGCACCTTTGATGTCTAATGCAAGAATGGAATATTTGTGCTGATTTGACAACTTGGTCAGTATACCTTTGTTCAGCTGGAGTAAAATAGCTTGAGCGGAGAAGTGCGGCCGAAAACCGAACATTGTGAGAGGAAAGTAATTGTTGTCTTCGATAGCGGGTGAGAGGCGATTGTGGACTATATGTTCGAAGACTTCTCCTGCGCAAGATGTGAGGGAAATATGTCGGGGGTTAAGTGGCTTTCCGGGTTTGGGGATAAGTGTTATGTCTGCATGCTTCCATTGTGAAGGCAAGGTGCCTGCGATCCGGTGTTCGTTGATGTAGTTTAGTAGATTGTCGAGGGTTACGGGATCCAGATTACGGAGGATTTTATTGAGAATTTTGTCCTTGCCGGGGGTAGTGTTCCTGGGGAGGTTGTGCACTGCAGCTCCCATTTCCGTTATGGTGAAGGGTGCATCGATTTCCGCATTGGAATAGCCGGTAGATGGTGGAAGTATCGTAGGAGCCTGTGACGGCGGTGCTTCAAGGGGCAGTTTTAGTTCTTTTACCACGTCTTGTGCAGTCCCTGGGTGGTTGTGGATGAACCGTCGTAGTTGGTGTGCTGTAGATGCTTTCGATTCTTTCCTACCCATAAGAAACAGAACTAAATACTCGGTGCGGCGGGTTCCCAGTGTTCCTTGAAGAGTCTGTCGTAAAACTGAGGACGGCTGTTCGTGCTGTGGAGTTCGTGGTGTATGTTGCATAATCTCGGAGAGTTACTTTGTCTGTGTCGGTCTCTTCTAAGGCGACATCAGGAAATTATTGCTGGCTTAGGGGAAGAGATGACTTTTTTGGTACAGACGGATCGACAATTCCATTGCCACAGTAGTGTGGAGGGTGGGGATGTTGTAGGCGCCTTAGGTGGAGGGGAAGGGGGAGTCGCCATCATTTAGAAGGGGGTGAGATTTACCGCGGAGCTTGAAGGTAATGAGCGGTGTTTGGGTTTCTTGTTCGTCTTCTTTTTGGTTGCTTCAATTGCACAGAGGCGTTTGTCGAGAACCTGGATTTCGGATCGGAGTTGCGAGACCATATCAAATATGAACCGCTTGAGGTCGTGTATAGTTGAAGTGGGGGCATCGCCAGCGCGAAGTGCGGTAGATGGTGCGGAGGATGTTGTTTTAGAGAGGGAACTAGAATGTTGTTGCATTTCTGCTGAAGGGACGGAGTTGTTAGCAGGGCGTGTGGTGTACGACGTAGATGGGGCTGTGGTTTCTGAACAGGAGGAGGATTGCCGTTGTATTTGGGTGTGAAGTTCCAATTCTTGTTTGAGGGTCAGTGAGTTGAGCACGCAATTGCGCGTTTTCTTGTTCAAGCGCGGTGTGTCGGGGGTCATTTATGGGTGTGGGGGGTTATTTCAGCGGGAGTGGGTAGATGTGGGAACTGTTCTGGAGCAGTGGGTGGGGTAGCAGCACAGCTGACCAGCTCACCTGGGCTTGGGCAGGGCGCTGTCGTGGTGCTTGCGGAGGCGGTGACCGTTGCTGATGGCACCAGGAGTATCGATACGCTTGCTCTGTGAGGGCCCGCTCCCGCACTCGAAGAGGTGGAAGGGGTGGGCGCAATTTCTTTCGGCACTCCCTGCTAGCTGTAAGGTGATTAAGTCCGCAAAGTTGGCACACTGGTGTGCAGTCGCGATCCGGTGAGGGGTCTTTCGCGTGGCACTGAGCACAGGTAGATGTGTCCGGGTTTGGACACACGTCTCGCCGGTGGCCCAGTTCACCACACAGTGAGCAACAGTGGACTGTCTGTCGGTATGGTCTGCAGCGCGTAAGGAGGCCGTAAGCTTTGATGTAAAACTGCACGTGCTGGCCTTCAAAGGTGATCACTGCAGAAATAGAGACTCCCAGCACGCAAGCGTCGATGATTCTCGGTCCTGTGGTGGCTATTATGTTGTTCAGTTGTTCTTGCCTGGTGCCTTGGTCCATGCCATGGATAACTCTTCGAACAGTGCCCGGGAGGGGTTTTAGGTATGCCATTACTTTATAGGTTGCAGTGCCAAGCTGTAGAGTGTTGATTTGTCGAAGTCCTTCAACGCAAGCTTCCTCAGGCGTGCTGACGACGGTGAGGTTCTGCTGCGCTTGCTGTTCAGTTGTAACTCGGGAGTGAAAAATGCGTTCGGGGATTCGGCTAGCTTGTAGTATGCTTTGCATAATTTGGCGATACTGCTAGGCTGCAACACGCAGACCCGAACGCGGTCGGAGTCGGGGAGAGGGCGTAGTGCGAACGGTAGCTAGTTGCTTGCTTGCTTTTACGGGGTGGGCAGGTATCATTGCTCGTTGCTTGAAGAAGTGCCGTTCTCGGAGTATCTGCTGCCATGGATCGTTGCGAGGGATTACTCGGCCGCTGAGTGGATCGAAGTCCATTGTTTCTTCAATAGCGATGCTCGGAGCATGCATTCGATGTGCTTGAAAGGATATTAGCGGAGGGTCAGCGCATGCCGGCTGTACCGGTGCAGCAATGGTGGCCATGCTAGTCGGTGTTAGGCCTAGCTATGGTCATCTGACAGTCGGGTCTTGAAGAGACGATTTGGGCGAGTTTTTGCTCTTAGGGTCGTCTTGAAGCGTGACGATACGTCAAGAGTGACGTTAAAAGTACGACACAGTTGTTTCTGAGCTGAAAGAGATGTTTGTCAGCCAAAAACAAGCCGAAAGGAAGGAGCCCTGGCGAGATGCATGTGATAAGCTTGGCCGTCTAGCGGAGAGTCTGTTACCGCGCAGAAATAGAAAATAGAAAAAAATTGGGCTCGTCCGGGATTTGAACCCGGGACCTCTCGCACCCTAAGCGAGAATCATACCCCTAGACCAACGAGCCAGGCTGGCACATGGGACTTGCTTTCTGCAGTGAAACTTAATCTTCGAGAGAGTTCCCTGCAGCTACTATAACCTCGCTAACTCAGCTAGCGATTGGCTTTTTTCGTTGCGAGGCTTCGTATGGGCCTTGCGAGCCCCGCACAACACCAGCGCCAATTCACACATGCTGGTGGCTCAAAGCAACATTAGCTGGGCAGTTCTTAGAGCCCCCGCCTCAGCAATATTTCGTGGAATTAAAAAAAAAAGCGTGGACATCGGCCCCCTACCCCAAATAATAGCACAGTTATAAAGAGCCATGCCCAAATACGGCTTGCCTGAGCGCGCGTCTTTCTTTTAACAAGTTAATTCGTGAATTCAGGTTCGCGAGGGGGCCAACCGTGCGCTCTTAATATCATGTATGCCCTCGGCCGAGGACAGTTCCAATGTGAACGAACTAAGCGCCTTCGTTGCGATAAGAAAAACTCTGAGCATGCTCTGTGATTTGTTATAATGTAAATCGTGAACTCACTGTTGCAGGAAACTGAATGTTTTCCTGGCAAGCTGTAAGGATGTCCACAACTTCAAGAAAAAGTCTTTAAAAACGTTAACCCATCGCAGTTACGGCTGCCGCCGTAAACAGCGCATTTAGTTGCCTTTACTGCAGTTCATCTTCACCCCAATGCACTCAATTAACTAATTTATGAAACCAGGAAAAAGCCACGCAAAAAACTTATTTTAGAGTCTTCTCAATGATTCGAAGCATTTGCTTGTAATTGCCTGGTGTTAGTCGTCCATTGCTGCGGTTTTGAGTGCAATGGCGAAGAGACCGGCGGAGAACTGTGACGACTGAGAAACGTGGCTGCGCAGTGCCAATGCACAGGTGATATTACCGAGTGAAATTGTATGCACGTTGCTGTCATTAGTCGAAATTGCTTTGTTGGAGGCATGGAGGCAGAACCACGGGGTTTCGTTCGAGTGTACCCAGTTCTCTCACGATAATATCTGGCGTCGGGCTGAAATCTGCTACATAAAATAGTGGCGGGTACCGAAGCTGTTACATTGAGTCCGACCACCCGAACGCTGAGCGAGTGCCTATCTAACGCAGTTCAAACGGCTGTGAACAAGCGCAAAAACACTTTGCTGCTACCAGGTTAAGCCGATCCTGTATCAACGTATGAAATTATTTACAAGTAAGTGAATTGGTTGGCGATCAAAGAGAGAAAACAAGTGTCGAATGCGAAATGTTATTTTCCGGGTATTAGGTCAGTAAATAGGCCAAGCGGATACATCGATCAATTAACAGAATAAAGCCTGGCGCTTAGTCGGATATAAATGTATGAGTGTCGCACAGCCCTACTTTGCAATTATGTATTGTCAGAGTGCTTATGCTTCAGAATCGGTCTCAGGACCTCCGCTTTAATAGAGGTTCTCGGTTGTTCTAGCGTGGTGAGCTCGGATACTCCGAGGTTTCAAGAGCGCGTACATGTTCGTGCGCTTCCATGTGCATGAGTATTGTAAGTAGAGACCGGATTTTAGGCAAATGCCTCTTTATTTCCTCGCGTTCCTATCGCCCCACTTTGATATATAAGCATAAATCAGGGGTTAGGAAGGGCTTTTATGGTGTTTTTTCTAGTACCTATAAATCCCTATTTTGTGGGTTTGTGCCTAAGTGCCTCTAAATGCCTACAAATGGCTATTTTCAAAATCGGCGCCCATATGAACACTATTTAATCTCAAGTGTAGCTTTCGAGTACAGTTCGAAATGGTTATTCATGTTAGCGGACAACATTGACTCTTCTTAACTCTATGGGGTTCAACCTAGTCTTCTAGTTCGGACAACTCCCGGAAAACAACAGCTAGAAAAAGTGAAATGGTGCGCTCACTCTCAGTAACAAGATGTACAATTTTGAAACCACAAATCTGCAGATGGTGGTAGTTTGCTATTGTTTCCACCATTTTCGCAGTGATTCTTGTACTCTGTTGCGCATGCTCTCCAAACAGATTTCTTCAAACATGTGGAGTCGCACCTTCGTTTCTAGAAGTACATTCAAATCGAACTCTTTTTTCAACCCAACGTTTGAGTATCTAACGCGTCTTCCTTAGCAGATCACACCTATATTGACCAGTCAACGGCGAAACATCACTGCAGAGCTGCATTTTTTGAGCCTTAAAATTCGCGCTGCCTACGGGCTCTAAAACGCGCTTTTCCATCAAAAATATATGCTCGGCTGCTTAACACCTTTTGAAAAATGCTCTTTAAATGTGTGGAGGTGTATTTGGCAGTGTTAGGACGTCTTGCCTGAAGAGTTCGGATAATATCCATATATCTGACAAAATTGCCAGAGTTGTACCTAAAAGTCCTCATGCAAAAACATGTTAATTTATTAATAAATTATCGACCCTCTTGGTTTTATTTTTGTGTCTGTCTGTTTTTGCCGTGTCGTAATTTAATTGCGTCAGGCTGACATAAAGTAGCGCTTTTTTTAAAGCAGTATTCCCAGCTTTTAAATATTTTTATGCCTCATTCACTATATGCGACGCTCAAGCCAGCGACAGCGGCCATCGAGCATGAATGTGAGCAGTGAACTTGTTAAATTAAGCCAATGGATCGCCATTAATCCAGCAGTTTTATGGGGCAATTGAACAACTATGTTGGACTCTTGGCACCTTTCTACCATCAGAACCAATAACATTTTACGTTTTCCTTTCGTAGATACAGTTCGCGCATATCTTCTTTTGAAATGCTCATTTATGTAAAAATTTATGGCGCCTATATTTAGGACGTTGAAGGCCTAAAACGTTGCCTTGCCTGCCTATTTTTGGCGCCTAAAACGCGCTTTTTAATGCCTAAAAATCTGGCCTTTAATTATAAGCAATACGTAGATGTGTTTGTGATTTTTGGGTTGAGTTTACTCTCCAAAAGCAGGTATGAGCTTCGTACAAAGCGCTAACGGGCAAATGGAGAGAATAATATTTAAATGGCTTGGCTAGGCCGGTAGGTCACTCAATGTAGTCACTCAAATTAATTGTCGGTGCAATGGCTTCTCGGTTAACATTATTACAAATTTCACGCTTGTGCAGTTTGCGTGAAGGATGATCCAGGGGGTGCATTTGATGGTTTAATGTACTTTTTTTTATGATGGTACTCTCTGAAGACTAAAGTAGCTACAAATTCACAAATTTGAAAGCATTGCAACGCTAACCAAAAAGATTTTTTTTAAAGAAATGTTACTCTAGGTTGAAAACTGGAAAACTAGAAGAAAGGTAAGTCAAGTCGCTAACCGATATTAACGATCGCCTCGAGTTCAGTTGAAGGGGAGTATGCTTCACGTGTTTGCAAGTAAGGGTATACCGCCAGATATGGAACCTGTGCCGGCTGTCGTGATGCCGTGTAAATGTGGGCGATATTAAAGCACCCCTGGCCCTGCGAAGTTTTT
The DNA here is from genome assembly GCF_048455015.1 of Haemaphysalis longicornis. Lineage (NCBI taxonomy): Eukaryota > Metazoa > Arthropoda > Arachnida > Ixodida > Ixodidae > Haemaphysalis > Haemaphysalis longicornis. The sequence continues at coordinate 436,932,993 of NW_027526203.1, read as the reverse complement.
CGGGGGGGGGGGGGGGGGGGCAGCCTTAGGAGTCAGCAAGGCTGAACTGCCTGCTTGGTTCCATTGTTTTCTGTTAAATATTTCTTGCAAAGTGCGACAGATGAGAGCGCCGTTAACAGTCTTTCTTCCCCAACTCTCCTGGCGAAAAGCGAGAGAACATGGTTGGAAGGACGAAACACCGGTTCCAGACTGTTTGAATCGAACGTAACCGTATTGACGCGCTTTGTAACTTGTAAAGTTTTTGTGTTGTTACTGTTGAAAGATTTCGTGCAGTATCGGACGATGTTATACGGGCTATGAAGAGGGTGCGAGAGAGAAACAAAGGGAGGGACAAAACGGTGTTGAAATAAAGGCCCAAGTATTGGCCAAGTGGTTACGGCACCAGGGAGGCGAGGGTCCAGTGTACGTGTAGGAGTGCAGGGCGGCCTCCCAGTTGCGCTGGGTGCGCTCGTACAGAACTGTCAGGATTGCCTTAAGTTCCACACGAGACGAGAGAGTCTGGACTAGTATGGAGCTTTGTTCAAGAGAGTGGTTGTGTAATAGAAGAAATCATGACAGAGGACAACTCCCTTTTCGGTGAGCAACGAACAATGATGTTAGAGCTGAGGCGCTTTCCCCTTAACTTTCTCATCTTCACGCTTCATGCAACCTGGCTATTTCGTTTTTCCCGCCTTTCTCTATCTGAAACCGTTCAGAGTAGCACGGAGTGGGATTGTTTAGGGCAACCTCGGGGGGATCAGAGGTTCAGAGGTTCGCCGGGACGAACGGGTTGTTCCACGGAACACATCGCGTTTCGAGACATGGGAACGAACATAGATCTGTAGCAGATGGGTGGCAAAGGTGGCAGAGGGAAAATCGCGCCTCCAGGAACATCCCGCCCTGCTTTCTAATATGGCCGAGGGAAACATGGTTGCATAATTGACAAAGCCTGGGAACGCTACCGAACTCGGCAGCAGCGGGCTAATTGAAACGAACGACCTTTCTCATTTGACAAAATGCTCGGCAACGTGCTGCACTCGAGTCGATGAGTTCGGAAAGCCGACGCAACCCGGCAGGGAATAAGAGCGCTCCCGGCTGGGCGCATGCGCTGCGCTATAAATCAATTAACAGTTACCGCTACTACTGCTTCATTTCTTCGGGCAAGAAGCGTGTAGCGAGATTTTCCTTTTGTACACGCCGACTGAGAAGTGGAGAACCTACCGCGGCGTTTAGCTCACCGCAAAAGCTCATAAACCGCATGGGAGAACCGCGCTGTGCGCAAATTGCATTTACGTATGCAATACTTATGAGCCCTGCAGCAGACGTAATCTGAATGTCTGGCTTTGTTTACAGACAGTTATTCCCTATGGCATGTATCAAAGTGTTTGAGATTCGCAGTAAAAAGTACCTCGTTGTTTGTTCCTCAAACAAAAGAGAAGCAAAAGAAAAAAAAAGCGAACGAACGCACAAACAAACAAAAACATGCGGTCATCCCGAGCGAAGTTTTGACAAAGTTAAGTTACCAGCCATTTGGTCATAACTTTGTTGACGCTGCTATCACGTTTTTGCTTGCGTAAAAGTATTGAAGCGTCCGTTCTAATTTTCTCTGCGCGTGCGAATGATTGTTGGGCTCAACTTTCGTAAAACGCTATGTGAAGTTTTGTGAGTATATAAATAAAAAATACTGTGCATTGTCTACTAATGGGTAAGGATTCGTTTCAGCCACTCATCTATACACCGAGCCCCTTTGAAGTCAGCTTCACTACAGTACATGAATGTATTGCTGGAAAGCCTTTTTTAGGGGGATTGTAAGCAGTCTTCTATAAAAGGGTGAGAGCCCAAATTATCCCTAAAGCTCTACAGACCGTTTACAGCGAGCAGGTAGGCCCACCTTGGCCAGATGGCGCCACCACCGCACTCGCCGCTACTGCCCTTTTCCAGTTTCGGTTTCGCCGTCGACGCCCATTTCCCGCTCTAAGTGCATCGTTAGAAAAATGGGTTAGGCACGAAGAATAGTCATAATTAAATTTTGTGGATGCAGTCGGTGCTCATGTTGGTCGTCGCGAAATGGAACGGGACGTTCGCAGCAGCGCTCCAATGTATACAGAAGCATTTGAAGTCTCTGGCGCGGCACCACCAAGCGTGATTCAGTCATTCGCTCCCGACAGTTCAGGTTTCCGCCACAGGCCTCATGTGTCGCGCTTATTACGACAGGTAGATCATAGGAAGAGTAGAAAAGCAGAAAAAAAAGCGTTATCGATTACAACTGTGGCTCGGAACGTATGCTCACTCTGCGCACTGAGCGAGCATCACGAACCTTGCGAAGGGTACTTTCGAGGACACCAGTAACTGAAATCTTGAGCGATACATTTCGCTGCGCAAGTCGTTGAAGTAGATTATTCTAGCGGCAAATTTTCAGTGTAGTCCGATGCAGAGCCACAGCTGAGGCCGTACAAAATGAAAGTTCGCCACTTCAACTCTCTGTAATTAAATTCTTTGTAGGCTTCTAATCGGTGGCATACATGGTTATCGCAGTCAAGCCATTAGGTCACCAATAAATAAAACTTGCTGCGGCAAATTTGGCAAGAAATAATGCACGAATGCTAGAGTAAAAATAAAAACTAAGCACAGATCCAAAAAATTGTCATGTCGGATATGCAACCAATCTAATTATTCAATGCGTAATAAAAATAAAAACTAAGGACATATCTAAAAATTGTGAGGTCACACATGTGAACAAACCAATTATTTAATGCATAATATAAAAACACAAATAAATGCTCCCATCCGCAGTTTTATGTGCCAGCTCGGGAAATATTTGTATGGGTTAACAAAGCTTGATCCCCCGCTTTGAGCATTTATAAACTTCACTGAACGGGCTAAGTAATATTTCGTGATTTACGTGCGAGGGTGCCTAACGTTAATAGCCACACATATGCGATTTTTCCGCCGACTTTATGTGCCATATGGCAGTTTCAACACGTCTATTTCCATAGCCGCCAGTTGCACGTACTTACCTAACAGACAACAGTTGATAATGCGGAACGGGTATACAAGGCAGGCCGTGTCAGGCGTAAGTTAGCTGACAATTATAACGCTGAGCGCTGCAGCATTTTCATCGCACGACGAAACACGAAGACCCGGTAAAGGAGTAATATACAACTTCCACACCGATGCAGGATTATTTTGTTTTACCGCCCTTCATATACATAATATAAAGCGCCCACAGCGGACCATTTTAACGCAGGCCGGAAAGGAGAGCTTTAAAAACAAGCTTTAGGATGGTATTAATATATGCGGAATTGTGTTTTATTACACGATGTTACAGTCCTTAGGCTTTTATTTTCTTATTATAAGAGAGTACGTAGAAATGAAGAAGAAAAAAGCTAAAGCCATTGGACACCTTTATTTCGACAAAACGCATGAACAGAAAACTAGGGGACGAACGCCAATCAAAACAGCGCTCAAACGACCTTTACGTGGGATTTTTTTGTGGCTACGTAATCTCTGAACGCGTGTACACCCTCCCTAGTTGGACAACACGCCCCCATTCATTGCAACACTCCAAAATAATTGCCAAGTTCGCCCATTGGGCCGCGCCAGCGTTCCCCGATGCGCACGGGCACCAGCGAAGACCACGGCGAGAAACGCGTTCTGAAAGGCCAGTCATGACGAATTACGTCACACCGGCAAACATGGCCGCACCCAGGGCGTCGTGCTGTAAACGGTCTATAAGCCGAGTCTTCCTAAAGTTAGCTTCTTTATTCTACATAAATGCATTGCTAGCGCCTCGTGTGGCGTGTTCTGTTCTGGACAGTGGAGCTGTTCTTTGTGTTCTATTCTTAGTTGGTCGAGGCTTTCATGGGTCTAAATGGGGTAACGCGTTCGCAGCGATGGGGAGAAGGCATCGGGCAGAAATATTTATTCGTGACACATGTATACAGGATGGGTATGGAAAGACACGGGACGGCGTTAGCGCCTCCTTGAGCGTCCATGTTGCATCGAGAGGGCTGGATTGCCCCGCTAGAAGAAATGACTATTTACAAAATTATATCCTCTTTGGGGATTTCACACGACAGTCGCCACCCTGGAGGCACAAAAGTGTCTCATCTCCTCCAGGGTGCTTCGCGCGCACACACACATAGTTATGTATGCATTTTCACTCTGGTTGGTGTTTCGGGCACCTACACGGCGCACACACTTGTCGTTGGGTTGACTCGTTCTCAATTCACTAAAACGCGTGCCTCACACCTGCACAGCACATGCACGGTTCGTCGGGATGAGTCGTTCACGGTTGATCCCCTGCACGCGTGCCGCGCACCACCAGAACCGTTCCCCGCAACCACACAACACCGCTGAAGCACCACGACTGTTGGAAGGATTCCTGGTTGGTTAGGTCGAGCTGGCCTTGGAGGAAAAGTTTGGCTTTCCCGGACACATTGTTCATCATGAGGATGATCGGTGCATGCTTCCCGCGGAACGAGTCAACGAAACACCTGTTCCGCCACAGTTCTTGCCGACCTAGAGCGGTGTACAGGAGCCGCAGTTTCTCACGTGCTCCTGCATTTCTATCTTGGTCGTTTTTGGGGTTCAGTGGGAGATGAAGATTCGTAATCCACGACAGGCGTCGCCAAAAGGCCTTGGGGACTCTGCACTGGGCGAAGACGTGGCTGGTCGTCTCTGGCTGCCCGCAGTAAGTGCACCACCAGTCGCGCGTAATGTGCCATTTGGCTAGCCGGTCGCGGGTCGCCATGGCACTTGCCTCGATCTTCCACTGTAGCTCTCGTAGGTTCGGTGGCAACCACGGGGGACACGCTCTTTTCCACCGCTTCTCCGGTCGGCGACGGGTAGTCGGTGGGTGTATGACGCCAAACGGCGTGGTGGGGAGTTTTTCTGATGCCTCAATGGGGGATAGTTCACGTAGGTTTTCGTCTTGCAGATGTCGCCTGGCTTTTTAAATGCGAAGCATTTTTTAGGCTCGCGATGTCACTCGTCGATGTTGTCGGCGCCGTCCACACGCTCACTGCGCATGCGCGTCGCGTCGAGGCGCAGGTGCGCGTCTCTCCCCCGTACCCTCCTCGCTCTCAACAACAGGTGCGGCGGTGCGGGAGGAGCGCATGTACCCCGTGCGCTCCGTCGCTCTCAGCAACAGCTGCGGCGGTGCGGGGGGAGCGCGTCTGTGCGCGCATGCGTCGTTGCTACCCGTGCGCTGCGTCGCGCTCAACAGTAACGGCGGCAGGGCGTGTACACGTGATAACGGCGTGGTGGGTGCGTGGAAAGTTCGCGCGCTTGTGTACGGAAGTGTGCGCATGCGCGTCTCTCCCCCGTACTCCTCTCCCTCGAACGCGGGCGGTGTGTATATAAGCGGCGGAGCGCGCGTTCGGAATTCAGTCAAGGGCGTCTTTGCTTGGCTTTCGCTTGACTTGACGCTTTGCTTGACGGCACCAAGCAATAAAGACAGACTTTAACTTTACACTCCTTGCCTTCGCTTCTCCTTCATTCAATAAATAAGAATAATAAAGACGAAATAACAATTAAGCATTCCCAAACCATACCCAATTACGCAACATTCACGCGATACCCCCACCACTCTGCGACGCATTTACTCGAGTTCTCCCCGTGGGAAGATGCGGGCGGGTTTTTTTGTTTTTTTCAGGTAGGTTACCACGGTGGTTTGGTGGCGGCCTGGAGTCTCGCTTTTGGCAACCTGGTTCCAGTTTATGTCCTCTATGTGCTGGCCAACCCAGTACCGGAGGAGGGTGGCGGCTGGTTCGTCGTTCACTTCTAGAATGTCGAACATTGTTCTCAAAGCGAGCTGCCGGGCGGCAATGAACAGGTTCGGTACCGACAGTCCTCCCGTGTTCACAGTGCTGTGTAACTGTTCTCGAGGCACGCGTTCCCTGGGGCTTGCCCATATAAATCGGAAGAGAATTTTGTGGATTTTCTTGACCTGTTGTGATGAAGGTAATTGTACGCGGGATAAGTGCCATGCTTTCGCGCAAAGTGTTGCTTTAACTACATGTACACGTTCGTGCATGGACATGTTGGTTGTTGGTGTTTGGTTTATAGCTTTCTCGATGTTGTCCCTTATGGTGTTCCAGTTCTCTTGGATTGGCCCGTGTTTATTGAACGTGACACCTAATATTTTTAGCCTGTCGTTGAGTGGAAGACCTAATATTGGTGGCTGTTGTCGGAAATGTCCAAGTGCCATAGTGTTCGATTTTTGGATGTTTAATTCTGCGCCCGAAAGACTCGCGTAACTCTGGAAACATTTCAGACCTTCCTTCACATCCACTTCATCTCGTGCATACAGTGTCACATCGTCAGCGTATGCAAGTACCTTCAGGCAGGAGCTATCTGGGAGGGGAATTCCCCGGAAAACTCTATCCTGTTGTACTGCTCGCAAGTACGGGTCGATGGCGATAATGAAAAGTATGGGGGCAAGGGGGCACCCCTGTCGAACTCCTCTCTCGAGTTGAACAGGCTCTCCTAGTATGCCGGCCATGCAGACCCTAGCCACATTTGCGGTGTAGGCTGTTTGGAGTACTGCTATTAATGTGCTCGGGATTTTATACTCTCTGAGAGTGGTGAAAAGGTACTCATGCTTGACCTTGTCATAGGCTTTTTTCTGGTCTAGTGATACTATGTACCCAGCTGCATTGCACTTTGTGACGTAGCTTAGTATGTCACGGATCGCGCTTAAATGGCTGTACATGTTTCGGTACGGCACGCTGCAATGCTGTGATCTGTCAATGATCGTTTCCAGCGCCGCCTGGAGCCTTTTCGATATCAGTGACATTATGATTTTATAGTCAACATTTAGCAGAGAGATTGGTTGCCATGTACTTGGATCGTCTGCTCGGGAGTTGTCTTTCGGAATCGGGACTAAAAGACTCGATGTGAACGATTGGGGCCAGTTTCGGTCTGATGCTGCGTGGTGCACAAGTTTTGTGAAAAGGCACGAAGTTGTAGCCAAAAAAAATTCCCGCGCCTTCCCGCGAGGGGAACACGAGTAAATGCAGAGCATTGGGGCCTCAGTACTGATTGAAGGCAGTGTTGCTTCCATCGCTTCTTCCGTGATGCTGGAGTAGCAGACACGAGTAAACGTGGGCACGAGCGTCAACCAAGGAAGGAAGGAGCAACGCAGTGACTGAAACACGAGCGACCGCTAGCCGCTATATTTGCAGCGCGCGCAGTAGAGGGAGAGCAGTGCGGGAGGGAGAGCGCACATGCGCAAGCAGCGCGCGCCCTTCCACGCCCCACCGCGCTGCTATCACGCACCTGTTACGCCGAGACCGCGACGGAGCGAACGGGCTGACTACGACGCATGCGCGCGCCAGCTGCTGTTGAGAGAGAGGAGGGAAGGAGAGGCGCACCTGCTGCGGACGCGGAACTGTTGACACCGTCCGACGCAGGAACAGGCGAGGCTAAGAAATGCTCTGCATTTAAAACTTTGTAAAAGGCCCATGGTAGGCCGTCTGTACCTGGGGATGAATCAGTGCGCGCTTTGTTGACAACATCGTCTAATTCGACTGTGCTAAAAGGTGCCTGTGACGCTTCGCGCAAGTCTGGGTCAACAGTCGGCACATCGCGCAAAAGATCGCCGAGGTTGCAGATTTGCTGGTCGTCGGTGGCTCGAGCAAATAATTCCCGATAATAGTCCGTGAACGCGTCGATATCTGTCATGTTGCCGATCGGCGCTTTCGGGTACTGATACGCGTTGGGGCCTCCCGTGGCGTTCATCTTGAAAGCTTCAAGTCTCGCGTCAAGCGACGTTTCCCGCATAAGTTCCGTGTGTTTTTGCTTTAAGATTGCGATCTCCTGTCCTACAAGGGCGGTTTTCTGTGGCGCTCGGTCCAAAATGCGTATTTTCGTCGCTACAGCGTTCATGTATGCGGTGTGTTCGCGTGCGACGCGGCGTCCGCATTTTTTGAACGTCTGTTTTAAGTTTTCTTAATTGTCATCCAGGCGGTTAAAGTGGGGTCCGTTCTTGGTAGCTCGTTTTGAAGAAACTCTCCCACTTCCTCTTTGGTTTTTCCATCGATTTACAAGCTACTAGACAGGCGGCAAGGGCGATCCGTAACATCGGTCTGGGGGATGGCGATTTTCATTTTTAGGCACTGGTGATCCGATACCGACGGTGCGTTTGGTCTAGGGTTTTCCACTGACGAAAAGGTTACGCTGTCCGCTATATCGGGTGCTACGTAAAACCTGTCGATGCGGGAGCTAGCCGGACCCCTTTCCCACGTGGGGCCGTACGTTTGCCCGTGCAGTTTGACCCACACGTCCGCCATGTTGTAATTACTGATCAGCTTCCTTAGCTCTTTCGTGTGCCACATTGGTCGCGGTGCCTGACTCGGACTCTTTGCGTCTCGGGCAGAATTGAGGACATTGTTAAAATCTCCCCCTAGTATCACTGGCATATTGTGTGTCATGTACGCGTTAAGGTTTTCATAGAAAGGATTTTGTTCGCTCCCTTTAACGGGGGCGTAGGTGTTTACTATGCGTAGGCTCGTGTCTTTTACTTTCAGGTCTAAGGCTAGTATTCTGCCGCAATAGTCTTGATGGAAGAAATGCTTATGAAGCAAATCCTTTCTAAGGATTAAGATACCGGTGCCACAAAACTGACGCGTCGTAAGGCTGAAAAACCCATCTACTCCAAACTTTCTTTTCAGGTCGTAAACTTCTGCCGCTCTTGACAAGTTCGTTTCTTGTAACAATAAAATATCTATATTTTGACGGCGAGCAAAATGTATGACGTCATTCTGCTTACTTTCGTCTTTAAATCCCCGAACGTTAAGCGTTCCTATTCTAAGCAGCATGATTAGAAGGGTTGGAAGCGGAGCCTTCAGCTTACTTGTCTTCGTCATCGCTGAGCTGTGGGGGTTCTTTTTTCATCCTTTTTGTCTGGTGTGCGCGTCGAAGTTCGGCTCGCGCTACTTTCACTCCACTGCTTGACACGGAAGAGTCCGAGTCCATGGCTTCGTCGTTCTTGCCATCGTCGGCCTTGGAATGGCGGAGTTGCTCCTCTTCTTCGTTGGTCTCCATAGAGGACTCATCTTCCACGATGACGAGGGGCTGAGGAGAGCTGCACGAGCTGCTCTCGCTGGGGTGTTCCGTTCCCGTTGGGGTTGCCTGCGGTGAATCAGTGGCTGTCACGTGTAGAGGAGGTGGGGACGCTTGCGCTTCGGGTTCGACCGGGTTAGCCTCGTTGTGAGACGGTGCCGCAGGTTCCTCTGCTGACACCGTGCTTGAAGGGGGCGTGCTTCCGTCGTTCCCGGCATCTTCTTCCATGGCGACGCTTCGCTGCCGTCGCTCGCGACCGGCGAGAACTTCAGCGAAGCTTCGTGGCTTGACGCAGTCAGCCGTGGCGTGGTCGCCTCGGCACCGCCTGCATTTTGCCGTGCAGCTTGCTGTTGTGTGGCCAAAGGTCGAGCACCGGTCGCAGAAATCTTCTTTGCAGTCTTTCCAATAATGGCCTGCTTTTTTGCCACGGCTGTAGACTCATAGCACTCCGGGGTAGTCACACATGACGCGATGTTCTAGAACTCGGATAAAGTTTGGCACGGGCTTTTCCGGTTTCATCTCGATTTGAACGATGCGGTGGCCATTGCGGACTGTAGGACGGTCGACGGTGGCAGGCCGTTCGACTGCGACGACCTTGCCATAGGGCGCCATTGCCCTTAGGAGATGCTCGTCGGCAACGCACCCAGGGATGGAGAGACAAGCCACGCGGGTGAGGCGTGGCCCAAGGGCTTCAATGGCGACGGTCTTGCCGCAGATAGACAGGCCACCATGTCGCAATAGTTGCTCCATGGCGGCAGACGTGTAAACGGTACATTGGAACTTGACTCCTCCAAGGTGTTGAACCATGTACACGTTCGGGAGGCCGACGACGTCGGCGACGGCGTCTATGACAGAGACCACGGATGCGTCGGCAGGCACGGTGACATTGAAAGGGGTCCTGAAATGCCTTCCGCCGATGCATGGATGTACATGTAACCAAATAAAGCAATGTATTAGCAATCTCCTCCTGCAAGAATTTTGTTAAAGCGATGAGTATTAGCTGAGAAATCGTAAATCAAAAACCGCGAATTATCGTCGCGCCGTATTTCCTCCTCCTTTCAACTGTTTCTTCGCTGTTGGCCTCCCCTCCCATGATGCTCCGCTCATCAGCGGAGACGTACTTCCGCTATTGCGCTCCCACAGACTGCCGTCTGCTACGGGCCAGCTCTTTCTGCTTTTTCATCGGTGTAGACACCATGGACACAGGCTGGAAAAGCGAACGAATGACCTGGCCGCATGTGTGCGGCCTGGCCTTGCCCTTTCGCGGTGCACGTAGCTGCAGTTGGTATCGGCGGCGAACTCGCAGCCGCGTGGGGAGAATCGTGCGCTCGTTCCCTTTGGTGCACCGCGCACTGTTTATCCAAAAAGCGCGGTCTCAGATGTGGCCCCGCTGGTGCCGGGTGTTATTTTGCGGTGGTTGTAATTCCTACTACCGGCGGCATGTGAAAAAAGACATTTTCAACCGACACAGAACCCGTGCACAAAACGCGCCGGATCGGATCGCTTTATCAGCGGCGATGAACGTGAAGGCGAAGAGCAAACCAACGCTGCACTCGATCAGCGAGAACCCGTGTTCTGACAAGCTGCACCCACGTGTTGCATTCAACACTGACGGGAAAGCGTTTGTTTGCACTTGTTTGGATAGTTGTAAAATGTCCAAACACTCCGGCACTCCGCTAGCAGATCAGCCGGCGAGACATTTCGGAAAACATTTGACAGATGGCGCCGTATGCATTAGTGTGTCGCTACGCAAAACTGATGAGACGCTCTACTAAAACTCCCATCGCGGTGTCACGTAGCGGGACGCAAATATTTAGCGTTTAGCGTATGCAAAGGCCACAAACGCTGTACTAAAACTCTATTAGCAGCAAAATAGCGTGCGTATGTGAAACCACTTGCGTTTACAAAGCTGCACGCCGAGCGCGTACGTTTCAAACCTAGTGACATCGTTTAAATACACTGGCAAGCACAGTGTAACGTAGTCAGATATCAACCGTATGCTCAGGCGACAAGCAAGAGCTTGTTTTATGTGGGGCGGAGATTGCGCATAAAGGCCCGTTCGCACTTGCGACGAAAGCGAGTGAGAGCGGCAGGAATTCCGTCGCTTTGTCGCGCGACGATCGTTTTTGTCGAATGGTCTTGACAAATTTTGGTTGCGCGACAGAATTCCCGTCGCTTTCGCTCGCTTTCGTCGCAAGCGGGAATGGAAAGTTCTGCCGCTGCCGTCTGCTACGCAGCTCGGAGGTAACCGCGCGATCTGCTCGGGCCGGATGAACGCGCACACTCCCGCACGGCAGCGCCCCAAGCGGCAGACGGCCGCGTACATCGCTCCCGGCGCCCGCCTGGAGCCCGCCCTCGGCACACTAGCCAGTATATTTCAGGCACTATGATGGAGGAAAGATTTTTTGCTTCCGATGAACCTAGTTCTTTGCCCCTGTGTTTTTAAATACGTGAAGTGGTTAGCACGTCGTCCTCACGCAGCTCTGTATCGTCGTAGCATCGCTGATTGTCCGAACGAAGCTTGCAGCTAAGCCAATGCAGCGACCGAAGCTGTGTGTGTGTGTGTGTGCATCGCCTCCTGTGTGTTGTGGACGCGTTCGTTTCGCGATGAAATGCGACATTGTACTTCTGCGGGTGGATAGTGCTTCCCATGGTCTGGATTATCTTTCTCGAACGACGTACCACTCAACCTCGCATGGGGTATGTGCAGTGTGCCTGGCTAAAAGCCTTCTCGCTTGCGCGCCAGAGTTGTGACTTGCTGCTCGTCCCCGCAAACCGGGTGTGAGGTGAGTGCCGAATTTACGACGGGCAGGAGGAGGCAACTCATCGTCTGTCAATCGCGGTTCAGACTTGCAACGCATGTTGTGACGTTGCGTTCGTTCGAAACGCATCTCTGGATTGTTTTGAAGTTGAATAAAATGTACGCGTCAAACCCGGGCATTCGGCTCAGGGCGTTCTCTGCGATTGCACCAAAGAAGTGCCACGGGACTTTCTTTATGGTACGTATACTCACGTAAGATAAAATCCACGTCGTGTTATGGCCGTGTTGCATTCAACACAAACGGTTAAGCGTTTGTTTACACTTGTTTCGTTTGTCGTAAAATGTCAAAGCACTCCGGCACTCCGCTGGCAGATCAGCCGGCGAGCCGATGCTGAGCAGACGACTCATCTCTTTGCCGGAAGTGCGTGAAAAAGCCGCCCAATAGCAGGATGTCTAGCTCATGACGAACATCTGGGAATCGATGATGTAGACATGTGAAGATGGCGGCGTCCAAAAACACGAAGGAAAGGGTGAGAAAAAAGCGACAAACTTTGCAACAAAAGTGTGAGCTTTCCGCTGCGCGTAAAAGAGTAATACTTGGCACAGGTGACGTTGGCGACCCAATCTAGCGATTGCGCTAGTTCATTTAGTGTGCTCAAAATGCCTTTCAGGGCCCCTTGAAGACGAGGTCCTTGGTCGGTTGGAAAGATGGCGAAGTTTTCACTCCGCCCGGCGGTCGTCCAGGGGGTTGCCCGCCCGCGCTTTCCGCGGAAGACATCTTTCTTACGAAATCAAACTTACTTGTGACCACCGAACAGCCGAGCACCAGGTAGCCAGGAGAATAGCAAGCTCCAAGCTCCAAGCACACATGCTGCAAGTTAAAAAGATGTTTGAACGAGACGCTTATAAAGGCAAAGTTTTTCTAAGCTACTAAATCTGGTGGCAATGTTTATACTTGTCAACATTGTGGAGCAAAAAGAAACCACTAGGCATATTTGAGGCAAGACATCAATACATAAGGGATATTTGCACTGTTCTTGTAATTAAAAATACATGGCTGCTTGATTTTTGTTGTAGGAAATAAAAAGATGCGCTGTGAAAACACAAAAATGGCTTGGAGCGCGCCCTCTTGGCAGTGTTCAAAGTTCAAAAGTAACAAAAGGTTCCAGTAGATGGCGCGAACAGTGGAACCCGGCAAAAACGAAATGATTCCAACGGGAATCGATCTGATGGCTCTGAAAAGTTCTATGAAGCTTAGCCTTGCGATTAGGGAACGCCACGCAGCTTCGATGTTAACATCAGCGTTTGCAAAGTTAAGTTAGCGAAGCTGGGCTAATTTTTCCACAATCCTTTGTTACAGATTGTGAAGGTACAAACCATCTATATTCGCTCTATCACAACGATTACATGTGCTAACTTGACCAATTATGGTTTTGTTTTTCCGAAATGAGGCGTCAGGCTCTTCTTCCGCTTTACAGGCTGATTTTGCTGGGGTAGTCGCCAAAGAAGGCTTACGCTTAAGCCTACTGTGTCGATAAAGATCTTTCTAAGCTACGCCTGTCCGAACATTTTTTTTTAATATCTCCATTGCCATGAGTGCACCGCAAACGCAATGCCCACCGGGATGCAAGTACCACCGCGCCGAGAAACTTGCGCTTGACTGGTACAACCGGCCCTTTCAGGCATTCTTCAGGACATCGATGAGCTGTTTAATTTTATACAGGCGTGCTTTTATAAAGCATAGTTCTTGAAAGGATGTTTTTAAGGGATGTGCTTTCTAGCTCTGATTCCCCCAGTTTCCCTTCTCTGATTTCGCTAGACATTTCCCCGGGTCGCAGCAAAGCTAGAGACACGAGCGTAGCGCAGCCGGCCTTGAAGGCGCCGAAGAATTAAGACGTAATAAAGAACACGGTATCGCTTCCGCACCGACGCAGGTTTTAGCTGAGCGCGTTCGCGTTCTGCGCGCCAGCTGCAGCCAAGCCGCAACACAAACAGCGAACACGTTCTGCCAAGGCGCACAATTGTTGCGGCTGCTTTCTGGCGAGTGACTGACAATAGCTCGGTGCTTAAAGCCTCAGAGCTCAAACCGCAAAGCCTCAGCGGCATATTAGGAGCGCTCTCGGCAGCGAGAGAGGCCAGCCATCGTCTCAGCATAGAATGCTCTTTGGCGGAGCGCACGCCGAAGTTTTGTGCAACGAAGTTGCGCAACGTAAGTGCGAAAACAAAGCGTAAAGAGCGATTTGAGCGCACAGGGGAAGTGCGCCTACATACTTTTGCGCAGGTGTGTTTGCTTACAGGACAGAATTATTATTCCGCGTTCATCCGATGCAGAGGTGACAACTTTCTCATCGCAGAAAAATAAACATTAAGAGTGAGAGTAGGGAACAGGGACACAAGGCCAATACGAGTTCACGAGAAAGAAATCCGGCCCAGAACAGGTATGGGCTGGGGAGCACTCGGAAAACCTTCCCAATTAATGAAAAGTAAGCTGTACCTTTGTCACTCAAAAGAAAAATATACAACCAGTGCACACTGCCGGTGACGACATATGGAGCTCAAGCTTGGCGCATTACTAAATAACTGGAAAGAAAACTTAGGTCGGCTCAAGTGGCCATGGAACGAATAATGATAGGAGTATCACTTGGGGACCGGAAACGACCTTCCTGGATCAGAAAACAAACTACAGTTGACGATATCATAGTTCAAATAAAGAAAAATAAATGGGCTTGGGCTGGCCATGCAGTGAGACGACCCGACAACCGGTGGACCATTAGGGTAACAGAGTGGATACCAAGGGATGGGTCCAGAAGAAGTGGAAGGCCAACAACATGGTGGAGGGGTGAAATAGGGAAATTCGGTGGCCAACAGTGGATTCGAGCAGATCAGGACAGGAGTGATTGGAAGTCAATGAAGGGGAAGGCCTTCGTCCTGCAGTGGATCTGAGTAGGCGGATGATGATGATGATGATGATGATGATGATGATGATGATGATTGTAGTGAGTAATTGCTTACAAATACGCCCTTGGGCGCGCTGTGTGTACCAATGGTTTGGGCAAGATCGAGAACTGGCCATCGAGGCACTTGCACATTTATACCCGCATATTCTCGCCCAGTTAGTTCATTGCTTCAAGTAACTTGGTTTGCCCCACCCGCCGCGGTGGCTCAGTGGCTAAGGCGTTGTGCTGCTGAGCACGAGGTCGTGGGTTCGATTCCCGGCCGCGGCGGTCGCTTTTCTGATGGAGGCGAAAAGCAAAAACGCCCGTGTGTACGAGATTTCGGCGCACGATAAAGATCCCCAGGTGGTCAAAATTAATCCGGAGCCCTCCACTACGGCGCGCCTCATCGCCTGCGTTGCGTCGGCGCGTTAAAACCCCACAATCAATCAAATCAATCAACTTGGTTTGCCCAATCACTCAAACACCCGTAGCTAGATACCCATTAAAGCACCCCTGCAACCCTTCTTTCACTCTTTTTAAAAATCTAGAATGCTTTCAAAACGTAGTCAAGAAGCGCTTCTAGTGTTCAGATTATATGGCCATGAATTACCCAAGACAAATATTAGTACCCTGGGCCCATCAAATAAAAACTCGCTGAAAAGATGTTTCCCTCCATATAGGTTCGGGTCGTGTTTACGGACTTGAGTGACGTCACTCGAGCCAAATTGTGGCTGTTTGCTGCCTTCGTTACAGTTACAGCAATAGACGGCTTCTCAACCCGCCTTGAAGAAAATCGAAAATAGAGCACGTCAGATCTATCTCCTGCGACGAGTAATAGAAGCCCTGCCGCCATGTGCTAGCGATAACTATAGCTTTTGAAGACCCTCCAGGCTCGAAGGAAAAAGTGTGCTGTGTGTACACAAAGTAGCAAGCAGCTTTTTGGACTTTTTAGGCGCAATAAACACGCACTCACAAAATGAAAAAGAAAAAGATGAAATGAAATTGTTAGCAAAAAAATTTAGTAACCTACACAGGCTCGCAACATCTCGGCTTTGTCCAAAGGCAGTGTGCACTTGCAAGTCAACTCGAAAAATGCTACCGAAAGCCAGCCGCGAACGTACCAAACTTCGCCCAGCATTTATCCGAAACCAGTGCGGCATCAGCGGGCTCACACCTGCCGGTTTACCTCACCCTCCAGTCGTGGAGACCCTCACCTATTGTCGGAGAGCCTGCATCGGACTGCCTCGGAAAGGTGCACCAAGTTTGAAGGTCGCGTCATCTGCTTTTGTCGTACGCCACCGATCCGGGGCCGTTCCCCGCGCAGAAAGAAACACCACTTCCGCGCCTCGCATACGGGAAGCCATGCGTACGGCCGTGCTCCACGGTAGCTACGCCTGGCGCGACGACTGGGCGAGACAGCCCCAGTGGGATATGGACATCATTGGGATAGTTTGAACGCGCGCGTTGGTTTCCGACTGAACGCCGCTACCGTCTAGTATAATACGCATTTTGTGTCCTGAGCGCGCAGCCAGGAAGCCACGCGCGTGTGACTTCTAGACCCGTTGAAAGGCCCGAGAGCTCGGCAGTCTTTTGTTTACGAACTCGCGCTACGGCGCGCTGTTTGTGACGGCGCGACGGAACAGCCCGAATTCGGCCGCGCTACGCTTTAGGGACACCCCGTTGCGTCGAGGAGATATTGTTAGTTGAACACGCGCTGCTTACAAATTGGCTTGAGCCCCAGTGGCGCTACCAGTGTACGATGAATTTGTGCAGCAGGCGGCAACACCGTAAACACGTGTGCTCGTGAAGGATTTGGAGCTTAAGCAGAATAATTTAATGCACCAAAATGTACGTCAAGGTCGCGAGAACTTTGTTGTACGACTAAACGGGAAGCCGCTTTCTTTGTGTGTTTTTGTGTTAGAGAATTGAGTGCTATACGCAGCAAGCGCGCAATGGGGAAGGGAAGGGCTGGGGAAGTTATCGGGCCAATCTCAAGCTTAATGCGCTTACTTTGGGGTTTGAAACATTAAATTCTCGAGCTTTAGGGTCCTATTAGTGCTGTAAACACTATCTAGGTAAATATACAACACTCTGTCTCTCTCTCTCTCTCTCTCTCTCTCTCTCTCTCTCTCTATATATATATATATATATATATATATATATATATATATATATATATATATATATATATATATATATATATATATATACACACAGAAAGATAGGTCAGCAGTCTACAACGCCAAAGGAGGCATAGGGGTGTGGCTAGGCTCTTTTCTTTATCACTACGGTTAATTAAGTAAACATTTTTTTTTAATTATACAGAAGAAAGAAAGAAAGAAAAACACGCGCCCAGAGTGGGGACCGAACCCACGCCTTTCGATTACATGTCGAATGCCTTACCAATTCGGCTATCTGGGCGACTGTGTTCTCCTGCACTTTCTCGGCTATTTATATTTACTAGAAGTGTATCTGACGCTTGAGGGTGGTAGCCAGCGCCACTCTGACTACACGGGGAGAAGGGAACCTTCTTTTTAACCCCCGGGGCGTGACTCGAACGTCTACAGCCTGTCATGAGCGGGTTACTGGCTGGAAGCCCTCGTATTGGCTGGAAGCCTTCTTTCTTCTGTATAATTAAAAAAAAAAGTTTACTTAATTAACCGTAGTGATAAAGAAAAGAGCCTAACCACACCCCTATGCCTCCTTTGGCGTTGTAGACTGCTGACCTATCTTTCTGTATTTCCTCAACGAGCCCCTCATTTCCTTACTATATATATATATATATATATATATATATATATATATATATATATATATATATATATATATATATATATATATATATATATATATATATATATATATAAGACTACGCAACCAAATGCATGTGGCTCACTTTTGTATGTAGTGTCTCACGCGATTTTTTGTTTTGTGTAATAAGATACTTAGTCAATTTTAATTACCCAACTTTCAAATCAAGGTAACTAGGCAAAAAATCCCAATTAAAAAGTTGCAGAGCGGTATTCAAAACGTCAGAATAAACAGTTTCTGTCTTTCTATCCATTAAATATTCGTGTTTTTCAGCTTATTGAAGATGCCCGCGAAATACAAAAAAAATACCAAGTGACGTGCCGGCATGCGCGTCTTGATTTCAGTGCTCCCAAACGTTCCGCGCACCAACTGCCATAGGCGCGCTAGGCGACAGGGGAGCAACGTGGGCGTTGGCTGTGCCATTTGCGCCAGCGATGTGCTTCTCTAGCGACAAATCGCCAACAGCGATAAGCAGACGCAGCTGTTATCGCTTGCCCTGCAAGAATCAACAGGTTCGTCATCTGCCCTGTCATTTTTTAAGCGGTAGCGCGGTGTTTCGCTCTGCATACCCTAGGTGGCGCCGGCGCCGTCGTTCCAAGTTCAACTTGCGCGGGCTCGCATGTCCATATCAGCATCCATATTCCCATAGGCGAAAATCGTTTACATTTATTTTCAGAATACACAGGTAAGTACCGTCGTTGTTCCCGGTGTCAAACAAAATAAACCACAAAATGCGACCTTCGTGTGAGGTTTGAGCGCGAACAGAGCGGCGGTTCGCCCGGAAAATTATATATATATATATATATATATATATATATATATATATATATATATATATATATATCAGGGTGCTGAACCGAACCGAAAACCGGCACTGAACCGGAACCCGAACCGTTATTTTTTAGCACACTGAACCCGAACCGGAACTGAACCGAAAAAAGGAATAACGGTTAGCGGTTCAAGCCGAAATGGTTCGACCCTCCGTTGTTGATATTGCACACTAAATGCAATTCAGGCCTTTTTTCTTTCACGTACCATCAACTTCGTACCCGCTGGCGCACTTTCCCCTCCAGACAATTGAACACTATCACGCTCTATGTAAACACAGGGTAAATGAATCAGCACCAATGTAGCAATGGTCTGTTGCTGCTGGAAGCGCAAGCGTAGTGCAAGCAGACCAAACGAAATGTCATTCTCGGCAGCTTGCAGGGGGTATAAAACGACTTTTTCCTTCCCTAGCTGCGACTTTTTTGGGGCAATAAGGCTGCAGGAGGGCTCCACTGCGCAACAGCGAAAGCCCACACCCGATGTGTGCAAACTTCTTGCATTTCACAATTTGTTTAAAAGGTCCGACACATGCAAAGTGTCAATACTTGACAAGTGGAGCTGCTCAGTGGCTAAGCCGTTTGCTGCTGACCACAAGTGGTCTCGATCTCCCTTCCCCACGACCGTTTTTCTGAAGTAGATGGAAATGGTGAAGATCCGTGTATCGAGGTTTTTATCCATGTTTAATATCACCAGGCTGGTTAAAATAAGTCGGCCGGCCTGCAAACATAAGCTGCGCCTCGGAGCAGAGATATAGCACGGGGCATCAAATGCGCCAGTTTTTTTTAAATGTGTTTACACGGAAAACAACAAAAAAGAAAAGGCGTATTACGTTGTTTTAAAATATTACGCGAAAAGTAAGTAAAACCGAATAAGTAAAAAAGCACCAAAACGTGGATATTGCTCTATACTTTTCTTTGCCGTGCCTTTCGCAACCAAACGTGTCATAAATGCGAAGGAAGTGAGTTCCGCGGTCAGTTTTTCAGGACAGTACAGTGGACAAGTTCCGTTTTTTACAGATACAAATAACAACAGATATGTCAGGGAAAACTGTTAAGGTGCGCACTTAATCCCTTGGCAAGAAACTGCAGCCCTCGAACTTGTCTTGGAAGCAGAAACAGTAATAAAGCAGGTGACACCTGCAGAAAGGCAGGCCGGTACCTCACACTGCCCCATTCGCCCAGCGATCATATTTTCTGCTTGTTCTGCAGTTTTGTCTTTTTCAGATCTGCTTTTTTTCGAAGGTGCACTTGTACTGACTGCCCAACTCGCTACATTAATTCTGTAATGCACACATCCGGTATATTTATCGCAAAAGGAATTGCAGTGGTCAGAGCAATAATGCAGTGACTGAGCGTTAACTACCCAGGCAGCACAGAAAACGTGGCCAGCCTTTGGCTTATCTTTGGCCGATGCTTGGCCTGTTTGGCCATTGGAAAAGTTTGGGCTGCCAGAGAACTTAGGTTCTTCGGCATGCATTTGGTCGCGGAATACTTGTTGTTTGTTTGGCCAGCCGAGGTCTGAAGACGAACGACAAAAATCTGGCCATGGAATACTTGTTGTTTGTTTGGCCAGCCGAGGTCCAAAGACGAACGACAAAAATCTGGCCGCGGAATACTTGTTGTTTGTTTGGCCAGCCGAGGTCCGAAGACGAACGGCAAAACTCTGGCCGCGGAATACTTGTTGTTTGTTTGGCCAGCCGAGGTCCGAAGACGAACGGCACAAATCTGGGGGCGGAATACTTGTTGTTTGTTTGGCCAGCCGAGGTCCGAAGACGAACGACAAAAATCTGGCCGCGGAATACTTGTTGTTTGTTTGGCCAGCCGAGGTCCGAAGACGAACGACAAAAATCTGGCCGCGGAATATTTGTTGTTTGTTTGGCCAGCCGAGGTCCGAAGACGAACGACAAAAATCTGGCCACGGAATACTCGTTTTCTCTGCGGCCACCCATCTAGAAAAGATCTCCGGCCAGAGAATTGCGCGTGTGTACGTGACGACCTCTAGAAGGAGGGGTCGCGGTGGCCGGGAAATACAATGGTGCGGGGGAACGAGCCGCTTGTCCGCGGGGACTATGTGGCATGCAGTAGCATGGTATGTAGCTTCGCGAGTGCCAGGCGGTGGCAGTGACCTCTTCAGCGAATACCCCTTTCTTTGAGTGAGCTAATGATGGCCAAAGATCTCTCCTTTAGTTAACAAGCTCTGATAAAGCAGGTACGGCTACTGACATCAGACTTGCTTTAACTGAAATATTAGTGTGTAGGATGCTAACTTAAATTTCAAATATTTTTCGCGCCGAAGCTGGCTTAAACAAAAAGGTATACCTAAATGCTACATTTACATCACACGAGGGTATTAAGTTTGCACCGCAAAGGCGACGTCAGGGCATATTTTTAAACTAAACGAAAAAAATGGCAGCTGTTGCAATTGATCTAACTAGCATTCGTGTGGTGTTTGGAAGCACCGTGCCACTCTGGTTACAATAGGGGTGTTACCCGTGAATAAAACCAAAAACAGGCAATGAGCATGTAGACAAGTCATTAATTTTCTTTTTCCCAGCCTACCAAGCACATGCATATGCTCCTAGCATACAGCTAAGTGCCCGTGATACACGTGGCGCTACTGATTCACATCAGCCTTTCATTTGGGACATGTGCTGTGTTAATAATTATTATTAAATTTGCGTCGTAATAACAACATACCCCTTAGCTCTGCTATCCATGACTACATACTTCCCTGTGCCACAATGTCTTGTGACCCAGCTACTTCGCCGAAAACACGATGTTTCGTCATTGGTGAGTGGAACATCCTTGACACTTCATTTCGGTTATATTTCCTAGAGTTCAGTACCTGGACAAAAAAAGAACCCTTCGAGGATTCGAAATATGTATTTTACGATAGCTACATGCTATGCTGAGATTTTACGCTCTAACGTATATTTATATGAAACGCGAATGCTCTGAAACGACGTGAGTTATTCATCAAAAGTTGTGGGAACCACGGAAGTTGCGAAGCCCTATATTTCTGGCACCCAGGGCATAAGAACTCTCCTGACATGCACAGAGAATAATACAAGCGTTACGAGGTTGCACGCAGGTTGTTGAATCCAAGCTATGCATACGACGATTGTGAATACCTTAATAGTACGAAATCACGTGCTGGGCGCGTCCTGAATTTGGAAATAATGTATTCCGTGGGTGTGATGAAACGCGTATGCGTGTTATAACATGGAGGTTTAAAGGAACGTTACCCGCTGTTTCCCTACAACGTCATAGCATTCTTTCAATTATCGCTTTAATAATCCTGTCCATGTCGTTACCACAAACATATTCTCACACAGGCAACGTATGTATCACAGCTTTTTTTTTTCAAAGTAGCGAATCTAGCGCATTTGAAAGCTTTCTTCACGATTTTGAGTGCCGCCACTTTTACGCAGCCGAGGTGATCAGTCTGTCTCCAAAATGAATTATTACGAGAGCATTACGAAGAATTACTTCCGTACAATTTCCTTGTGAGGCTAACAGTTGGCCAAGTACTTCAATAGTATATTCAATATCGTCAGCGACAAGCCATCTATAAACTGAACAACACACCAGTGGAGGTTACTGGGGACACTGCTGAAGGAAGTTCGGGCATGAGGTCGCGTCTTGCCTAAACACAAAAATGTTTGCCCCTACGCCTCCGTCACCCCCATCAGGTTTCTCCCACATGCGCTCTACTCTTGCACCGGTCGCTTGCTATTTTTTCACGAACATTTCCGGCCTAGCGGACCTTCGTGGTTACTAAAACGCTTTTGAGCTACTTCTATGGATTTTTCCTTACTCGAAAGATAGAAAAAAGAAGCGCAGGTTCTGTGCGGGACTATATGCTTGTTTAAAAACTTAGGCAAGAAGTGAAAGTCTACTGTCACCCGCCGCGATGGCTCAGTGGCTAAGGCGTTGCGCTGCTGAGCACGAGGTCATGGGTTCGATTCCTGGCCACGGCGGCCGCTTTTCTGGTGGGGCGAAAAGCAAAAATGCCCGTGTGTACGAGATTTCGGCGCACGTTAAAGATCCCCAGGTGGTCAAATTTAATCCGGAGCCCTCCACTACGGCGCGCCTCACCGCCTGCGTTGCGTCGGCGCGTTAAACCCTACAATCAATCAATCGAAAGTCTACTGTCGCCTCAAACGTCAGGCTGAGTGTAACTCAGGAAAGAGGAGGGGTAGGAGAGGGAGGATAAGGGCTCTTAGTGAAAAGTAATACGTTTGAAATACCTACGAGTATGCTTGAAGTGCACTTCAAATATGCCTTGTATTTGTACATGTGTTTCAAGTGCATTAAAAATTGCATTTTCTTAATTTTTAGTAAATATTGAAAACACATTACTAAAAAAGCGGAAAAATACAGTGCTTTTAAGTACCCTACAAATAGATTAGGTATGTACTGAACCTCATGACTGCGCGCTTAAGGCATTCTGAATATATTGAAAATGTATTTCTTCCCGCCAAACGATCTAGGTCCAAATGCACTGTAAATATTTAAAAAATGTGCTTACCTAACTACATTTAGAGCAGCACTCTGAGTATACTTTAAAAGTGTGCTGAAGCATAGAAATATACTCCGAATATATTCGAAATATATTTCAAATGCATTGTACGTTTGTGGAACGAACATGGTAGAGATACACTCTCAATGCAGGAAAAATATTCATTGAAAGTACATTTTAAATGTATTATAAAAGCTTTGCCGAAATACATTTCGAGTACACTAGAGGTGCTGCTTCAGTTGCTGAAGCGTAAGATTCACGTAAAGCATATCTTAAGTGCCGGATAAAATACATCTCAAATGAATAAACGTACTGAGAATTTCTCCTCGATGTGTACTTATAATAAAAGAAACTGAGGGAGATACTTTCACTTACTGCGCTGTGTAAGGCAGGCATACATATAAGCTCTCTGTATTAGAGAGAAACTCGGCGTACAAATATGTAAGCGGCGGTGTTCCAACGTAATCGGCAAAGCAAAAACATCTAATTTAACGAGTATATATATGTATGAAAACACTTGCACTTTGCCAGCGTTGTTACGACGGTATCTCTGTGGAGGATTTGAAAATTTTATTTTTCTGAAAAATATCGGCCTTAGATGGACAACGCGGGCTATGCTTGCGAGGGCGATCAGCTCGGCGCCTCTCACTGCCGCTCACTACCTCCTCCTTTGTGTCCGGTACCTGCGGGGAGCGGCGCACCCCTCTTTTCACGTTTTGTCTGCCCTCGCTGCGTTTCTTTTGCCTGTCTTGTGGTGTTACAAGTTTTCGGACTCCTCAACGTGCGGTCGTCGTGCGGACGAAGCCTCTGCTTGGACGGCGCGTTGCAGCGGCGTTTTTATCAGGATTGCCGTCTAGCCAAGGTAAGCACGATTTACCAGCTATTTGCGCGTACGGTGTCGCACAACAATTAATCGATGTATGTTTGCCTTGCAATCAAAGTGTGTTAACGCCTTTTTTGAAATCCGCACGTGGTTGTTAAGCTTACCTTTACCTGCGAGCAAGATTTCCCACCGTAACTACTCCGTGCAAGGAAATATACTCACAAATCGACGACAGCAAGAAGACGTAAAAAAAGGATGTTAATGCTACCCTTTTTGCGCCTAATTTTTAGCTCGGGTCTTGCTGAGTGGCCGGGGGACTGTTGCTACGAGTTTTTCTGTAGATAGAGTTATTCCTTTGTGAGCTTATTTAGGAATAACACTTGCAGTAAACACATAACAGCCACGAACGTTTTAAACACAGCCGGTTCACAGAAAGTCCGCCGTCCATGTTTACGTGTTTGAGAAATTTGCGAAGTGTATTCATGCTGAGCACGAGGTCACGGGTTCGATTCCCGGCCGCGGTGGCCGCTTTTCTGATGGAGACGAAAAGCAAAAACGCCCGTGTGTACGAGATTTCGACGCACGTTGAAGACCCCCAGGTGGTCGAAATTCATCCGGAGCCTTCCGTCGGCGCGTTAAACCCTACTAACAGAGCGTGAAAGGGGAAGAGGTTCCCCGCCTGCACTACATGAGTATCGCACCCTACAAACAATCAAATCAGATATTCAGGAACGCAGCTTTTTTTTTTTTTTTTTTTTCTGTTCGCAGCAGCCGCTCACAGCTGCGCATGTTGACAGCAGCCGCCGTA
This sequence comes from Haemaphysalis longicornis, assembly GCF_048455015.1. Classification (NCBI taxonomy): domain Eukaryota; kingdom Metazoa; phylum Arthropoda; class Arachnida; order Ixodida; family Ixodidae; genus Haemaphysalis; species Haemaphysalis longicornis. Next base: position 436,908,460 of record NW_027526203.1, on the reverse strand, counting down.
CGGGGAAGGAACCCGGTTTGTGGCACACATGCATTCGATTAGTGCGCATGCCCGGGCCATACGGCGAGAAGCCGGGTAGCCTTCGCGATTTTTGTCCGTCGCATGTCGCCATTCTGTCAACTAAAGCCATGAAAGAGTTTGTGCCGTCTGTTTGGAAGTGACCAAAAGTGTTAAAGCCACACACGTAATCTTCGGTGCAAGTGGCTGTAGCGACACTAAGTGCTTCATGCCCAGGGACTTAAAATGATTTGTCCATCTAAGACACTGTATGAGTCGCCGCTAAGTTACAATCAGTTTCCGTTCCCAGAACCAAGAACCAGCCAAGGAAGGATGGAGAAGGAAGGGGGGATGAGAGGGGGGCAACCAGTTCCCCGCACGAGACCCCTCGGTTCCCAGAACGAGTCCCCCCGCCGGGTTCGTCTCTTTTTGTTCCTTTGATCGCTCCCCCAAAACTTCGTGAAACTTCAGGACGTTCCACCCTTCCTCTTTTGTGTTTCGTAGCAACTTTTCCCCTCCTTGCTGTATTCCATTTGTTGGGCATTCACGAACACGTGTGCGCGTTTCGAGGAGCCCTTAGGCCGCTCGTGGTCGAGTGAGAATTTCAAAAATGTGCCAAAGGCACTGCAAAACAGCAAGTCTATAGTTCATCTCACAACCTACATGCAGCACTGTGGAGGCTACATTGTTGTCCCCCTCAGCCCGCCTAACTCACCGCGAAGGAAGCGACAAAAGGCGCCGGGGCCGTGCGGTGCCACTTGCCGAGAGGGGAGAAGGGAGTGTCCTTTCAGGACCCCCTTCACGGCGGATTAGGCGCCCTCAGCGGGCGCACTATTGATAACAATGTAGCCTCCACAGTGCTGCATGTAGCTTATGAGATGAACTATAGAGCGGATGCGCGTGGGCTGCTTGGCAGTTGTGTGTGTTTAGCAGCCGCAATTGCCCATTTGCGTCTAAAGGGTGTATTTAAAGAGTTCCTTTTAGGTGTTTCGAGTATTTATGAAGCCACTACTTTTTACTTGATAGTCCCTGACGCTAACAGGTGTTTATCTGTTTTTTGTATGTAAACGACGCGAGAATTTACAATTATTTTCCGCGTCGCTCCCTATAAAATTACCGGTTATGTGCGACGGAGAGCAAGAAAATTACATATGTGTGTAGGCAAAAATACACTTTTTCTTGCTTTGCTTGTTTTAATCGCTTTGGTTAGGTGCCTACCATATCAGAGCTTGTAATTTTAAGGACGGCTTGAGAGTTTTCTTTCTTTTTCGAAATAAACTTACTTTGCCGTTCCTTTGAAGGCATTGTTGAGTGCTTACGCCAATCTAATGACTTTTATGTAAGCTTTCTACTACAATCCTGCTCATGCATTTTTAAACTGTTTCGTTGCGCACTATTTTTTAGCACGTAATCTCCGAAGAAGTTGACGCCGAAATACGGAACACATAACAATAATAACAGTTAATAAGATTACTATTTATCTTATTTTATTAGCGTCTTGTGAGGTCACAGACAAGTTTTGTCCAAGTTAATTAAAAACTAGAATGGCCACCATTTAAAGTTAACTCAAGCGCCTAAGAAAGAGAAGCAGCGTAACGCTAAGAACTCTGTTGCATGTTTGGGAACGTTGTTAGCTGTGTCTTTTTTTTGTACTAATTTTTGCTAATTTTCATCCCTAGACAATCTCCATACATAAGCCCCCCCCCCCCCCCCCCCCCCCCCAACCACCATCCTTTTTTTTATAATGGTATTGAAGATCCAATGTCGCTGCCGCGTGACGATATAAACTATGCTTAATATTACATAAATTGCCTTACGTCCTTCAAATGGGCATTGTTATCATGACGGTTTTTTTTTTTTTGAAGGGGAAACTAAAAAATCCTTTCTCACGAGGAGCGTTGGTACGGCTAGGGAAAAGGCCTGATTGATTTGACATTTATTTGCCTCTAAAAAAGAAGTGTTTCCCTAATATTTTCCCCTGTTTTCTTTTCTTTTCACTACAGGTGCTGCTGAAATTTCCCGCGTGGAGAATCCGAAGTACGAGGACTCTGATGCACAACGCTGCATCTGCGCTGGCTGCAGAGGTGGCTGAAAGGCATTCATTCCTGCTGCTTAGTAATGGCGAAATTGGCCACTTTGCTGAGGTGTACAATAAACAACTTTCAAACTGCCAATCTTGCTCATACATGCTGTTCTTTTCAGTCATTTGCTGGCCCGCAATCAGAGCATGGCCGGTTTACATTTTCACAATGGAGCATATCTTGAGGCTACAGCCTATTAAACTTTTCGAAACCACAACATGAACTTTTCTAGTTGAACGTTAACAATTCCCCCAAAGACACATTGCAAGGCATCTCTCAATCTATTCATGATTTTATTTTCTATACACTAGTAACACATTTTGAGTATATTTGAAGCAGTATTTCCTGTGCATTTAAAATGCATTACTAATGCATTTTGGACGTATTTAAAATTACATTTTCTGAGCATTTTTGATGCAATTAAAATTCATTAAATATATATTTTCGATGTTAATCCAAGGTTAATGGCCTGCTGTAGGGCATGCATGGCAGCAGCCTTGGGCGGGCTTCCTCTGGCCTGCAGAGAATAATCTGAATCAGGCCAATGGTAGGCCATACATCATTGGCCAATGGTAGGCCATACATGCTCGGCCAATGGTAGGCCATACATGCTCGGCCAATAGTAGGCCATATATGCTTGGCCAATAGTAGGCCATACTTCTTCGGCCAATGGTCGGTCAGCCAATGGTATTAGCGGCCATAGTAGATTGGCCAATGAATGACAGCCAAGGTCGGGCCTTACACGGCCAAGGACCATTTTGGACTAAGGGCCGAACACTTTGGCCGAAGATTGGCCGGAAGGAAAAGGGCTGGCCAATGTTCTTTGGGCAAAGATTGGCCGCACATGCTCGTGCCGCCTGGGTAAAGCTTACTTTTAACAAAAGTGTGGCTAACACATTCGATAAGGTGACAGCTAACCGATTATTCAGGGTGACCAAATAATCTAATTCATTGGTAGTATTTATGTCCCTGTTGTAGGATTTTTCTGTTTGGCTACAAATATAAAAAATGCGCGCCATTGGTATTAAGCGCTGGTATTTGAACGCCGTAGTACGCAGGCCTAAATTTAAGGCTTCAAGGTTAGCGTGATGGGCGATTCCATAGCGAAGATTGCGATTTCAACAAAAAAGGAAAGGGCAGAAAATATATCCCGCCGTCATATCTCTTGGCGGTGGCTTTATGAATCGTTGATAGGACAACATAAAGTCTGGGCAAGAAAGTAGGTGGTAAATTGTCGCCGCTTCATCTGTTTTTCTAATATATCGTAATTGTTTAAAGTTTGCTTTGCAATTGCACCACTACCCTTGGGGAACAGCAGTATTTTGAATTTTTGTTTGTATTTTCATTTGACTGTCGTTTTAAACTGCTAAATGTTTTTTTTCTAATTTCAGCGATAATTGAACTCATCGAACCGGTTCAAGCTCCCGAACTGGTTCGCGAACCGGTTCGGTACGTGATTTTGTCGAACCGGAACTTAACCGGAACTAAATGATTTCGCCTGAACCAGAACCGTAACCGAACCGGTACTTTTTTCGGTTCGACACACTGATATATATATATATATATATATATATATATATATATATATATATATATATATATATATATATGTGTGTGTATATATATAGCGAATCAGAATAGGAAATGAGGGGCTCGTTGAAAATTACACAGAAATAAGAGTTGGCAGTCAAGAAAACCTCGGAAAGCAAAGGGGAGGATGTGGTAGGTCATTGAAATAGATAAAGAATTTGGAAAGAAAGAAAGAAAGTGGAGAAAAAATGCCCGCCAGGTGGGATCCGAACCCACGACCTCCAGAATACCGGTCTGGCGCGATAACCACTACGCTACCGGCGGGGCGATTTTCCCCTCCACTTTCGGAGTATTTATGTTCAGGTATTTTTGTTTCCTGTGCTTGGGGGTGGTAGCCAGCACCACTCGGACTACTCGGGGTGAAGGGGACCTTCTTTTTAACCCCCGGGCCGTGACTCGAGGTCGTGGGTTCGGATCCCACCCTGCGGGCATTTTTTCACCACTTTCTTTCTGTCTCAAAAAATTCTTCATCTGTTTCTATGACCTACCCTTTGCCTTCCGAGGTTTTCTTGACTGCCAACCCTTATTTCTCTCTCTCTCTCTCTACATATATATATATATATATATATATATATATATATATATATATATATATATATATATATATATATATATATATATCGTAAGTTTATTAATGCAGAAATCTCGTTGGTCCGAAGCCCGTTTACTTACAGCGCAGCTCAACTGCTTATGGCACCTGAAGTTTCTTACGTGTTCTTAACCCTGTTCTAACCAGTAACTTTACCAGTAATTTTACGTAACTTTGTTGGCTCCCCTGCAGGTTCAAAAGCGGGAAAACACGGGGCGTAAGAATGACTCCGCGCTGTCCAGCTGCTTCTTTGATACTGTACCACGATTATTCACAGTTCTTTCGCGATCGGCAATACAGCTGCCGCGGCCAGTTATGTCACTCACTACATCGAGTGGGGAAGCACAACGCCGCAGCCAATACGGCCTTGCGGATGGCATGTTTGACAGCCAGCTATCCCCTGTTGATACGTACGACCTGTATGCATGTATGCATGTACGGCTGCGGCAACCAGCTGTAATCAAGGAGGGCATGTTTAAGGGCCTGTTCATTTAGTGTGAACCGGCCGCATTCATTTTTTTTTTGGTCACTCCACCCATTATCAGGCCTCTTACTCCGAGCCCACTACCTCGACTTGCCGGCAAAGTGTGCATCGCAGCACAAGGGGTTTTATAAAGTGGAAGCGAATGCCAGTAACATAATGAAGCATACCCGCACTACCCACATTGCTCGCATTGTCACTACTCGCACTCGGACCACTCACACTCGCAGTACTCGCACTGCAGCAGTTTTTTCTGCAGGGCCCCAGGGATCATTGTTGTCTGTGAGAAAATACTGAGTAATTCTCCCTAGTCAAAGAATGCTTGAAATCAGGAATGAATTCTGCCTCAACATTTTTTTTTTCGCGGTGGGTAACTGCCGTTCGCCCAGAATTGGTGTGTGGCCGCTGCAATATCACAAACACCGTTTCAGTATCCCAGTTGCCCATTTAATTTCACTTCTGCATGTTTTATCCCATAATGCAGTACCTTAACATATACAAAAACGTAAACATATTTTCGAGGAGGCCTTCCAGCCATATAGCTTTATAGAATCTTGAATGTGGAACTGGTGTACATTTGCACGGATGGTGCGTTACACTTTACGCCAGCTGATAGCGTGGCAAAATACCGTGGCGAAACCTACATGCAAGGATGCATCTAAAGAACCTTTCCAAACGAAATTACGAGATTTGACAGCTTGCGTGGGACTTTCATTGTGCCGCATTTCTCTTAGCTTGCAATATTCCAGTGCGCGCCTTTCATACAGCGTTCGAATGCCCATATGTTGCGTTGTATTCATTCTCTCCATTCTTTCTTTATTTTTCCCCTTGTTTCTTTCTTTCTTTCTTTTATAGCTGGTCGGCAAGAATGATTTTCCACGCACACCTTGGGGTCCATCTGCAAGGACCCACCACCAAACAGAGCCCCGCTCGGAACATGCATGGTGGTAGCGCTCGTCGGGCTGAAAAGGAGGGGCCGCCGTTTATAATGACCGCGCGCCGCTCGTCGCTCTTCAGGCACTGGCGGTGGACAACGTACAAGGCATCCCTGCTTTTCCATTCTTGCCGGATTAGGTGACCCCACTCTCGCCAATCCAGGACGGCTGAATGTTGTGAATTACGATCAGGACCTATTTTACATCTGAGTACTCGAAGGAGGAGAAAACAATCTCATATTCATTCAATATTTTCCAGGGACGCCCTTGCGCCTTCGACATCATCGACGCAGCTCAGTATCTGAGGCGGCGGGCTATTGCGCATGATGATGGAGCAACACCTCATTATAACAGTCCGATTCTGATGGAAGCGAAGTACAACAACTGATGGCTGCAGTATGCGTTGTACACCTACGAGGCTTGGGTCTCACAAAGTAACCCTGAGCACTCTACAACAGCGCGATTCATAAGCTAGGTGTGCAGCGTGTGGCAACGCTAGAAGGAGCACTAAAATTGATTCGGGCCATACCACTGGCTAGTTCGCGCTCAAACTATTCACGAAGCTCGCATTTTGTGGCTTACTCTGCTCAACACCAGAACCGGTGATTGCACGTACATGATCATTTAAAAATCGAATAAAAACAATTTGTAATGAAGAGAGCTTCCCATACGTCCGTGCTCGCCAACCTCTTGAAACAGTGTCTCCCTCCACTGGCCTTGAAGTAAAAATTCTCGACGTCTTCTGTCCACAGGACGGTGAAACGTTTTGTTGAAGAGCAATAAATGCCCTTGTTAGGTCAAGAGTTGGAAACTAGCATTCCGGAAGTTGAGGGGAAAACCAGTTTTATCCGTTTTTGAAACTAACAGGTGAGTGCGGTCGCCAATCTTGGTGCTAAACAAAGTAGATCACAAAGTGGGAACTTCCTGCAAAATATTAAAGCGCACGAGCGCGCGGTTTGGGCATAAGCAATTTGTGAAGTTCTCACAACAGCGCCGCGATACTTTGTGTGCTTTTCACCGTGGTGAATCCCACGCACCGAACTTTCTTTATGCAGGCAAGTTTCATTTACACTGCCCGAGCGCTGCCGTTACTGCTGGCATTTTCGTGCTTATTTTCATTTCGCTTCTTTTCATTCGAAGTCACCATTGTGCTGAGGCAAACACTGCGCCTCTGAATAGATGAATGCCTCGCCGAGTGTATCCCCGGTTCCTTCCGGTTAGCTTCTCCTAGCTCGGGAGATTCTTGCTTATTTCAGTAGATACCTCGGAAATAAAGACAAACGAACTCGCGCTTCTTTGTGGTTGATCTGAATTTACTTCTATACTTTTGTTTTGCTGAAAACGCGGCTGAGAATAAGCGTAACTGATGAAAAGTGAGAAAAGGGGAGACAGGAACAAGGCACTGAGGGAGCAAGTCAAAACTATCGTGCGAGAGTTCTTTCTCTCTGGTACATGCTACAGCGACAAAAGACGTCAAGTGAAAGCTCCGTCCCTGACAAAGCAGCGGCGTCTCAGGTAAATGGCAGGGCGTCAGCCGGAGGCATAATAACATCCCGACGTCGGGAACATAGCTGTGCGGCGGCGCCCTATGACAGCCGGGGAAGATTCGCATGAAAGAAGCAGGAAGGCCGCGCTGTTTGTGGCCGAACACGTTTAATCAGGCTAAGATCCTGGGAGAAGATGGAAAGGGCAGGCGGACACCAAGCAAACAAAAAACGAGGAAGCTACAGGAACTAACGTCCTGTCTCGTAGTTTTTTTCCGCTATAGCTGTTGTTTTCGCTATAGATCGTTGCAAGAACTGCCCAGGACAATAGTGAAGCGCAATTCATCATTTTGAGCCATAGAAGGATTCACGTACAGTTCAGCGCAGCGCACAGGTACCTCAGCCCGTAGTGATAATGGATTAGCTTTGATTGCAAACAGGATGACGAGAGGACAGGTAGAACACGAAGCACCAACGTGGACGGTAACCGGAGGGATGGAAGGAAAAGCCATCGGGAAACTCTCCCCGAAAGAAGAATTCCGTGTGCGATCTCTGCCGGCGACGTTTCTGCTTATTTACGTTACGACTATTCGCATACGCTGTTGTATTAAGCATTTTGAGACAGCGCATTTCTTTCATGAGTAACTTCTCGAAAATTTCTGAGCGTACCGCAGAGTCCTCTTTCACACTTAAAATCTGGGGTTAATGCGCACAAGGACGAACATTGCGCTAATTATCAGTAACAAGTGCTCATTTTTTTCACGGTTAGCTTTTACTGCTAGCGGGGTGGGGAACAAGACAGAGCCCGAATTCAACTACAAAGCAACATTAATGAACTCGACCAGGCAAAACACAGCCGCGTACTAACAGAACTGAAGGAGAACACACGTCGAAGAGCGCACACCTGGCTACATTAACAAAATATACACGGGAACAAGAAATAATGAACTAAACATACGCAACGCTGCACACAACTATGAGTATGACTGACAGGAACAACACTTCGTACAACTAACGGGAGTTTCGGAAAGTACGGGCGCATCTCCAACTAGCTCTGAAAGCAAGTTCCCAAGAGTCCTGGAATGTGTTCATTCGGCACAGATCGCCCGTTGTCACGAAGGGGTCCAAAGAAGCTAAGATCTTGCGGGCAGTTGACGCGTTGATAGCGGAGTTTGGTTCTTTTAGAGGGAGGGAGCGTTGTCGTCGTGATGCAGGCTGAATAACGCTACGTGAATTCCTTACAAGCGCAGCGCAACGTTACTTCCGCCGTTCGTCGAGAGTGAAGCCAAGACTTGCGGGCTAACATGCACGTCTCGTTTCACGGTACGAGTAATACATTTCTAGAAAGTGTGCGTGTATTTTCCCCGCTTCGAGTGAGCGTCTTTCTGCTCGCCGTGAAAAATTTAGAAGCCGGCGTCGCCACGTATAGCTTTTAAAAAGCTTGGCTTGGCAGACTGGAGAGGGCTTTCCGGTTCTTGTGAGTTCTTTCCAGAGGATCCTCGCGATTCTGTCGCCCGCTCTTTCTTTGAGATTGCCTTTCACCGTCGGTGGCACGGCGTTAATCCAGCACGAAGATCAAGATGCAGGGATCAAGCGCCAACAAATGTCGGCGCTCGTCAAACTTCTGTGTCAACTTCAGCTGAGCGCGTATTATATCAGGCCTAATAAATGTAGTACAGTACGTTCAGAGGATTCAAGTTTCGGAGGCTGGTTGTAAATGTAATGCAGAGCGCAAAAAAAAAAATAAATAAACCAGAAGCAAACTAATACGCCTTTGAAAACATGGGCCAATTCATAGAGATTCTGGATATCTACCGATGATCGCGCTTGAACTACTAGGTGGCTTTGAGCGAACTGCGTACATTGCCATATTAAAGAGGGCGATGGAGGAGCAGTAGTAAAACCTTTATTTGCAAGGGAAGCCAGAGAATAGAGAGAGAGAGAGAGAGGGGGGGGGGGGGGTGGAGTTAAGAGTGAAGGAACAACCCTGCTCTGAGTGTCGTGCTTGCTATTTCAGAGGCGGTCACAAAGCAGAACCGGGTAAAATTACACCAACACACTCACGCTCGCGCCACAGCCCTCTCACTCCTCTGATTTGCAACCTACACTGAAATAATTAAACTTAACTCGCCGAAGCTGCAACTACACATCTGGGACAATCCGCGTAGCAAATGCATGTGCACAGCTATTTGCGCAAATGATTTCATTTTGCTCTGCACCGCAAGTTCCTACAAATTGGCGTCTTCGTATTCCGTCTATTATAAAGGTAGCCACCGTAGCTGTTTCATATGAACTTCATTTTTTTTTCGGTCGATAGTTTCACCCTGCACGGGAATGGGGGAGACAAATGATAAGGCATATATTTCTCAAGTTCTCTCGTATCCCTCTTCCAGCTGCGCGCCCTTGACAAACGCGGGTAGGTACACATTTTCCCTGCACGGGCACATCGACTTTGTGCAGTGTAAACAGCCCGCGATCTGCCGCTCCACCCGGCACCCGACGGGTCACGCGAGGCTTTCATTGTTTTTGCGCCGCTATTCGCGGCTCAAATTCAATGGCTGTTCCGCCATCCCTTTAGGCCGAAGCACACACACCGCGACGCGGCTTCCGACACGTACAGTTCGCTCGCTGCGTTGGCACGCGGGTCCCGGCGTCCTTTGTTCTCGAGGCGCGAGACCCGCGCTGCAAGACAAATGACAGCGCCCCAGCTTCTGCCCTCATCCGGTGGCGATGCCGGGCTACAGAATAATTAGGCCGCCCGGGGTTCTTTAACGGGCCCCGAAAATTTCGTACACGTGCTCATTTTTGCACTTCGCCTCCAGCCGGAATACAGCCTACGAGGCGAGGATCAAGCCCGCGAACAAAAGGACTCAAACACTAGGCCACCGCCAGCCAGGTAGTAGAAGGGAATCGATACGCCGAGCTAAACAACCCTGCAGGTACGGCGCCTGTACATTAAGCCGTAAAAGGGAAACTTGCAACTCCAGAATCACTTGTCATCGGACGTGAGTTCTGGAGAATCAAAAGTTTCTGAAAAGCAACTCGTATGTCTGTTTTCCGATGCCTCCATTTTCAAGTTCAATACGCCCGGTTTAATTAAACTTGCCGTGTTCACGGTCGGTTTCCTTTAGCCAGCAAGGTTCTGCTTTTGTGCATAGAAAAAAAAGTGCTTTTTTATTCGTGATTAGTTTGTGGAGTGGCGTGCGTTTCATCCGACTTGCAGGGTTCGTTTATTTTTGCCGTTGCTAAAGTTTCATTTTGTCGAATTGTTCGAGTCCTTTATATTTTGCAGTTGTTTTATGCGTAATATTTGCGAACTGATGTAAGAGACCGTTTCGACACCGGAAAAGGCAAAGTGTATCCATTCTCCCACGCACCCTTGTGTTTGTTTTAATCACTCTGCAGTTCGATCGGCGGATCATCTGTGTCACCCTCTGTTAGCGACCTCTCCAAAGGCTATTACGCATTCAACGGGCTCAACCGCGCAATGCTTTTTTTTTTCTCCTTCTGATCCCTTGTTCACTAATGGACGCTTATTATCGTGCGACTTTCACTGCGTCCGATTATGCAAAGCATGTCTTCACTGATGCCGGCGCACTTCATTAGGCTACAGTCTTTCGCAAATCGAGGATTCTTCTAGGAATGTGCTTCGCGTCGCGAAACCGGTCGACTAGCTCTCGTCGGCTGAACGAGCTTCCCGAGAGTACTCTCGAGTTCCCCCACGGGGTTCATGCGGCGGTTAGGGTCATTCTATACATCTTAATGAGGGCGATCGGCCTCTTTTTCTCTCGCCTGTGGAAGCCTTGAGGTGCATACACAACGCCTGCCCCCGCTTAAGTGCGACACTTCCATTTTCCTTTTTGTTAGTTTCTTAACTGCGAGAACATTTTACTAGCTCTTCAACCCTCTGCTTTCCAACCCACAAGATTTTGCGTTTGAAACCGGAAGTTTGAGGCTGAGAAGGAATAACGTGTATCCCACCCGGGTCGTAATTTTGAGGGATACAAAGTAAAATTCTCGCTGCAGGTATGTGACGAAATAAAAGGGGGGATGAAAGCGGGTACGGTGGGGGGGGGGGGGGGCGGAGGTCGCATCTGCTTCTACGTTCATAACTATTTTTGGACGGCCAGAAAATATCAGCCCGTTTGTTTTTCTTTGGAAACGAAAACCACGTAGCCAATGTTTACATTTTCTTCATTTAGCGTGCGCTATGAAGCATCTCCGAAGCGTAACAGCGGCCTATAAACCTACTTTGTCTGTACCCAAGGTGGGAGCAAGGCGAACCGGAGACGTTCGCTGCCGGCGTGCCTACAGCTTGAGAACCGAAATATTTTACAGCCGAGCTGTTCTAGCGCTGGCTTTTTATGACAGTCTCTGCTGGTTCTCGTGTCACGCTCTCTCTGGAGAAGGTTTCCCCGCCGCGCAAAAACCGGTTCCCAGTACCGAACAAATACATAAAAAATAAAAAAAAGTCCCAGGGCTTTCATATTTTGATATCAGACGGCTTATATTGCCCCTAGAGAAGTGCCTTCCCAGCAAGGCACCTTCGCGTTCAAAACAGAAGCCGACTTAAAAAAAAAAAAAAAAAAAAACAGTGTAAGCTTTGTTTGTGCAATCTGGCTTTCCCACATTGCTTGCTACACAGTGAAGCATGGCCATCTGCGGAGGCAGCATGATTACAGAAAACGGCTCTCACTCTTGTATTATCGAAGGTATCCCCAACCAATTCTATGCGAATGAGCCGTTTAGACAACTCTAACGTTACGGCGAAAGTTTCATTACTTGTCGTAATCAGCTAGTTCAGCGTGAAGTCGTAATCTTTACAGAATTAGTCTCTCTGTCAATACATGGTCATGTACGGAGGGAGAATGGTTACAGAAAAGCGGCTGTAACTGTCGTTTTACCGGAACTATCCGGCAACAAATTATACGGCAATTAGCCGCTAAAACGACTCTAACATTACGCACAAAAAAGAAGCCGAAGCTAAACGTAATGTTTGAGCAGGTTTCACGCTGGATGGAAGGGAGTTTACTTTTTATGTTCGTTATTGCATTCTGGAAAGCGCCCTTTTGTCTATGTTATACTCGTTTTTACGCACGGTTTTCAGAACGACACCCTTTGCTTTTATTGCGCCGATGGTTTTTCTTTGTTATCTTTTTTGCAATCGTTAGCGACGGCAGCATCCACTTATCAATCTTATTTCGTGTCATGAAGTTGTCTATAGTCCCGCTGTCTTTTCGGCTTGTAAAACCTGATTTGTAATTGATTTTTAATCAATCAATGTATTGCAATGGACCAGTAACTCCAGTCATTTTATCGGATGATAAAATTCGCAACATTCTGTGCGTGGATATCTCATTCTTTTTTAACGCGATTGCGTTACTAAGCTCATTTTCATCAAGCGTCCGTGAATATACTTCATCGCTGCCAACCGGAAGCTACAACTGATGCAGCCAGATGCGGCAACTGGCGCTTGAAAAGGATAGCAATAATAATGTCGAGGAAATGAAAGAAAATTGATTTCAGCACGTGCCGCACCTGCGCAGTGCAGTTTATTCTATACTCTGTCGGTGATAACATGCTCGGCAGACACAGCCGCCAGCCATGTCCGCAAATTACCCCATCACACCAAAACGCCTCTCCAACCGGAGCTGATGTCGAAGCCAACTTTGTATCCCCAAATTAAAAAGGGGACAAAAGACCAACTCCAGGCTCTTAAAAACCAAGTAAAGCCGAGATTTTCAGTGGAAACTGAGTAAAATGTGCCCTAACAAGAGATACGACCCAGTGTATAGCGTCTAAGCACACGTATTTTCAAATACCTGTGGAATTTCTGCTTTTTCACTGCGGCAAGCTCTATGTGGCAAACGATGTATTCCGACGCACGCCCAAGTTAAAAAAACACCTGAAAAATAGGTAACGGTGTCATCAAAGAGAACAGTCACGCACAAATTCTCGGCATGGCTCGACAGAGGTGTGGCAGAGCCGATCTCACAATCTTCAAAATATAGAACATTTTTAACCAATTGACCCACATTGTAAAACGCTGAGCAAGGGGAAAGGAAAGCAGGAATGAGAGAAGAAACGATAAGACTGCATCATGAGCACTAGATCACGGCGCTGCAGCTGGAATTGCGTCATGAGCCGTATATCGCAAAGCACACCGTACCATAAACTTACCCGCACCGAAGAAAACTAAATAAACACCGTCATCAGGACAGCATATAAGGCAGCCTTCAACCTCCCAATTTTCACGGCCACCTGAAAGGTCCTGATACCCCTTTGAATAAATCCCAGAAGCCACTCTCCTAGCACAAAAAGAGTGGTTGAGAGAAACAAAATCGGGACTGACCATCGCATGGGAGATAAGCACCTTTCCGGTGAAGAAACGATCTAGACGCCGCGATAAATATGTTACGGATTTAGGGAGTCTCTATAAAGGCTCCCCTTAGCGAGAAAAAAAAAACGGATTCAAACGAAACAAAGACATGCGAGAAGTCAGGGTCACATTCCTTCGAGAAAGTTCCAAAACCATGAAAACACAGTATACATCGACACCGGGATAGACGAAAGTACGAAGGCGACAATCGCCGTAGTGGACTACCCTGGCCATCTCGGTGACTGCATGATACTCCTGTACACACGAACGCAAGAAGCGGAGATTGGACCATCCTCTTGGCAATACAACTAGCGGAACTATTCAATAGGAGGATAAACATCATTACAGACTCTTAAAATGCCGTTAGACTGTTGGCTGGAGGCAGAGTGCCTACATCTAATGAATTCTTAGGAAAGAATCAACAATGAAAAAAGTTCACAACACCACATGGAAACCTCGGCACGAAGGTCTGGGAGGGAATATGGCTGCCGACGAAGGTGTGCGCTAACTCACCTAGCGTGATCCTCGCTACGAATCACTACCGCACTCCCCTCCGCTAGATGGAGGAGGAATAAACTTTTATTAAACAGCAATGTGCTGGTATCAGGGGAGAGGAGTTCTCAGTCCAGGACCTCTCGGAGTCTACCGAAAACAATGGACAGACAGACAGACAGACAGACAGACAGACAGACAGACAGACAGACAGACAGACAGACAGACAGACAGACAGACAGACAGACAGACAGACAGACAGAACAACTTTATTTGGCCACAGCAGGGGCGATTAGGCCGGTGACGTCTTCTCCGTCGTCCGTCGGGCAGCAGGGCCCCTTTTGGGCAGGGGTCCGATGCCTTCGGCCAAGCGGGCCGGGTCTTCTTGAACTTGGGGGTTTGGGTCACGCAGGGCGGCCTCCCAACGCGCCTCGCTGGTGATGGTAAAGAGAATGGGATGGGATCGGTGCCTGGATAGTGGTATGCTATCACAGGCCCGTATTATATGGGATAACGATGCGTGAGATATGGACATGCGTCTACGTAGGTGTCGGGAAAGATCGCAGACATGGTGGCAGGGGTGGGGAAGGAGCGGGTCTGGAGCTGCCCAGAGATTACCGCCATGGATCGGGATAGAAATGGGTGAGGAGGAGGAAAAATGGCACGCTCCAAGCGGTAATGGGCTAGGGTTTCCCCGTATGTGTGCAGCCTCCTCATCCTACATAAGGGAACACAATCCTTCCCCATGCCACGGGGATCTCAGCGCCGAAGAGTCCCAAACCCTGCGCAGGATAAATCAGCGCATATGTCTACAAATGTAGATGAGCGAAGATGCTTGGGGAGAAACATCAGACATTAATTTAAAGGAGCCATGAATACAAAATACAAGTTGGGTTTATTCGAAAGACTGCTTAGTCCCGATAACAATGATACCAATATCATCGCAATCTTCGAACAAATAACGGAGATATTAAAGAAAACGTGTGAAGCAGTCGTGACCCCCTAGCCAATTTCTCGCAACTTTTCTATGACGTCACGGAACCTTGTTTGTGCGATTGGCGGCCGCCTAACTGACCTGTCGCGACGACACATGACTGGACGTTTGTAATGGGGCCTCTAGTTCCATTTGACCGCATCGCTTGAATGCTAACGCGCAGTTAACGCACTGAAAATTATATTTTATTGTTGGCCCGTATGACGTCATTCTTGCTCATAACACGTCACTGTGGCGCAGAATTTGAAAGTTTTTAAATACTTCTTGCTTTTTTTTCGTTAAAAAACATCTTTTGTGGCTGTAATGGAGCTGAGTGAGATACTGAATCCTAGTTCTTTCAATGTAAACGAAGTTGTATTTTCTCTTCATGGCCCCTTTAAAATTGTGCTAAATGCGGAGCGACATACACTCTCTTCCACTCAACCTGACCGTTTCCAAGGGAATGCTCAGGGGAAAACAACTCAAACATTACACATTCCGCTTCTATCGAGACACAGGAGACAGCTTTGCGACCCTCGTTACCAAAATGTCAGCGTGAGCTGATTGGAAGGGCAAGTTGCTGCATCTGGGACACTGGACTTCGGGTTTCACCCTTGACACCCCTACCATCTGTTTACACCTGTTTCCTAAGCTCGCACTATTTCTTACTCAGTAA
Organism: Haemaphysalis longicornis; assembly: GCF_048455015.1. NCBI lineage: Eukaryota > Metazoa > Arthropoda > Arachnida > Ixodida > Ixodidae > Haemaphysalis > Haemaphysalis longicornis. The sequence continues at coordinate 436,892,783 of NW_027526203.1, read as the reverse complement.
AGGCCTTCTCTCTCTCTCTTTCTCTCTCTTTCTCTCTCTCTCTATCTCTCTCCTTAGCAAAATACAAAAAACAAAACAAAATTACGCCCATCTTCCGCGAGGCAACCCTGGTGTGATGCGACGAATCGGGGGGTTCAATTGGTGTTTCCATTGGGTTATTCTCTAAATCACGTGAAACGTGTTGTGAACGTATATGACGCATTTCCATCACATGTCGGTGTTCTATGCGCGGAAGATGGGCGTAATTGCTTCCATTACGTCTTCATCGGAAGAATCAAGTCAAGCATGAAGTCATCAAGCATAAAGTCACGCGGAGTCGAACGAGAGCGAGCGCTTGACTGAACCGCCGCAGCGCGATACCCGCTTTATATTCACAGCGCTTGAAGGAGAGTAGACAACAGACGAGAGTCACGCATGTGCGCACTTGCGCACACCGCGCGCGCCGGAGCAGTTGTTAACGCAGCGAAGCGCGCGCAAAAACAAGCGCAGCAGCTGTGGTTATGATAATGAGCCGGAGTGAGAGTGTTGCACACAGCTGTCGGAGCGGTCGGAGAGAAGAACGGAGGAGGGATGCGGACGGACGGCGCGACGACGACGCAGGAGGGACATGCCTCAGAGCAAGAGATGCGTCGCATCTAAAAAACAAGGCGTTCAATCAGCCTAAGGCATTATAGAGTAAACACTTCTCGCTCAAACTGGCCAACACTCGCAATCGCGTGGTTTCACGCAAGCATCTTAAGATAATTAAGGGCAGATGGTTTCTGTTTTTGCTGTGCCACGTCTATTAAAAACGTTTGGGGCTGCTCTTACTTTCTTTGGTGACCTTCAGTGCCCAGAAAGCATAAATGGTAAATGGAGCAACTCCGTTCCAAAACGCTCCCTCGGTGCTATCGTGTCTTAAACGTAGATGTTATCTACAACATTTTTTTCGTGTTCCTTCTCAAAGGAACAAACTCTTTACAAAAAGTATCCTAGGAGAAAGTGAAGGTGAGTTTCGATTTTTCTGCAATATCCGACCAAATTGTAGTGGCCCCACCTGGGTCGAATGAACGATAGTCGACTGTAAAATTATGGAAACACATAGAAGCCACTAGGCTGTTTTTTTCTCATTCAACCAAATACCAAGTTTAATATTCGGCAATTTCGATGACTTTGGCCTTAGTTCTCTAAAAAGCTCGCTTTTGCCGTCGTCTCCTTTTGTTCCCTAATCTAGCCGTGAGAGCAACATTCCGTTCACTCTAGCACTGCACTCTGGTAAAACGTCGGCACTTACGGTACAGCTTCGGAGACACACGGACTGGTTGCTGCACGTAGCCCCGGCGTGTGCCGCGTCACATCCTCCAGTTCTCCTTACCGGAACAATGTGAAACTCTACGCGGACAAAAGCCGCTCATGATCAAAACCTTCCACGAGGTATTTCTTGCTCGAAGAAAAGAACCGCCCGCAACACCTTCCTCTGTTTCCCCTCTTATTCCAGGTTGCTTTTCAGGCCACTTTGTGTGCTTTTTTCTGGCTCGCGAAGGATCTTGGAGCATCTCGATGCCTGGCGCACAACAGAGCCGCCACCTCTGAAGCGTGCGCCGTTTTCCACGAGGCTTTTTGTGGCCTGCTGTGTACGCAGCTTCGAGCGTGAGCATTTTTTGTTTGCAAAGGTGAAAGCGTCCATCTGCCGGTGACAACTTGTTCGTCCAATGGCCCAGATCTTGGCCGGCTCCGGCGTTGTGGGCAAACGCGCCAGCTTCGTTTATTTGTCCCCGGACCCAACAGTTGCGGTGGCCCGCGTACGCTGTTTTCACCCGTGCACGCAGACTGTAAACTGCGCTCCGGGAAAACTTGGGATAAACTATTGCAGCGGAAGTTTCTTCCTTTCATTCGTTATTGCGCGGCTGCTGCCTCTTTCGCTGTCTTTTCCTTGCTCGTCCAAGGTTAACAGCGCAGGTGGCAGGCCAGCAAATTGGTTTCAGGCATGGCTTGCCTCACACCGGCTTCCCAAAGAGCGCCGCGACCGTAACGGCGCTGGCAACGTAGCCGAGACGTAGCGGCGTCAAAAGGCTCTTGTCTAGGGGGACGAACTTTAATAGAAGAGGGCAGTCTGGTCGAATCCTGGGAGCCCTAAATAGATAGCTCGATCCCCGCGGACGTCGTGCACGAAGGGTCGCTCGCGGGGAACTTGGCTTAGAAGAAGCCCTCCCGAACCAACGAGGGGGGTGCGAGGTTCGGCGCTCATGCATTTTTGATGACTGGACAAGGAAACTTTAGGACGGCCAGTGCGGATAGTTGAAGCCTGCGCTCATGGGACGAACAAGGACCGAACCAGTGGTCCCTGGCGCATCGGAGGGTGATGGCGCCGCACCGTCTCGAGGCGGCGATGCAGAAGAGGCCTTGACGCGGATCGGATGGGGCGCGGTTGAATACGGCTACCGGCTCCTGTAGCCCCGAACGTATGTTCCATCTGAAATATAACGACCGCTCTGGGCGCCTTGAAACTTTGATGAGAAAACTTAGGCGCGACATCCGCAGAAAGTTTGTAAGGGATAACATCGGCTTGCCTTGTAGCCTAATTCAAAGGACCGGCACCTAGCCATGGGCTCAGTAGTATCTCTATGTCTCTATCTCTACCTCTTGCTTTTCGGCAGTAGCTTTAGAAAGTGACTAAGTCGGCATCTTAGTGCCACCTACCGAATTAGGCGAACAAGATATAATGTGATGAGCGCTTGATGGCTATACGCCGTATACATATATGAAGCCAAAATCATTTGCGACGTGCCAACGAGAGTATAAATCATGTCAGGGTTATCTAATGCATGATCGCTGAATGGAACGACTATGTGAGTGCCACATTACGATAGTTGGCTAGTAAAGTAAATTGATATTAAGGAGTGCATAGATTGAAGACTCTTCCGCCTTTGTTACTATGATAAGCATGTTCGAGTCATTTTTGTATGGTTGAGGAACAACTGTGCATGGACTCATATTTAATGATCTGGGGGTGGCGGACTCATCGACCACCTTCAAACAGAACTGTTAGAAAGCGCTTTTGTCTGTCCAAGAAAATCACTAGCTCAGCCAACCAGCATGCTCAGTCAGCATGCTGCTTTTGTTCATGTCCAGCACCATCAGCAATATACTCCTCCGATTTTCGAGTTCGCAAAGGCAAGTAAAAGGAAGGGGCCAAACTGGGAGAATACAGGGAGAACTGGGAGCCAGTTGGAATCCAAATTGCTGGAATTTTTTTGTCCTTGAAATGGTCAATTTGTGGGTCGGTGCGTTGTCGTAGTTTACTACTCCGCATCGTATTTTAAAGCGAAGCTTTAAATGGCTAGGCGAAAGGAAAATTTAACCCGCCGCGGTAGCTCAGTGGCTAAGGCGTTGTGCTGCTGAGCACGAGGACGCGGGTTCGATTCCCAGCCGCGGTGGCCGCTTTTCTGATTGAGGCGAAAAGCAAAAACGCCTGCGTGTACGATATTTCGGCGCACGTTAAAGATCCCCAGGTGGTCAAGATTAATCCGGAGTCCTCCACTACGGCGCGCCTCATCACCTGCGTTGCGTCGGCGCGTTATTAAACCCTACAAACAAACAATCAAGAAAGAGAAGTATCATGTTGCTACTGGCTCGTCAGCAAACCCTACACCAAACCTATACTCGCTGAATGAGCTAAGCAACTCGCCGCAAGCATATACTTCACAAAAAATTCAAACACCGCTCCGTCTAATGACGACGATGGTTGAAACGCGACGCTTTCTCGCTTGTGATTCAAATGGCGAAGTATCAAAGTCAAAGCAAGAATGAAACTAGTGGACTGGTTGCTGAGGATAGTTAAGTTGAACGAAGACATGCATAAAGAGATTGCCTGTAGTGAATCGAGAAGTTCCCAGACGTTCCTACTCGCGTCGACGACTCTACATCAGCACCGTGTGGCCTTGTGATCGCTGTGGTGGATGGTGAGGAAGGTCTAAAGCTTCACTTTAAAATTGCTCTCCGTGTCGACCGTGCTGGAATGGCGCAATCAGATAGACGTCATCATAGCGCGAGGTACCCAGGTTCGATTCCGACCACGGGAAAGGCTTTCTTCTTGACGCGCTCGTGTAAAGTTGTATTTCCTGTAGTGCGTTTTGCCCTCCGCCGGACGCAATCAGTGAGGCATAGAAGGCTTCACTGTGAAACGTTGCTAAGTGTGTCGATTTTCGCACACCGAAGCGTTCGCGTTTATTTTATCCCAATGGTGCAACGCGGACTTTTCGTGTTCTTCTGCAGCCGCGGTTGCTCTGCCGTGACAGAAGCGCACCGAATCCATTTTCTGCCGCGTCAACGTTTGGCAGACGGCAAGATTCGCTCGGGAGGCGCAGCGCCAGCAGGCTTGAACGCGTTCTCCTGACGCTGCGCCGGCTGGCCGGGATGGGCTTGTGCCGCAGCCATGCAACCGCGACTTATCCTTGTCTATCATAATATAAAGAGTGTGACACAAATATCGTCGTCGTCATGCATTCCCCGTCATCAAGGGTGGTAAATGCGCTGCCCCCGCGCACGGAGTCCCCCGCGTGCTAGAACAGCCTAATCAGCACGCACGGACAAAGACCACCTAATTGAGAAGCAGCCGAGGCAGCGCGCGATAAGCCGCGCTTCACGCTGTCGCCGCATTAAGGATCAAAATCGCGATTTGCGGGAAAACATCGAGGCAGGGAAACGGCGTGCCTTTATTGCTTGTCGTGATGCTCAAGCTTTAGCGACGGCCTTGTTGCAGCGAGCAGCTTCGTGGCCTGCGGTTTCAAGCGCAAAAGAGCTGATTTTTAACGTTTCTGAAGCAACGTTTTGTTTTTTGTTTTGTTTTGTTTTGTTGTTTGTTTTTAACTTTGCGGCTTTCCAAATTTAAGCTTTTCTGTTCGTGGCACATTATCAACGCTCGCTTGCGGAGTTGGAGGCATAATCCTTTTTCGGGGGGGGGGGGGGGGGGAGCGTGATTATGCACGCAAATGCGATTAACATCGTATCTTTGTATCTCTGGTGGTGGGTACTTAATACGTGGCGTTAGCACACCTGACAACACGGGATGGCCAGCCCTTCACTTCCAGCGGTAAAGCAGGGGTATCGAAAAACTGCTAGCACGCAAGTGGTACTGCGCGTGCGTAGTTTGCACAGGGTAATTTAAGACTGCAATTAATTGCGCTTTCTTCTGTAACGTTTCGCACTCAAGCTGAACCCCATACGCCCAGAAGCTCGGCAGTATCTGCCCAGCCGTTCGGAAAAAGTACCAAGCCAGGAGTGGCAAGTGCAAGGCAGTTAATTTCTCTACAACCTGAGTACTCAAATTCGTTCAGTGGTAAATTAAAAGGGTCATGAAGACAAAACACAAGCTTGGTTCATTCAATGATTGCCTCGTTAGAATCGTACTGACACCACTTTTAACGTAAACTTCGCTCAGATAAGCTATATAATTAGGAAAAGGGGGAATGGCCATGAGACCCACTCGCTCGTTTCCCGCATCAGTACCTATGATGTCATACCAGCTAGTTCTGCAATTGGCGAAGGCCGGCAAAAGCAAACGCAAATTAGGCAGAGCTTATAAGCTTGCCGAACGAGCTATTTGCGCTTGAATGTAGGGCACATTCTTTTTAAGGCAGTAAGAATGGTGGGACAAACAGTGGAAGTTACGTAAGCACACGTAAACATAGAAGTACCGATGCGTACTGCTGTTGGTACTGCGCGCATTATGCTTGGTTTAGCTGCATATGACTGCGGGGCTCTGGGTTAGTCTCAGACGGCACAGGCCGATTGACGCAAGCGACGGTGTCTTACGTGACCATATTTGTCGAGCGAACACTATGTTTCACGAAAGGATTATTTTCTCCCTGAACAAAAACAAGCCAGGTTCAAATACGGTCAAAAACAAACCAGCGGCAGAAAACGGCTTGCCACGGTACGGCGGCGCTATCTAGGTTCACTAACGGTAAACAAGGGTTCGCAACCGGCTGCAGAGCGGTCGGTTCCTGTGATGTCATTGCAGACCACGAAAACAAACGATTTATGGGGAAAATCAAAATTTTAACTTAAATTGATTCATTTCTCAGTGAATAAAATATCGTTTTCATCCTAAAAGCGCTGGGGACACTATGAAACCCGAAATCGTTCGAATAAAACAAACTTGTATTTTGTCTTCATGGCCCCTTTAAGGTCTTCATGGTCTTCTTTTTGTCTTCTTCTACGGTCTTCTTTTTGTCTTCATGTCATGGCCCCACCGTAACACACACACACACACACACACACACACACACACACACACACACACACACACACACACACACACACACACACACACACACACACACACACACACACACACACACACACACACACACACACACACACACACACACACACACACACACACACACACACACACACACACACACACACACACACACACACACACACACACACACACACACACACACACACACACACACACACACACACACACACACACACACACACACACACACACACACACACACACACACACACACACACACACACACACACACACACACACACACGCACGCACGCACGCGCGCGCGCGCGCGCGCACGCACGCACGCACGCACGCACGCACGCACGCACGCACGCACGCACGCACGCACGCACGCACACACACACACACACACACACACACACACACACACACACACACACACACACACACACACACACACACACACACACACACACACACACACACACACACACACACACACACACACACACACACACACACACACACACACACACACACACACACACACACACACACACACACACACACACACACACACACACACACACACACACACACACACACACACACACACACACACACACACACACACACACACACACACACACACACACACACACACACACACACACACACACACACACACACACACACACACACACACACACACACACACACACACACACACACACACACACACACACACACACACACACACACACACACACACACACACACACACACACACACACACACACACACACACACACACACACACACACACACACACACACACACACACACACACACACACACACACACACACACACACACACACACACACACACACACACACACACACACACACACACACACACACACACACACACACACACACACACACACACACACACACACACACACACACACACACACACACACACACACACACACACACACACACACACACACACACACACACACACACACACACACACACACACACACACACACACACACACACACACACACACACACACACACACACACACACACACACACACACACACACACACACACACACACACACACACACACACACACACACACACACACACACACACACACACACACACACACACACACACACACACACACACACACACACACACACACACACACACACACACACACACACACACACACACACACACACACGCGCGCGCGCGCACGCACGCACAGAGGCACACGGATTGAACTAGCTTTATTTAAACCTACCGACTTTAATCTACCGGTGCGGGCAACTTGCTTATGCACTTTAGTGGCCCTTTATTAGCCGTCGAGCGCTCGTTCGTGGTGGTTGAAAATTGTATTGGGGTGCCCCAGTAAATTGAAATTTAGGTGCTCACAATAATGACATACCGTTGATGGCTGTTAGTCGATCCAAATCTGCTCCCTGTCCTATCGTACAAATTGTACGCCTCCGTAGCCCGAAGCATTGCCCACGTTGCTAGGGGGATTCACCCTTTGCCCTCGGTTAGAGGGTATTCGCTAAACCCGACTGTTTTTGCTGGCCCCTCGGCAGCTTGCCTCCGCCCTCTTTCTCGCCTGAAGGGCTTTGCAGTGCCTCCACCGGGGCCGGAACCGCAAAGCGCCGTCTCATTGTGTGTCCGCTACCCAGTGAAGGGCGCCGTGCTCTTCTCTGTGGCCTCGGAGCCCAGCATGCTCCAGCGGCTGATTGCGCTTTGTTATCCTTTCGAGGCGGGAGCTTTGAAACTCGCGCTTTCAACTTCTCCTAGCTTTCCTGCCCGGTAGGGAGCTCTTTGCTCCATTTTAGCCACCACAGGCCACTTCCACTCGTTGTTTCTTTTCCCCCCTTCTCCCCTTCCGTTCTGCGGCTTTGGCCCCGCCCCCTCCTTCCCGCCTCGTTTCCTTCAACTCAACCTTACCCAATTTATCCCGTCTACTGTCTCGGAACACCGCTGGCTCCTGATTCCTTTCGTACGTAATAATCCCTCTGCGCTCATACTTTTCTTTGGGGAAAATTGGTTAGTCAGTATTAGTAAAAAAAAAACTCAAAATTATTAACATTAAAATTTCAACTTTACAGCGTTGCATCCCTCAAAACCGCAGCATCTCCCCTAGCATTTTCATGTTCACGTTTGAGAAGGACACACGCTTGGACGAAAGACTACAGTGTCTACAAAGGGACCAAAGTGTGTGCGCGGCCCCGCTCCTATCCCCTCTTTTTCGCCTGCCCTCTCTTTCATTCCCTGAACACCTCTTCCCCAGTGTCGAGTAACAATCCGGGCTTTAAGCCTGGATAACCTCTCGGTCTTTTCGTTCGTTTTTCTCCTCCTCCTCCTCCTTCTCCTTGAGGTGCTTAAAGCAGACAGAAGTGGTACCAACACGTATATTTTGCGTTTATAACTTTATCTCTACCAATGTACCAGTAACTAAAATAACGCATTCTCTCCCCTCGTATGCTGCAACCGGCGAAGTTTTGAGTTACGTGGTACTTGCATGGCACAGGTATTATATTAACCTGTGCAATACGTGCAAGTTCAGCATTCAGTGTCCTTCTATCCGCCTATCATTATTTTAAAAAGCCAATGAACTGATGGCACTTCCTAAATGTCTTCCATCAATATCACACTCGTGCGCTCGTAGATTCTTGCCTAGCTCTAAATCGTATCATACCATTTAATCACCGGTGTTTGATAAACAAAGTCGTGCCTTGCGGTGAAGTTACTTTTTTTGCGAAGTAGTTTTCAGAACCAAGACTGCATGCAGCTAACTCCAGAGGTGTCTTCCCCTGTGGCACGCCGCAGTAGAACACGGTGATGAGTAACAGAATGGATCGATGGTGGCATGCGTGACAGATGGGTGTTTAATGTCATACAACATGGCCGTGGTTGGGTGCGACTTTGTGTAACGTTTAGGACTACCTTTTTCCCGATGCAGCGAGTTGCTTAAGGGTGGGCCTGTCGTGATGCATCGGGGAATAGGCGAGTCCTTAATCGATAAATCGATGCGCCAATCGCTTCGTCGATTTATGCTAGCCGCAAGATTGATCGGTCCTGTGCTCGCCTTTGTCAACGCAAGACGAGCGCCTCTTCTCGCGTCGTCGCGCATCGCTCATCGAACCGCGGCGGACGCGTACGGTTCTTCGTAGCGACTCCTCCCGCATCCGATGGCATGCCCATCTCGGTACAAACGACGGCACCTACGCAAGAATGTCCGGAGAATTCCGCGGTACTCGGTCTCTCTCGTCAAACTATGCTTTAGATGGGACTTGTAGTCCCGACGTGTTGCACGTCGGCCATTGAAAGGCAAAGATATTGTGCTGGGACCTTGATGTAACGACCAAATCGGAGAGCCTGACGTAATCTCGTGCGTGTGAAGATATTTTACGCGACATCTATGGGATGAAATTTGACCCCAAGATTCTGACGTCTTTTGATCTTATAAATGAAATATAATCGAACCAAAGTATTTGATTTTTATCAGAAGAGAAAGAAATGGACGCTAATTGACGATGCGTAGCATTTCCGTTTATTGTCTACAATTCAGGAGTAACTGTCTAAAAAAGATAGACTGAAACAAATAACATCTTCACACAAGCCTGGAAGCCAGAACAAAACAACACAAAGGCAGAAATCGAATGCACGCGCGCACGCACGCACGCACTTACATGCTTTGTATTACTATTCCTACCGGCGTCCGCACTGGTAGGAATAGTAATACAAAGCATGTATGTGCACATATAGAAAAAATTTATATGCCAAATATTATATATATATATATATATATCAGGGTGTTGAACCGAAAAAAAATACCGGTCGGGTTACGGTTCGGGTTCGGGAGCTTGAACCGGTTCGCGAACCGGTTCGATGAGTTGAATTATCACTGGAATTAGAAAAAAAAAAACGTGTAGTAGTTTAAAATTACAGTCAAATCCAAGCACAAACAAAAATTAAAAATGCTGCTGTTCCCCAAGGGCAGGGGCGCAATTGCAAAGCAAACTTTAAACAATTACGAGATATTAGAAAAACAGATGAAGTGGCGACGATTTACCACCTACTTTGTCGCCCGGACTTAATGTTAGATGCGACGCATCTCTTGCTCTGAGGCATGTCCCTCCTGCGTCGGCGTTGTCCGGCGTCCGCACGCCAGCTGCGCATGCGCGACTCTCCTCCCGTCTTCTCTCCGACAGCTGTGCGCGCAACGCTCTCACTCCGCCTCATTATCATAAACAACAGCTGTGTGCGCGCGCTTCGCTCGCTTCGCTCCGCTCCCGTCGCGCAAGCGTGCGCATGCGCGACTCTCCTCCGTTGTCTCCTCTCCTTGAGGCGCTGTGAATATAAAGCGGGTATCGCGCTGCGGCGGTTCAGTCAGCGCTCGATCTCGTTCGACTTCGCGTCACTTTGCTTGACGATTGCGTGCTTGACTTGATTCTTCCGATCAAGACGTCATGGAAGCGACGGTCCCTTCATGAAAACTAAAATTACGCCGATCTTCCCGCGTATGAGAACACCCTCATGTGATGGAATGCATCATACGCGTTCACAACACGTTTCACCCGATTTAGAGAATCAACCCAATGGAAACGCCAAATGAACCCCCCGATGCGTCGCATCACACCAGGGTCCCCTCGCGGGAAGATGGGCGTAATTTTTGTCCTAGCGACTATTCATAAAGCCACCGCCAAGATATATGACGGTGGGATATATTTTCTTCCCTTTCCTTTTTTGTTGAAATCGCAATCGTCGCTATGGAATCGCCCATCACGCTAACTTTGAAGCCTTAAATTTAGTCGTGCGTACTGGCGAGTTCAAATACCAGCGCTTAATAGCAATGGCGCACAGTTTTTTTTATATTTATAACAAAACAGAAAAATCCTACAACAGACACATAAATACTACCAATGAATTACATTATTTGGTCATCCAGAATAATTTGTTAGATGTCACCTTATCGAATGTGTTAGCCACACTTTTGTTAAAAGTAAGCTTTAATTAACGCTCAGTCACTACATCATTGCTCTGACCACTGCAATTGCTTTTGCGATAGCTATACCGGATGTGTGCACCACAGTCAGTATGTCATCGTACCGCCTGACGCCCGGCCACCGTTCCGTGTGCTGCATTGCGGAATCTTATAACAAATTATGCTGTTACAAAATGGAAGGGAAAGTTGATGCGCGGAGCGTGGGATGGGACTTTTTTGGGTAGACGCTCTTTAATTCGTCCACAGCAGCACTCCCCCCCCCCCCTCGGAACGAGTAGCAGTAGAATGTAGCGAGTTTGGCAGTCAGTACAAGTGCACCTTCGGAAAAAAAAGCAGATCAGAAAGAGACAAAACTGCAGAACAAGCAGGAAAGATGATTGCTGGGCGAATGAGACAGTGTGAGGTGCCGGCCTGCCTTTCTGCACGTATCATCTGCTTTATTAGTGTGTCTGCTTCCAAGACAAGGTCGAGGGCTGCAGTTTCTTGCCAAGGAATTAAGTGCACACCTGACATATCTGCTGTTGTTTGTATCTGTAAAAAACGGAACTTGTCTTTGTTGTCTGTAAAAAAACGGAACTTGTACTGTCCTCAAAAACTGACCACGGAATTCACTTCCTTCGCATTGATGACACGTTTGGTTGTGAAAGACAGGGCAAAGAAAAGTATCGAGCAATATCCACGTTTTGGTGCTTTTTTTTTACATATTCGGTTTTACTTACTTTTTGCTTAATATTTTAAAACAACGTGACACGCCTTTTCATTTTTGTTGTTTTCCGTGTAAACACATTTAAAAAAAACTGGCGAATTTGATGCCCCGTGCTATATCTCTGCTCCGAGACGCAGCTTATGCTGCAGGCCGGCAGACTTATTTTAACCAGCTGGTGATATTAAACGTGGATCGAAATCTCGATACACGGACGTTTTCGATTTCCATCCACTTCAGAAAAAATGGTCGTGGGGAAGGGAGATCGAGGCCACTTGTGGTCAGCAGCAAACGGCTTAGCCACTGAGCAGCTCCTGCGGTCACACTTGTCAAGTATTAACAATACGCAGGTGTCGGACTTTTTAAACAAATTATGAAATACAAAAAGTTCGCACACATCGGGTGTGGGATTTCGCTGTTGCGCAGTGGAGCACTCCTGCAGCCTGATTGCTCCAATAAAGTCGCAGCTAGGGAAGGGCAAAGTCGTGTTATATCCCCTGTATGCTGCCGAGAATGACATTTCGTTTGGTCAACTTGCACAACGCTCGCGCTTCCAGCATCAACAGACCATTGCTACATTGGTGGTCATGTATTTCCCCTGTTGTTACATAGAGCGTGATAGTGTTCAATTGTCTGGAGGGGAAAGTGCGCGAGCGGGTGCGATGTTGACGGTGCGCGAAAGAAAAAACGGCCTGAATTGCATTGACTGTGCAATATCAACAACGGAGGGTCGAACCGTTTCGGCATGAACCGGTAACCGCTATTTCTTTTATCAGTTCTGTTCCGGTTATATATATATATATATATATATATATATATATATATATATATATATATATATATATATATATATATATATATATATATATATATATATATATATATATATATATATATATATATGTGTGTGTGTGTGTGTGTGTGTGTGTCGAACCGAAACAATACCGTTTCGGTTACGGTTCGGCTTCGGGTAAATTCATTGCGTTCCGGTTCGGTTCCAGTTCGACTAAATCACAAACTGTAGCGGTTCGCTACAGTTTGTTAAGTGAGCTAAATTATTAGCGAACTGCAAAAAAAAAGCTCTGCAGTTTATAGCGATCATGAAAACTAGATACAAATCTGGTAAATTCAAAATATTACTTTTTCCCAATAAACGTAGAACAACTTCATTAAAATCAACAGTGAGGAATTAGGCCAAGTATTTAAAAAGAAACGCATGAAGAAGTGGCGATTTACCAGCTACTTTTCCGCCCAGCCCCTATGTTGTCCCAGGGACCACTTAAAACCAACAAGGGTCATGTAACTGTCTGCAGGATACACTTACTACCGCTTCCTTTTTTGTTGTTGTTGAAAAGGGCAATCCTCTCTGTGTAATGAAGCTGAACGTGAAACCCCTAGAGTAAGACATGATTACCATCGAGTACCCTCCGTACATTAGCAGGAGGCGTGTTTAAATTTCAGCGTCGTACTTGTTTTGATCAGTTGTAGCGTAAGAAAATCCTTGAGCACATAGGAAAATGCTACCTATGAATTCGATTGTTCGGCCACTTAGGATAATTTGTTAGCATTCACCGACTAGAGGGTATCAGTCAAACGTTTGTTAAAAATAAGCTTTAGGGAACGCCAAGTCACTCATTATTACTTTGATTACTGGGATGCGTTTTGAGATAGGTATTACGGATGTGTGCCTCACTACGAACACTAATCCCTTACTCCTGACCATCGCCCCCATTCCTTGCACTATTCTGCAGAATCTTATGACAGATTATGCGATTACATAACGAAGGGTGATTAGGCTGTCGTTGTTGTTGTGGTTTTAGGGAAAGGGAAAGGAAAGGAAGTGCACTAGGATATTTTAAACATCAGCAGGGAGTTCAACTGTATACAAACCCCGGGCGACGGAGGGGGAGTAGAGGCTAAAGGGAGAAGGGGAGTAAGGGGAGGGACTCGTGAAGCATGAGATGGAGCTCTTTTGAGGAGGCGCTATTTAATTTGTCAACGGCAGTATCCACCCCCCCCCCCCCTCCCCGGAACTAGTAGCAGTAGCAGCATGGTAGGGATTTAAACTAGTCAATGGAGCGCATAGCCGAAAATAGATCATTTCTGAAATGGCAAAACAGCAGAAAAAGCGGAAAGTGATATTTATTAGCGCTGGGCAAATGGAATGATGCGGGACCTACTTGCCTTTCTGCGTGTGTCGTCTACTTTTTAGTGCTGTTTTTTACACAAGAAGAAATACGTAGCACCTGCAAGGTCGTGGGATAACGTTTCTTGGAAAAAGAGAGAGTGCGTACCCCGGCCACGCTAAAAGTTTTTTTTGCTATATCTGTTATCTGTATTTGGATCCGTTAAAAACGCAAAGTTGTTCGCTCTACGCGTGCTAAGAAACTGATTATTAGTGTTGCGGAATGGGCATCCCCATCCCGTTTGAATTCCATTCCGAGGAATAGGGTTTGTCGCGATTCCATTCCTCTCAATTCTCCGGAATGACAGAAGTGAGCCTATTCTCCCTCCTGAAATGGACGGTCAGTTCAATTCCATTAATTTAATTCCTCATCGTAAGAACTGCCCCAGGTGCTTTTGAGTTACCGAGGGACGCAATATGAATCTGACGTTATCGTACGTGTTGGAAACTGCAAAAGTATGCAAAATGTGTCACCTGTCACCGAAGTTTGGAGGTGGTAGCAGCTTGGTTACAAATCTCGTGCAGAACAACCACCCCTCTTATGCAAAAATCTACCATCTCTCATTCTTCTCATCCTACTCCTCCAATCATGTAGTGCGCAAAAACATTGCCTGCGAAACGTTTACTAACAGTCGGCCGTGACAGCAATATACTGTACATACATCTTCGAAGCTGGTCCTAAGCCTCGTTTTAAGTTCATCGCAGCTCTTCTCGATTCTCTTCATTAACATCCGCCGAGTCAAGGACATCGGTTTTGGGGCCAGCGAATGCACTAACTTTACAAAAAAAAAAGGCTCTTCCAGAGTGCATAACGCGTGAGATCCCTTCACCACGAACTGGGCTACGACATCGCCATACTTCTCTTGCGATATATGGTGACCGCTTGCCGAAGTGTCAATACACAATTGCTTTAACGGCGGCTGGTCCGCGGCGGAAGCTGTGGCTTCACTCGGTCGTCGCTTCAAAACAGAGGCTTCAGTTCTTGAGACGTACTCGAGGAATGGAAATTCTGCAACAATAAAACGAAAGACAGTACTGGTCAAATATAGGCACGCGTAAAATCGGGAATGTTATTGGTGGTTGTATTAGTGTAAACTAATACAGTAGTTGCTACCTGCGATGTCTGTACGCCTAAAACACATGCATTGCGAAAGTTCAAAATGTGGTCACCTTCACGTGTTTTATCAACTTGGAATAACTTGTTGGCGACGCGCTAATCTCCTTAAGCTTAGGCAAGCAGAAAAATCATTTGAGATGATGCAGCCATTGTCTTTAACCACTTTCGCCTAGGCCACGGAGACGTCACTGGCGGCATCACTGCTAGCTTGTCGGTCGCCGACTGACTGCTCAAGAGTTATTGAAACTCCTTATATAAAAAAGATGATGGACACGTCGTACTTAAAACCGTCGTGAACTTAAAACTGTCGTGAACTTAAAAACCACACACTTGAATCAAAAGTACCAAGAGCAGGTAATTGACGACCCGATTACACGAGTTAACCGATTGAACTGCACCCAAATTCTCCGTAAATTATCTCCGAACCCTAATCCGCAAACAAACCTTGTTTTGACACATTCAGCCTAAGCTGCGAAAGTTGCATCAATACTCAGAAAGCATCACAATATATTTGTTCTGAGTGAACGCCAAAAAAAGAATATTTCCCGAGCCGCCACGCGTTGTTTGTAGACGCAGCAAGAATCTGGGCGACTTTCTATCTAAATACAGCATCAGCCGACCGCAAACTACTGGTTGACTGCCCTGTAACAAACCATGGTGTAAGGTATGCCCGCTAATGACAACCCCGCTGCGCGCCGCCAGCACAGCTTCAAACTATTATGTTAATGTAAAAGTTAACTTTAACTGCGACTCCGCCAGCGTTATATACCTTCTGGAATTCACCCTCTGCGGCAAACAATACAACGGTCAGACTGAAACACCCTTCCGTTTGAGGTTTAATAATCACCGCTCTCATGCAAAAACCTGCCCCTCTTTGCCTATATCAAGGCATGTGAACACTCCTGGTCATTCTTTTGAACAGCTGAAGGCCAGAATTCTCGAATCTAGTTTTAAAACCCATCACGAACGCGAGGTCCAAGAGTCCTACCTTATGTATGAATTTAGGTCGGCCTCGTTTGGCATCAATGAAAGTTATGGCAAGCTTACCTGTCTTTCCTCCGATTGAAACTTTGGCCCTCCCCTTCTCCTCCCCCTTATTCATATGCCGGAATTCTGGATCTGTTAGAATAGTGTTATGCGCTTTTATTTATTTCCTTCCGCCTATAATTATGTCCCATCATTTGGCGACAACCAGTAGCCGACTTTAGTTTGCGCGTAGCAATGTGTTCCTCAGCATAGTGGCTTTACTAACCAAATCTTACCAGTCAGCCTAGACATTACGCCCTGGGTAGAAGGCTGCGGTACCATTGTTAGCTTTGAGTCGTTAAGAACTAGGTTTAAACAAGTCACATTCTAAAACTCTGCCACCCCTTCCCCTGACAAAGCATGTTAACCTTTCTGAAAACTCTTTTGACCAACTCTAAGCTACGAAATTAAAATCTAGGTTCCGCTCTCACCACGATCGACTTCAAATCCGCGTCCTCAAGTATTATTGAGAGTTTGGGAAAATTGTCGTCTTTGCTGGGTACCTAAACAATTACACTTCCTTTTTTTCGGTTTTAATCGGCATACTGAACACCTGTCGGCCACCCCATGTTCCCCCTTTGTTCTTTTCTTTGTTCTTTTCTTTCTTCTTTTTTTAAAGCAAAGCTTTCTAGCTCTACCAGCGAACGGTTCTTTCGTGCCGTTCGGGACAACAAACTTCTTCACTCAGGGAGCACACTAGAGATGGCGCGGCGAACTTACCCAGCGTTCCCCGCGCGGAAGTGCCTGCTCGCCGCCGGCGGCATCGGCGGTACGGCTTTGTCGTCTGCTTTAGCGACGGTTGTTTTGGGCCTGTTTTGCTGCAGCTTCGCGTCCATTGCGCGGTGCCTTCGAACGGCTTAACTTGTTCGACAGCACATCCAGGGTAACCCGCACCCGACGAAATTAAGTGGTCGTACGGCAAACATACGATAAGGATTAGTTTTCAGGGAGGAAAAACAAAATGTACAAACCACATAGATACATCTGGCCGCTAGAGAAACTCTACCTTTTGCGCACTGCTTGCCACGAATGGGACTCCGTTTTCTAAATTGGTGATTACCAATTCGGTTGTGTTTTAAGAAGTATTGCAAAAGGCAAAAGTAGCAACTGGTTCTGACAAATAGCGATTATAAAAGTTCCCTCAGCTTTCTGGCATTTCTCAAGTTTACTAAACTAACTAGTTTTAATCGGCATAAATAGGAATCACCAAGCTCACATGCCGACTTGTTTCGATGTCAGCGCTTGGGTTGCGCGGTGGTGCAGCCCCGAGCTAGCACATCAGGATGGTTAGGTTCCGCTGTCTCACCCTTCTAAAGACGCTCCTCACCGTTTTCTTTTCGCCGACGCACGGCCGGGCTACAGCGGCGGCATCCGCCGCTCTAGCCCTGCCGTGGCCGACGCTGCTGCTGCGTTCGGGACGCCGTCACCGCGAATTCCAGGCAACGGCTAGCAGAATCTCTGGTTTCACTCTTTGTAAAGACACGTGTGTGAATTCAAGTGACGTCGCGTGGAAAATTGTTGTGAGTGTCGTTTAAAGCTTTGCTTTCCAACCACGTACCTTCACAGCGTGGATTGGAGCCAATTTTTTCAGAAACCTTATATTGTGCTATGTGTATATGACTTGGAATTTTGGGCCAACCCCCGCCCCCCCCCCCACCCCCCCCCCACCCCCCCCCCCCACCCCCCCCCCCTTCCTTCCCTCATGTTATCATTATTTCGTATGCTCGGCTCTCAACTACACCTTTAAACGCACTCTTGATTGAGCTATGGTGAAATTGCGTATGCGTGCTCGTTTCACATTCGCCTGCCCATACACGCCCAAATATTCCCTTTTCAATTCAATTGCATTTATTGTACCTGCACCGTCGGCCATTTTACGTGTTGTCTCATGCTATACGAAAAATAGAGGCAAGCACGCAATCGCTTTGTCGTTTCACGTTACAGCTCTGTACGGAGACGACTCAGTCATCTACATGGGGGTTTTTTTGTCACTTCAAGGCAAAGCCGAATCACTAGCGAACTCTCCTGAAGTGACTACTGGGGCGACGTGTTCAGGTTGCGCTGTGTGGTTTGGTGCTAATGATTTCATTGCCACGGTCGCGGTGTGTGCGTAACCGCCTTGTTTCGAAAGCAATGACACAAAAGGGGGAAAAAGTCCGGCAGCACATCGCGCATTCCGGACGCGGGTGAGCGCTGTCTGCGTTTCGCCAAGCAGACCCGACGCATTGCCGCGCACCGGAGGGCATTGCGTTTTCTTTGTGCCGCTTTTGTCCTCCAGGACCTGTGATAACGGGGAGGGAGCTCTGGACGGCCGAGGGAACTGGCCGAGACCTCCTTTGAGTCGCGCTGAGAGGAGGCCGGACTAATGAAGACGCCCGCCTCGGGGCCCGAGGGCGAGAGGGCAGGACTTGCGTAAGAGGGGCGAAGAGATTTGCGCCAGACAGGAAGCTCGAAGGCAACGAAGCCGGGGTTGCTTTTCGAGACGATGATGTCACCTGGACGTTAAGATAGCTAAGGGGACCTGGTAGCGACCATTAAGACCTGGTCACAGTGAAAGGAGCTGGAAAGACTCAGAGCGTGTTCAGCCTCGTGGAGCGTATGAGAGTGTGTGGACACTGTGGAGAAAGGAAAGAAAAATCCAATTCGGCATGTCCTTGACATCTTCAGAGAGCAACTTCTACAATGCACTGACGAGAAATCGTCAAGAACGCACAGAAAACTTTAGTGCTTCTTTAATTGCCTGTTTAGTTAGTCTTGTAAGCATTTCAGTGCACTGTTATTATTTGTTGAGTTAGGTGAAACTCTAACTAGAAGCGGGCTCAAAGTTGCTCATACCTGCAGAGAGACAAAGCTAGGAGCCACTCACTCACAAAAATATTCGCAAGAAGGAAGGTCAGACGTGTTGTTCATTAACCTCGAATTTATTGGCTGTTACGCAAACCCTATTCGATGCTCACAAAAAAAAAGGAATGAAACGAATACTTAGGTTGTCGATCGAGTGTACGTCTGGTTGCTCAATATTTCCTATGATTTGTAGTGTACCTTCTGCATACGATTTCAGCCAAAAATGAAAAAATATCAGACAGTGTTTTGGGACTAATCAATTAATTATCGTTTAGAGCCACCCCGCGTTTGCCGCGTGTGTACAGTGCGGTCCACTGTTAACGGGAAACGGTGAGGGCGTGGCCGCCGCGCTCCGCGCTGACGTCGAGAAATGGCGAGAATCGGAGACAGCCGGCACATGCGCACTGACGGCTCCTCCCGCCTCATGCGGTCAGTAGCTTCTCCCGCGTCATGCAGTTAGTGCGCGTGTGAAGGCTGTCTCCGATTCCCGCCACTTCTAGACGTCGGCGCTTCGTGGAGCGCGCCGGCCACGCGCTCGTCGTTTCCCTTAACAGTGAACCGCACTGTACATTGTATTCTAACCGTACGCTGTTCACCTTTGAAATTGCATTTTTTTTTCCCTTTACAGCATTCTACTCAATGCTCTCAAAACCAAGCCAAATATTTCTAACAATGATGGCATTTTCTGGGCTACGTAAACGCCGGAATTTGAGCCTGTCTGTTAGACAAAAACGGAAAATAAATTTAACAGCCTGAAAATCTATTTCAGCTGAGTCGCACAGGGGAAGATTTGTGGGTGTGCCCTAGAAGGGAAGGAGGGAATTGCTGCAGGAATGATGATGATGATGATGATGATGCAGTAGGTGGTAATAATAATAATAATAATCAATCAATCAATCAATCAATCAATCAATCAACCTTTATTTTCGGTGCCCAGGAACAACCCTAGGGTCTTGGTACTGGTACACCATACAAAAAAAAACACTACAATTAAGACAAGACAACATACACAAACTATATGTATGACATAAACAATAAAGTAAAAATAGTTACAGAAATCTTAGAAAGCAAAAAAGGAAAAAAAAAAAAAGAACAGACAGTCAAAAAAGAAAAGGCAGGCTTAGTGTTGCAAGCCATGCCACTCGGCCAGCAAAACGTTCAGTAGATGTGAAAAATAGGAACTATACAAGCAAATATTGAATCAACATGACATAGAGTATACGTATATAGCCAAGGTTTTCTAACAACATATTAGGAAGTTCCAAAAAAAAAAAGGGGGAAAAGCTTCAGCATTACCAACACTGACACTAAAAACGTACAAATATTCAAGCAACACAAAACAAGAAAAAGTGAAAAGCAAGCAAGAACAGTTTGCACATAATACATAGGGTACATAAATTTGGAATGACATAAAGGACTTAAGCTACAACAGTTTTCAACTCATTAGAGAACAAAGTAAAGGAGCTCTGGAATATATCAAGCCGAACGGAATATTCATTATATGCACATTGTATTCGGCAGATGGACGAGCGTCGGCTATTTAAAGCAACTGGTCTGAAAGCTGGAAATTTTCTGAAAAGTTTATTTGGCAAATTGACATTGATAAGTGTAACCAAATCGTCACACAAAATATTACCATGAAGAAGTTTATAGAGAAAGATAATATCAGCTCGCATTCGTCGACACCGAAGGGAAGGAATGCTTTTCAGAAGAGACATGATGCCGTTTGCGTCGTCTTGCACATGAAGGAAGCGGTGCTTAAAGATAGAAAGGAACTTATTTTGAACCCTTTCGATACGGTCACTATTGGACTTGCAAGTTCCATTCCAGACAACAGACCCGTATTCAAGAAGAGGTAAGCAGAGAGCCGAATACAACTTTAAGAAAGGAAGCGGACCTTTAAACTCTCTAGAATACCTGCAAACAGCACCCAGACAACGAAGAGACCGACGGGTAATTTGTGCAATGTGGGAAGAGAAAGTCAGAGAAGAATCAAACAGTACTCCCAAGTCCCGAATTTCGGTCACCCTCGGCAGTGTGGTGCCTGCAATTTCATAAGGGTATTGCAGTTGTTGAGTTTTTCTACTATAGGAGACAACTTTAGTTTTTGAAGGGTTCAAAATAAGGTCGTTTTTGGTGCACCAACGATGGAATGACACAATATCAACCTGAAGAGAATTACAGTCCTGAACACTACGCACTTCTCTAAAGATTTTTATATCATCAGCGTACAACAAAAAAGAAGAATTTTGAATGGCAGAAGCAACATCGTTAATGAAAATGGAAAAAAGAAGGGGACCCAGGACGGAGCCTTGGGGTACACCACTGGTTGCTTTGTACCTAAATGATGTTTGACCGTTAACACTTACATAGCAATATCGCTCCTTGAGATAACAACGTATAAGACCCACCAAAGAAGCGTGTACATCTAACAGAGTGAGCTTTGCAAGCAATAACGAGTGGTTGACAACATCAAAGGCTTTGCTCATGTCACAGTAGACCACATCCAGTTGGCTTCTACCAACGATTGCTGGGACAGCCTTCTCCATGAAGCATACAAGGTTCGTGGAAGTTGAACGACCACGCATAAATCCATGTTGATTAGGAATGAGGACATGTTTAAATGAGAAAGACAAGACCGTATGAAGAGATAACTCGAAAATTTTAGAGGCAGAACAAAGCAGCGAGACAGGCCTATAGTTTATAGCATCAGTTTTTAGGCCTGACTTGAAAACAGGGAATACGCGAGAGATTTTCCATGAGCGAGGAAACGTTCCCGACCGGAGACAGTTATTAAATATTGAAGTGAACACAGGAACAAATATATTTGCATATGTTTTTAGGATTGCAGCAGGAATACCATCTGGCCCACAAGAAAGCGAGGGCTTGAGCCGCTTGATGCTGGTCCGAATGATGTTCTCGTCCAGTTGTAAACAACCGGAGTTCTCGCCCTGGTGACAAGGGGCGCTGCTGTTGTCACTACCACCGCTAATCCCAAAAAAAGAAGAAAATTTACGAGCAAAGCAGTCGGCCACCTTGACAACCTCATCGCCGTTGGAGTCTAGAAGACGAATAGAATCGTTAGTTGTACTAGATCTAGAATGAATGTATTTCCAGAAGGCTCCCGGTTGGTGAGTTGCTTTAGTTTCTACCGACGCCAGGTACGAAGTATGATCACGTTTGTGCAATATTTTACATAGGGCACGTAGGCGCCGGAATTCCTGAGCAAACTGGTTGGCACCAGAGCGCTTCATCTTTCTGTGCGCACGTTCCTTGAGTTTCAGGGCATCCCGCAATTCAGAAGAAAACCAGTGTGGAAACTTGAACCTCCTCGGTAAATATTGCGGGATGTATTCCTTCATACCCGAAAGCACAATCTCTGTGAAACGGTCGACTTGTTCATTGACATCAGTGTGGTCAATGACGGTCGACCAAGGGGCAGCGGAAAAATAGCCATACAGCCCAGCATAATCTCCCCTGGCGAAAGCGTAATGAGGTTGCGTGTTGTTGGAATTTACGGAACGGTGGAGCAATGAAGGGAGGCAACAGGAAATAGAAAGAGGAGGATGAAATCTGTCCGGTATTACTAAAGAACAATCAGAGTGCAACACACTAACGCCATCAAAGTTCGAAAAGCACAGGTCCAGAATATTTCCACTGCAATTTTTTATGCGATTACACTGTGCCATAGAAGTGAAAGCCACAAAATCTAGCAACCTATTACCCTTCTGTTCAATGTGGTGGTTGTAGTGGGAACAAGTTAGCTGGCTCCACTCCACGCCAGGAGCATTAAAATCTCCAAGCAGGAGGACTTTGCGGTTGCCATGAGTGATAAGCACCTGTTCAATGGAGGAGATTAACTTATTGAACGCCTCAGGAGCTACATCAGGAGGAATGTAAAAAACACCAACTAGAAGTTTTTCAGATTTAGAGAAATGAATTTCGACCCATAAAGACTCATCTGCGTTATCAATATCGCTACGTAGCACACACGGGAGAGATTTGTCAACGGCGAGAAGGACCCCGCCCCCTTTTTGTTTGCATCCCGTTAAAGCACGATCATTACGATATACATGGTAATTTTGAGGAAAATAATCACTGGATAGGATATCAGGGCACAACCAAGTTTCAGATATAGCTATTAACGGAAAGCAAGAAGCCAGAACGTTACCAAAAAATTCAGTCGCCTTAGTTCGAAGACCTCGCACATTCTGATAAAAAACATCTAAACTAGTCATGGTTGTTTTTCTTACGTGATGCGCTCAGAGCTGTGAAGCATGCCTTCGCGAAACATGCCTCGGAACTCCTTAAAGAGGCAGTCTTTCGGCCAAACAGCGGGGTCATTTAGGCGCTCGAAACACTCTTCATTCAAGGAAATATAAAAGGATGCATAGGTGTCGAATTTAGTCTTCAGTCGTCGGCAGCTCAAGGGCGAGACACCTAAAGTTAACAGATGAGCATTGAGACTGGCAGGGGTGGTGGTCGGAGAAAGCTTGGAAACAAACATAGCTTTGGGGCGCTTCGGCTGCGAAACGACGACCAGTCCAGATGTATCTGACGCACCCACACATGCCCGGCTTCGGCGCTTTTTCTCAAAACTGGGAGGGTGACAGTCAGGCACAGACACGGAAAGCACTGGGAAGGGGGTGGAATAATAATAATAATAATAATAATAATAATAATAATAATAATAATAATAATAATAAAACTGTGATTAACGCTCCTGTTTACATACATGATCACCAGTACACCTCCTGTGAGTGTGAAGTTGTAAATTATGTCGATGCTATAAATATTTAGGCATTGTTTTTTATTCCGCATTGTCTTGGCATGAACACTTAGCATATGTCTGTGAGAAACTCCGAAATGTGGCTTGTGTGCTTTGCAACACTAAATCGTTCGTTCCCTTTCACGTCAAGAAAAGTATTGCGTATGCCCTCGCCTATAGTGTACTCAGCTATGGGATAACCATTTTTTATTTTTGTTCATCCCGTTGGAAATCTCGCGTGAACAGTTTATTGAAAAATATATTGATGTCTATCGCTTATGGATTGCCGTTGTCAGATGTGCAGGATATATTCAAAACCTTTAATTTATCATCATTTGGAGCTTTATTTATTCAAACAGTGCTTGTTAAGCATTTTTGGTTGCCTGATTTTAAGCAAGTCAAGTCTGCCCGGCCTATAAGAAATCAGCCTCGTTTTTCAGTCCCCCCCTCCCGTAATTTGTATGGTGTTGCACGTAGAAGTGTTTATGTGCCAAAATTATTTATTAACTTGCCTCAAGAAATTCTTGCCGCACAATCAAAACAACAACTTAAAAAAGCCTGTTGACCTTTGTTAATTCATGTGCGTGACATTTTGTTTGACATATAGATGTACAGTGTGTTGCGACGGTAATTGGAACGCTTTAAAAATTTTTCCTGAGCGAACCGCCGCTCTGTTCGCGCTCAAACTTCACTCGAAGGTCGCATTTTGTGGTCTATTTTGTTTGACACCGGGAGCAACGACGGTACTTACCTGTTTATCCTGAAAATAAATAAAAACGATTTTCGCCTATGGGAAAATGGCGCTGATTTGGACGTGGGAGTCCGAAAACCGGGTTTTCTGATCGTCTGCTAGCTCATTTCTAGGTGAATTTTCTGATCGTCTGCTGCACCATTTGGTTCCGTACGTGAATCCCAAACGTGCGTTTCACTCTGCAGGTGGTTCCGTCGTTCTAACATCAACTTGCGCTGGCTCACACGTCCAAATCAGCCGCCATTTTCCCATAGGCGAAAATCGTTTTTATTTATATTCAGAATACACAGGTAAGCACCATCGTTTCTCCCGGTATCAAACAAAATAGACCACAAAATGCGACCTTCGTGGCAAGTTTGAGCGCGAACAGAGCGGCGGCTCGCTCAGGAAAAATTTTTAAAGTGTTCCAATTATCGTCGCAAACCCTGTATGTATATGCGTTTTGTAGTTATGGAAGTGTGTACTTATGTGGATTCTGATATCTTTTCTGCGATGATTTTCTTACGTTCTGCTTACGCTCTGTCTAGTTTATTGACTTCGTACATATTTTGTTGCCTTCTTTTTCTTCGGCTTGCCAGGCCTAGTCACACATATTGGCTTCGATAGGCCTGCCATTTTACTTTGTAAATAGAAGGACAATAAAGATTATTATTATTATTATTATTATTATTAGTTATTAATTAACAAGCTTGCTAAGTCCGGTGTAGACGCAAGCCTTGTTGCCTTGTTGTCCAACTATCTCCTTGACCGGTCCTTTTATGTAGATGTTAACTACAAAAAGTCTATCGTTTACCCTGCAACAAGTGGTGTATCCCAGGGTTCCGTGCTGGGTCCATTATTGTTTTCTGTCTTTATCAATGATGTGTCAACAGTGTTAACAAACTCTTCTTTTCTTCTCTATGCTGATGATGTCAAACTGTTTAGGCACATTAGCGGTGTTCAGGACTGCTGTGCCTTGCAGAGGGGTGTATCGGAATTATCAGTCTGGTGCAGGAAAAACTGCCTAATTTTAAACCCCAATAAAACAAAGGTTGTCACCTACAGCCGGAAAACCCACCGTCTGCTGTTTTCCTACAGTATTGAGGGAGCTCCTCTGCAAAGGGTTGAGGAGATTAGGGACCTAGGGGTGCTTTTCGACAGTACCCTCTCTTTTTCTCCCCATATTAGGCTCATCACCCGGCGAGCACTCCGAAGTCTTGGAAATGTGTGTCGGATTACAAAGGAATTCTCTTCTCCAGATCCATTTCTAATGCTATACAATGCAATATGTATACCACAGTTAGAATATGCTTCTGTTGCCTGGAACGGCATCTCGAAATCTAGTAGTGAATTAATAGAACGTGTGCAGAAGAAGTTTTTATCCATATTTAAGCACCGTCATCACAATCACAGTTTTCATCCTGATTCTGACTTACCCATAGTCCCTTCCATCCCTTCCTTGAACTGCAGACGTATGCGTGCAGACCTTACATTTCTTCACAAAATTGTTCATGGTGACCTTTCTTGCGCAGACCTGCTTAACTGTTTAGAGTTTAGTGTACCACAAAGGCCCACCAGGTCGCATCGCCCGTTCTTGACCGCTGCGCGCAACTCCAATCATTCTCCTGTGCGCAGAATACAGAATTGTTACAACCGCCTCTTTGAACGCCTTGACATCTTTTAGAAATCCTTTACAATTTACCGTACACCGCTGTTGAATACAGTATGTTAAACACCTATGATATGTCTGTCGTTCTTTTTTTTATGGAATTTGGTTTCTGTGCGGTTGTGTCTATCCAACTTATAGTTGCCTATTTTTGAAACTGTTTACTGTCATTTGTTCGTCTTATCATTTGTCTCTACACTCTTGCCGTTGTTTTTGTTGTATTACTGTCAAACTTTGTTGCTCTGCCTGTCGTGTGGCCTTTACGACAGGCAGAGCAACATAGGCATCTTCTTTTTTTATTTTTACCTGTACCCAGGCTCCGCCTGTGCTTTATTTCTGTCATTTTCACTACTTCA
The DNA here is from genome assembly GCF_048455015.1 of Haemaphysalis longicornis. Classification (NCBI taxonomy): domain Eukaryota; kingdom Metazoa; phylum Arthropoda; class Arachnida; order Ixodida; family Ixodidae; genus Haemaphysalis; species Haemaphysalis longicornis. Next base: position 436,866,089 of record NW_027526203.1, on the reverse strand, counting down.
ATTTGTGTGTGTCTTGTCGCTTGTTTGTTTCTTGCTATATGTTTCTTGTATTTTGTTTTCATGTAACTACCCGTGCGCCAGCACTCAGGCCTCTGGCTGTTTCTGGGCACGTAAATAAACATGATTGATTGATTGATTATTATTAATATTATGGGGCTGTATGCAGGTTTTCACGAGAATTCCGGTTTCCTTATTCATTCTTAAAACTATTCAGAACGCTTTGTATTCCGCAACTAGAATATGCTTCTGTCGTTTGGAATGAAACCTGTAGTTCCTGCTGTCAACGTATAGAGCGTGTACAGACCAAATTTTCATTAATATTTAGGCATCGTTTTCCTTCGGAGCCCCTCCCTATAACTGTTTCTCTAAATTCCCGGCGGACCCACTCAGACCTTCTTTTTTGTACAAATTGCTTCATGGTGTTTTTTTATGCCCGGAACTGCTTGAATCAATCAGTTTTCGTGTTCCACAAAAAGCTACAAGGCTCGCCCACCTTTTTAAAACAGCTGGAGCTCTCAGCACACGTTCTCCTCTTCAAAGGCTGCAGCATCTGCATAATGTTCACTCCGAGAAGCTCGATATTTTTCAGCGTCCCCGTCGGGAGTTTTTGGCCAGGTTGCTAGCTGTGACACACTAGGTTCATCTTGGCAGTACTCTTTTTCTTCACTTATCGTCCTGACGTGTGCATTGGCTTCACCGAGCTTGTTCTTGTTCTTGGTTATTCGTGTATTGTGTTGATACTGCGACTGTAATTATCGTAGAATTTTTCGTTTTCTGTTATTTTATCATTATAAGTGGCCATATTCATTTCATGCGTCCATTTGAAACTGAAAATTTACGCTTCCCGGGTCTTGTAAAGACTTTTTTCTTTTCACTTACCTTTCCGTATAGTTACGCTTATTGTAAAATGTCTCCTTGCAATGGATCAGACAGCACAGTTTCTATTGATTGTGTAATGTGGGCTAAATTAAACTATGGTATTTTTATTCTTCTTTGCAGTTGTAGTTTCTTATTTTTTTGCTCACTGACTGTTTATTTGCCAGCTGTTGATGTATTTCATTGCTGCCTTTTCTGTGCGCCAGCACGAATTGATTGTGTAATGTCGGTGTCATTGCACTATTAAAGACGATAGTCTTTTTTATTTCTAAATCTTCTTTGCCGTTTTTGTAGTTTTCTTTTTTTTTTTGCTCACTGAATGTTTATTACCAAATTGTTGATGTACTACAGTGCTGCATTTTCCCCTCTCAGTGCTCCAGCACGAAGGTTTCCGCTGTTCCGGGGCACTATAATAAACATTTATTATTATTATTATTTTTTTACCTGTACCCAGGCTCCGCCTGTGCTTTATTTCTGTCATTTTCACTACTTCAATTTGTGTGTGTCTTGTAGCTTGTTTGTTTCTTGCTATATGTTTCTTGTATTTTGTTTTCATGTGACTACCCGTGCGCCAGCACTCAGGCCTCTGGCTGTTCCTGGGCACGTAAATAAACATGATTGATTGATTGATTGATTGATTGATTAATATTATTATTATCTACGTTTTGTAGTGGTCTGTACGGTATACTTTGTAATATCATTGTAAAAGTTTTTTTACTCTTCTATCTTTTACGTTGTGAAAGTGTTCTTTCCTTTCACTTTTTTCCCTTTTTTGCACTTGTATCCATCTGTGTGCCAGCACCAAGGACTAACGGCTGTTCCTGGGCACAATAAATATACATGATTGATTGATTGATTGATTGATTGATTGATTGATTGATTGATTGATTGATTGATTGATTGATTGATTGATTGATTGATTGATTGATTGATTGATTGATTGATTGATTGATTGTGATTTGCTCAGAGATGTGAAGCATGCCTTCTTAAAACATGCCTCGAAACACTGCCTCTTTAAAGAGTTTCGAGGTATGTTTTGCGAAGGCATGCTTCACATCCCTGATCGAATCACATAAGACAAACAATGATGACTAGTTTAGATGTTTTTTATCAGGATGTGCGAGGTATTCGTACGAAGGCAACTGAATTATTTGGTAATGTTCTCGCTTCGTGTTTTCCGTTAATAGCTATCTCCGAAACTTGGTTGTGTCCTGATATCCTGTCCAGTGATTATTTTCCTCAGAATTACCATGTATATCGTAATGACCGTGCCTTAACGGGAGGCAAACAGTAAGGGGGCGGCGTGCTTCTTGCTGTTGACAAATCGCTCCCGTGTGTGCTACGTAGCGATATTGAAAACGCAGATGAGTCTCTATGGGCTGAAATTCATCTCTCTAAAACTGAAAAACTTCTAGTTGGTGTATTTTACACTCCTCAAGATGTAGCTCCTGACGCGTTCAATAAGTTAATCTCCTTCATTGAGCAGGTGCTTACTACTCATTGCCACCGCAAGGTCCTCCTCCTTGGATATTTTAATGCTCCTGGCGTTCAGTGGAGCCAGCTAACCTGTTCCCACTATAACCACCACATTGAACAGAAGGGTAATAGGTTACTAGATTTTTTGGCTTTAACAATTCTATGGCACAGTGTAATGGCATAAAAAATTGCAGTGGAAATATTCTGGACCTGTGCTTTTTGAACTTCGATGGCGTTAGTTTGTCGGGCTCTGATTGTTCTTTAGTAATACCCGACAGATTTCATCCTCCTCTTTCTACTTCCTGTTGCCTCCCTTCAATGCTCCACCGTTCCGTAAGTTCCAACAACACGCAACCTCGTTACGCTTTCGCCCGGGGAGAATATGTTGGGCTGTATGACTACTTTTCCGCTGCCCCTTGGTCGACAGTCATTGACCACACTGATGTCAATGAACAAGCTGACCGCTTTACTGAGATTGTGCTTTTGGGTATGAAGGCACACATCCCGCAATATTTGCCGAAGAAGTTCAATTTTCCACACTGGTTTTCTTCTGAATTGCGAGATGTCCTGAAACTCAAGGAACGTGCGCACAGAAAGATGAAGCGCTCTGGTGCCAACCAGTTTTCTCAGGAATTCCGGTGCCTACGTGCCCTATGTAATATTGCACAGACGTGATCATACTTCGTACTTTGCGTCGGTAGAAGCTAAAGCAACTCATCAACCGGGAGCCTTCTGGAAGTACATCCACTCTAGATCTAGTACAAGTAAAGATTCTATTCGTCTACTAGACTCCAACGGCGATGAGGTTGCCGAGGTGGCCGACTGTTTTGCTCGTCAATTTTCTTCTTTTTTGGGGGGATTAGCGGTGGTAGTGATAACAGCAGCGTCTCTTGTCACCAGGGAAGGAACTCCGGTTATTTGCAACTGGACGAGAACATCATTCGGACCAGCATCAAGCGGCTAAAGCCCTCGCTTTCTTGTGGGCCAGATGGTATTCCTGCGGCAATTCTAAAAACATATGCAAATATATTCGTTCCTGCATTCACTTCAATATTTATTACTGTCTCCGGTCTGGCACGTTCCCTCGCTCATGGAAAATCTCTCGCGTACTGCCTGTTTTCAAATCAGGCCTAAAAACTGACGCTATAAACTATAGGCCTGTCTCGCTCCTTTGTTCTGCCTCTAAAATTTTCGAGTTATCATTTCATACGATCTTGTCTTTCTCATTTAAACACATCCTTATTTCTAATCAATATGGATCTATGCGTGGTCGTTCAACTTCCACGAACCTTGTATGCTTCATGGAGCAGGCTGTCCCAGTAATCGTTAGTAGAAGCCAGCTTGATGTGGTCTACTGTGACATGAGCAAGACCTTTGATGTTGTCAACCACTCGTTATTGCTTGCCAAGCTCATTCTGTTAGATGTACACGCTTCTTTGGTGGGTCTTATACGTTGCTGTCTCAAGGAGCGATATTGCTATGTAAGTGTTACCGGTCAAACATCATTTAGGTACCAAGCAACTAGTGGTGTGCCCCAAGGCTCTGTCCTGGGTCCCCTTCTTTTTTCCATTTTCATTAACGATGTTGCTTCTGCCATCCACGATTCTTCTTTTTTTGTTGTATGCTGATGATATGAAGATCTTTAGAGAAGTGCGTAATGTTCAGGACTGTAATTCTCTTCAGGCTGATATCGTGTCATTCCATCGTTGGTGCACCAAAAACGATGTAATTTTGAACCCCTCAAAAACAAAAGTTGTCTCCTATAGTAGAAAAACTCAACAGTTGCAATACTCTTATAAAATTGCAAGCACTGCACTGCCGAGGGTGACCGAAATTCGGGACCTGGGAGTACTATTTGATTCTTCTCTAACTTTCTCCTCCCACGTTACACAAATTACCCGACGCTCTCTTCGATGTCTGGGTGGTGTTTGCAGGTATTCTAGAGAGTTTAAAGGTCATGTTCCTTTCTTAAAGTTGTATTTGACTCTCTGCTTACCTCTTCTCGAATACGGTTCTGTTGTTTGGAATGGAATTTGCAAGTCCAACAGTGACCGTATCGAAAGGGTTCAAACTAAGTTCAAAATAATCATTAAGCACCGTTTCTGTCATGCGCAAGGAGACACAAACGGCAGCATGTCTTCTCTGAAAAGTATTCCTTCCCTTTGGTGTCAACGAAAGCGAGGTGATATTATCTTTCTTTATAAACTTATTCATGGTAATATTTTGTGACAATTTGGTTACACTTATCAATGTCAACTTGCCAAACAAATTTTTCAGAAAATTTCCAGCTTTCAGACAAGTTGCTTTAAATAGCCGACGTTCGTTCATCAGCAGAATACAATGTGCATATAATGAATATTCCGTTCGTCTTGATATATTCCAGAGCTCTTTTACTTTGTTCTCTAATGAGTTGAAAACTGTTGTAGCTTAAGTCCTTTATGTCATTCCAAATTTACGTACCGTATTTATTATATGCAAACTGTGTTCTTGCTTGTTTTTCACTTTTCCTTGTTTTGTGCTGCTTGAATATCTGTACGTTTTAGTGTCAGGGCTGGTAACGCTGAAGCTTTTTTCTTTTTTTCATTTTGGAACTTCCTAACATTTTGTCAGAAAACCTTGGTTTTATGCGTATACTCTATGTCATGTTCATTCAATATTTGCTTGTATAGTTCCTATTTTTCACGTCTCTTGAACGTTTCGCTAGCCGAGTGTCATGGCTTGCAACACTAGGCCTGTCTTTTCTTTTTTGGCCTTTTGTTCTTTTTCTTTTTTTTTGCTTTCTAAGATTTCTGTAACTATTTTTTACTTTATTGTTTCTGTCATACATATTGTTTTTGTGTGTTGCCTCGTCTTAATTTTAGTGTTTTTTTTTTGTTTTGTATGGTGTACCAGCACCAAGACCCTAGGGTTGTTCCTGGGCACCGAACATAAAGGTTTATTTATTTATTTATTTATTTATTTATTTATTTATTTATTTATTATTATTACCTACTGGAGCATCATCATCATCATTATCACTGCAGAAATTCTCGATTGATGAACGGCCGCTCTCTAACATCTTTCTAGTTGTTCGTATGCCTAACCTACACACCCTGTTTATTCAAACTGTTATTATGAAGCATTTCTGGGACGGCGAGTACGAAGTACTCAAAGTTAGCCATCAAAATCTACGACAAAGTCCTTCTTATTATATTCCTAAATCCCGTACCAAATGTGGCACATATCTTAGGTCATCTTACGTTCCCACTATTTTTAACGCCATCTCGACAGATATAAAATCTTGCCAATCAATGCAATCGCTTCGCAAAACTTTGAGGGCTATGCACATCGAAAAATCACCCTGATTCTATTTTGATTACCTGCGTGTAAACCCTGAAGTGGTTTTCTTGTTGTTTCAATAATCACTTATTTCTTGTTTGTAGTGTTCCTTTTTTGCTTTTTTGCTGACTTTTTCTGTATAAAATCTGTAGAAACAACCAGAATTACATTACATATGTATGTATGTATGTATGTATGTATGTATGTATGTATGTATGTATGTATGTATGTATGTATGTATGTATGTATGTATGTATGTATGTATGTATGTATTGAATTTTCTCGCATTTGGCGCATCTAAGCAATGAGAATTAATTTAGCTTGGGTAGAATATTATCCCTTCAGATAGATTTTGTCTATACATTACTCCCTTTTAAAAAATTTGCTCGCAATACCATTCGTGAAACGTTTTATTTTGATGGTACAGTACATTTATACGTAATTCATGCTATCGCTACATTTATTGCGCCTCGCTCCTCAACAATTTTTTCAATGAACACTTCTATATTACGTATGAAACTTGGGCTTCGCTCTACAAGCCACTTGATGGCTTAGAGGAACCCGCTTGATGTATGCTTCTGATGAACTTTTAATAAACGGTAATGTATTGTATTGTATTGTATTGTATTCCTCTTTACGTGCCGCAAACGTTCACCAGGAAACATGATACCTTTAACAATCCCAAATGCCTGCGTGTTTTGGGCCCTATGTTCCAACTGCAATGCACGTACAATCGGTACTCGGATTACCTGGATATTATTGATTGCCCTACTCCGTTTCGCAAACATGTCTATGCGTTTCTATTAGTGTAACTGTCAACTTTCCTTTTTGTATTTGCCCTTACCCCTGTGTTCATGCACTTGATTGACTTTCATTCTGTGACTTCTGCGTAAGCTATCCTTTCGTTCTCTTCCTTTTATTCACTTTTTAATTGTCTCGTTTACTTCAGTCAGATATGCCTTACTGTTAGGCATTACTTGTGTGTATGGATGGGTGCTTGTAAGTGTGTGTGTTTGTATGTGTATGTCAAAATGTGTAGTTCTCTTCGTGTGTAACCACTACTATTACCCTCATATTTTTTCTTTTCAAGATATGTACATCGTGTTTCGTGTGTTTTTGTTTCCGTGCGCCAGCACAAAGGCCCCCCGGCTGTTCCTGGGCCCGCAAATAATTGATTGATTCATTCATTCATTCATTCATTCATTCATTCATTCATTCATTCATTCATTCATTCATTGATTGATTGATTGATTGATTGATTGATTGATTGATTGATTGATTGATTGATTGATTGATTGATTATTCAATCGCACTTATTTATGCACCAAGGGACAACCGATGGGCCTTCATTCGCACCCGAAAAATAGTAACTGATACAATATTACTATTATTCTTATAACCATTTTAATTGCAAAAGTATGAAGCAGGCAACATTCATAGGTGTGTCTGCGAAAAATAAGTGAGAATGCATATAGCCAATGTTGCTGTCAGCGAACTTGTAGGAGCAGGGCAAAATAATATAAACTGTGAACCAGTTCATGCTCTCACGCCTACAGACAAAGCAGTCACAAAGGGAATCAAACGGCTCACATCCAAAACTCTCATAGCTTGAGACTTGACTTCTCGAATGGAACTAATTTTTATATGGAGCTTGTAATCATTGGTCTTGATTTCATGGTTTGAATTGACCCACTTGGGAGAGCTGTTGTTGAAATATTGGTTGAACTAACGCGAAATAGCAGTAGCGCAGCCCTAATTGACTCTGACGTATGTTGGGCTGAACGATTACCTCCTACAGGGAGGCCGGGAGCCGCCGCGCATTACCGGCACCACGAAATGGAATGACCCGCACACAGCACATACTGCGGACTATTTAAAAAAAAATTCCAAGGCTAGCGCTGGACGTTGCTTGCTTCATAGATCTGGCAGAGTAAAATACAAGCCATTTATTGCTCGACCTTTAGGCGCATTCATCGATCTGAAGGGAAGTGCGGCTGAAAAAGAATTCAAATTCGTTCGCTCACACGCAGCCAGTGCCAAGCCTAATGTTTTTGGTCATTAGTACTACATCGTAGCAAACTTTATGCACGCCACAGCATATCGGACCCATCGTCAACGTATTCCTAAACTTTGCATGGGGTGACCAGCACAGGCGTGAACTTACGCGTCACTTCATGTTCGACAACTACGCGCAGAGCCACAAGACGCAGACGCAAAAAGCGCTCGCGACGGCAAACGCTTACTGCAACCTGATGATGATGATGATGTAGTGGCTTGCCCCTTTGTAGGCGCAAACGAGAAGGAGGTTCCACCTGCCGGAAAGAGATAAAACCGCTGTTTATCACCTGACTTACTTCAGTTTTGAAGAGATGGCGCCAGTGGAGGTAAAAATAGATGTCGGCGTCCGTTTTTGTTTGTTTTCGCATTTCGAACAGCTTGTTTGACCCCTAGGACTATGACTTGTTAAAAGAAGTGCAAACATGATTGGGCACGCGCGTCTAGTCTGAAAGAAGAAAAACGAATGACTGGAAGCATTTTATCCCAATGTAATACTGCGTGCCTAAATTGTCTGCTTTTTGATATCATAGGAAACGCAGCACCTTTTGTATTTACTTAGCGTAACTTTTCAGTCGCTGTTACCCATGACACTACACTGGGGAGGCGCTGGGCGGGTGGTCGCCTTTCTCGGCACGCCGCCCCGGTTTTGCTGCCGTTGCATGCCGCAGTAGAGGTCCTCACGATCTCTCAGGAGCGATCACGGTAGGGTTCCTCGACGACCAGTTGATGACGGTGAGGGAAAAGCACCCTTCAGCTTCAAGCGGCGCCCGAGAAAGGATACGCGAAACCAGGCATCCATGAAAGAAAGCGCCTTCTTCCTCCAAGTTCACAAAAAGCACAAAGGCCCAACCAGCATGCGCTGCGGGCTGCACGTACACCGGTCCTCCTCGTTGCGTGACTCGTCCGAACCACGTGAAATTTCCGCGGTAGGTTCAAACACGATTTACAACAGACGGTGCGCACCACCCGCCTTGCTGGGCGTACATGACGCCCGTGTGCACGAGATTTCGGCGCACGTTAAAGATCCCCAGGTGCTCAAAACTAATCCGGAGCCCTCTACTACGGCGCGCTTCATCGCCTGTGTTGCGTCGACGCGTTAAGCCGTACAATGAATCAATCAATCTCTGCGTACATGCACCCTCTAAAGGTATACCTACCGTTCGTAGGTTGTTCGTATCGCCAAAGTCTCATTGTTTTCTGACTTTCGTATGCGATCCAGAAAACGCAAGGGCATTTTCTCCCTTCGGTGAGCGGAGAAGGATGGAGGCAGACGTGGACTTTAATCTAGATCTATGTTAGGTCGTCTAGGCAAAGAGGGGGGTGGAGGTGGCGCCCCCCCCCCCCCTCAAGTCTACCGCTAGTCGGAAAGCAAACCCGCGTTGTATAACGTAACAAGGTTAGCCACGCAAAAATAAAGAATTGTACCAAGCATGGCAAATTACTGCTCGTCTTGTCAGACAAGTGGCAGGTGCTTGGGTTGAGCTTCGTCGTGCTGTTGATGCTGGCGACATCCGAGGCGATGTTGGGTGTAGTACCTCGTCGTATTGAATGTGCAGATGAGGTGGTGACGGGGACGTGACTATCCATTTCGTCAACCGTACAGAATCGGCCCGTCCTGCACGGCGCAAAGCATCAATTAAACATAGTGATAAGCTGCACACTGCGTCTGAAGCAACCTAAAACATACCAAACCACTGTTATTTACAAAAAAATGGGTTAGGTTTAACACTGATGAACCTAGTTATCACGAGCGAAAGGTTAAGCGCTCGCACAGGCAGCCGAGACAGAGCGCCATCCATGGCAAGACTGAGAGACCAAGCGCCGGCGCAGCAGCAGTTAAACCCTCGCCTAGACATGTAGTACCGCGGCGGCGAGGCTCTGAGCGAGCGCAGCACACCTCTCCGCGCGGGTCACGTGTCGGTTCGTCACAGCTGCCACGCTTGCGCTCGCGATCACTGCGACGCAATGAATAATCTTGCGAGACATGGAGTATCAACCTGCGACACTAATTCCGGAATGGTAGTGCCAGCAAGTTCGAAACGAAACAATTAGTAGGAAGGTTTCGATGCGTTGCGCAGAAACTGCATTATAACTCCAAAGAAAAAAAAAATTCAGGGAAGCTTCCACTCACGCGCGAACTTGAATGGCCAAGCTGTTGTAGGTGATCACTGACGGACACAATGTTCAGTTTTAGTACCATTGTGGTGTCGTGGGTGACGTCGGCGGCATGGCATTTCAAAGGACTTATGTTGAGCAAAGCCAGAGTGAGCTCTTCGTTTCGGTCGACGTTTTCGTACGCCATGTGCACTCTGCAAGCGCGACTTATCGTTTCTAGCGGATGCTTTGCACGATGAGCCTCTCGTAGCGCGGCCTCTTCCGCGGCCATGCGAAATATCCGCGGCCGGGTCACGTGGAGTCAATGATCCCGTATAGATACAGCAGCCTCAACATTCAAGTCACCGGCACTTCTACGGTGCAGAGCGTATGAGCACGAAGACACGCGGACTAACGAATGAGAACCGTACGCTATGACGTGTCGTTCTTGCTCCGAGAAAGTGTGGCTACGATACGGCGAACGCTGGAATTCTTTTTGTGCCCAATGTTGGCCAATCCCCCTAAGTGGGTAAGCTTGGCTTGGCGAACGTGCGCTAGAGGTACGCGTGCACGACCGCTCGGCATTTTCTTTGTATTTTTAACTGCGGACACCATAAACAAACGATTTCCTCAACAGCTTCGCTGTTAAAAATTCACGGAAGCTTGCACTCACGCGCAAAACTTGAATGGTGAAGCTGTCGTAGGTGAGCATTGCCGGTCACATAGTTCAGTTTCAGCATCATCGTTTATTTGCATAGTCGCGGTGCTAGTAATCGTCGTCATATCCATCGAAGAGGTCGTCGTCGTCTTCTTGGCGGTGAGTGGTGGATGCAATGTCGTCCACAGCATTGCAGACTTCCACCAGCTCTTCGTATTCGACTCTAGGCAGCAATGGCGGGACCTGCTAGTCGTCTCGGGAAGGGGTGGCACACTCGTAGCCATGTCTCCAATTATCCATGATGGCTTAATGCGGCGGCCGCGGTGCCCTCTCCCAGCAGGGTGTCTTTTCGGCTTTAGCGTTAGCGCTGGAGGTTTTTCTTTTTGCATCAGCGGTACAGCCTGACGACAGCGCTGGAGTTCTTTTTTTTCTTTTTTGCTAAAGCGACTGCTCATGCCGAGGACGCTCGGCGGTCGCCGTGAGGCACGCTCTCACGAGCGCTCGACATTTCCTTGGTATTTTTTCCTGCAACGGCGAACTTACGGCCAGTGACAACAGCTCCGCTGTTAAAAACAGGTTTAAATTATTCACGGATGCACCGATATATGCCAAGTGCCTTCGTAGAGTATTGAGACGGACGATGCCTAGCTACCTGAATACATATTGTAAAAAGAGAACACAAGGGCAGACATCTGCTCGTTTCGCTGCAGTTGACATCCGAAGAGGATAGTGTCTCTGCTTTTGTGCCTTATTTTTACGACGCTGTATTTCGCAGAATGTTCAGGGTTACAAATTTGTTAGCAACTTGTTGTCCAAACGGACCGCTGGACCACCATATTGGACAACAAGGACACGTCATCATGGCTTCTTGGGAGGTTGTTCAGCCACCGCCCAAGGCACATGTTTTCTACTTTACAGCCCCGAAAGACGTCACCGTGGATGACCTGATGAATGCCCTCGAGGAAATTGTAGGTCGTTATGGCCTGGACACTCTGATGCACAAGGGTGGTTTCAAGTTCTGCGCGGTGGCGGCTACGGCAGCTGCTGCTCGCAAGATCGCCGAGAAAGGAGCCGTCGTTGTGAACGGTGTTTCGTGCCCTGTGGCCTGCATGGGCCCACAGGTCGTCTACGTGTCGGTGTACCGCCTGAACCCCGTTGTGAGTAACGCGGAGCTTGCGGCAGCCCTGAGACCGTATGGGAAGGTCCTCAAGGTCAGCCAGCCGGCGTGGAGGAGCCTTCAGCATATCAAGACCGGCATGCGACTCGTGAAGATGGAGATGGCCAAGGCCGTCCCTAACTTCATGAAGATTCGAGGGTTCAAGGCCCAGTTTGAGTACAAAGGTGTGCGGAGGGTGTGCGCCCGCTGCGGCCAGACCGACCACCAAGTTAGCGCCTGCAAGACCCCCTGGTGTGGCCGCTGCTCGGAGTACGGCCACGACGACGTCGACTGAAATGCCCAGTGTCGCCGCTGCGAGGGCAACCATGCCATCGCTGACTACCTGCGGCCCCGCTCCTATGCGGACGCTGCGAGCAATTTCGCTGAGATGCCTCGCGCACCTTCCAGTCAGCAGGCTTCGAGAGTACGAGCGACTTTCCCGAGCTACCCCGGGCCTCCTTGAGCCAGCCTGCCGAGGCTTCAAGCGAAGGTACTGCTCTGGGCGTCAACTCGACGATTGGTGAATTGACAAGCGACAGCCAAGAAATGGAACATGAGAGCTGCCTGTCGCCTTCGGAGGAAGAGATTCTACCTGCGGAAGAAGACACTCCATCGTCTTCAACCGATGCCTCTTACTTCACGAGCACCAGCTCTGCCGAGTGCAGTGACCTCGCGGAGCAGCCTCAGCGCGAGCCAGGGCGTACAAAGGAAAACAACATCGCTCTCCCTGGTTCCTCGAGCGGCTCGCGATGCCGCCGGAAGGAACGCAGCAAGCCCGGCACGAGCGGCAAAGCAGCGGTGAGCCGTTCTAATCACACCTCTAAATCGCCTGTAGCTGGCAACAGTACGTCCACTTCCAGTGGCGCACCTACACCGAAGGTCACGGACCCCCATCTGGTCAACCCTGTCAGCCAGGTGGCCGATCTGCAAGGTTGCCTATCTCTCCTGGAGCGGCTCGCAGCGTCCACCAAGCAAAGTCTGCCTTCCTCGATGGCCACAGGCGATGCGGGCGGCACTGACGAGCCTCGTACTGCTGGCCCATCCCTCGTTGTGACCGACCCTCGCCTCGTCAACCCGATCAACCAGGTGCACGACTTGCTTCCTCCCCGACCCTCTCCACAGGACCGCCTAGATGCGTCCAAGCGGGCGTTGCCGTCGTCCTCAGCGGACACCGATGATGTTAACGATAACAAGAAACTGTGCGTCGAAGTCGACGTGCCTTCCGACGGCAGTGAGTTTTGAAGATGAGAAGGTTAATGTGGGTTGTACCCTTATCACCTATATGCTGGTGCGTTTTCTTACTTTGAATGTTCAGGGCTTTCGGGACTTGGACAAACAGAGGGAGGTGATGCACTATGCTCGGGCGCAACACGTTGACCTTCTCTTTTTGCAGGAGTGCAATTTTCGTACTCCACGCGACGTCCTTTTGTTTCGCGAGTGCTTTTGCGTGCAAGCCTTTTTCACCCTGTCAGACAGGATGTCTTCGGGCGTAGGCGTCGTCTTTCTGCGCGAGAGCTTGCGCCGCAAGGCTCATTGTACCTTTGGGATAGGAGGGCGCGTTCTTGCCGTTGATTTTTTAAAGACGATAGTCTTTCTTGGGCTACTTAAACCCAGAAATTTTGGTCTGTCTGTATGTCTGTCCGTCTGTCTGTCTGTGACTCGATTCAGCCACCCGGCCAAAGCAAAACAGTGCCTGCGCAATAGTCTTATATAGTCACAGCTAAATCTACCCGTCTATGTCCGGTGTAATGTTCACACTTGTCAACATAGTTGAAGAAGAACAAGACATTACGCAAATATGAGACAACACATCAATACAGAAGTGATATTTGCAGTGTTCCTTTATAAAAAAATCGAACATGCTTGACTTTTGCGAAATTAAATACTTCATCAACTGCAGAAAAAGAATTCACTCCGCTGTCGCCTGCTGTCGCCCGCGCCACTATAGCTTCTTGCGGCATTATAAGGAATCAGTCGGCAACAGTTACGCAAGGTTCCACTAGATAGGTTCCACGTTCTGCTTGCAACGCACGTGGAGTAGGGAAACGCGGTTCTATAAACGTTGAAGTAGGGCGCATCGATTAACGCGCGTCTCCGCCATACGGCAGCGTTCGCATCGAGACACCCGGTTTGAAGCAGTGGAGCGCGGGAAATTTAAAATGATTTAAGCAAACCTTTGGCGTCTTTACCTTGGGAGGAGCGCGACGCAAGAGGAACAACATCAGAGGCGATCGGGAAAGCGAAGGGAGGCATTTACTTCGCAAAATCCGATAAAGACTATCGTCTTTTGATGGCATTTGCAACGAAAGGAGCAGATACGCGGCCATTTTTTTCTTGCTCGCACATCGCGTGCGAGCTGTTGTAGTGTATGCACCTGCGCAGCACTCTGACTCGTCCTCTTTTTTTGCATCCCTCGACGCGTTCATGCTCGAACCTTACCCAACATTCTTGCTGGGCGATTTTAATTGTGTGACCGACCCTCAGCGTGATGTGCGGGGACGTGGGCAAGGTCGGCCTTATAGTGGTGCCCGGGCGTTGAAGGACCTGATCGGTCAATTCCATCTTTCCGACGCGTGGGTGCAGCTTCACGGTGACAGGTTTGTCGCTACTTGGGAAAGAGGACAATCTGGCAGTCAGCTAGATAAGTTCTATTTTCCACCCCAGCTGAGCTGCTACGTGGGATGCTGTGACGTCCTCTCCTTCCCGGCTGGAGTTCGTCGCGTGTCCGATCACCGGCCTGTGTTAGCAACGCTTAACCAACGCTTAACGCCCTGCCACCAGATGTGGCGGATGGACGAGCGTCGATCTGCTAACCGACAGGGACAGTTCTGCAGCACTAACGGCTTCGTTGACTGCTCTGTGCAAGTACAGTTCTCTCCCTTGGGATGAGTTAAAGGACCACTGGCGCGTGCTTTTAGTTAAGGAGGGTCGTGCGCGTAAGGTGCGTATCACGGCCGCGCTTAACGACACGTTGAGGAGACTTCGCATCGTACAGAGAGGGGACACCTTAACCTTCGCGATGCGGGACTATGTCAACCTGCTGAAAATACGCTACGAGTCCCTCTTACGGCAGTCATCACAAGCGGCGAGCCGTGCGCAGACCTTGGGCAGGCCTGTCTCGGACCCCTCCGTACTACGGCATATTAGAGCTGGCTCGCTTGACGAGGTTGGGTTAGCCGCTGTTCCACAAGTTACACCTGCCAATGGTTCGGTTAGCACGAGAGCTGAAGACATAGCCGAGGTATTCGTGGGACATTTCGCCACCCTTTTCTCGACCGAGAGCGTGTCTTGGGATGCAGAGAAATTAGAGGACAAGCTTAGCGCATTTTGTGGGGTGCTGCCACGCGTGCCAGATCATCTGGTTGAGTTGCTGTGTGCTCCTGTGAATGCCGACGAGTTGAGTGAGTGTGTTAAAAAATTGAACGGTGCGTCGGCGCCTGGGCCTGACGGTATCCGTGCTGGATTTTACAAGAAGTTTTTTCCGGCCATTCGGGGTGCACTCCTCGACATGGTGAACGGCTTTCTTCAGCGCGGAGTGCGACCTGACTCCTTCCGTGAAGGCCGTGTCATCTTGATCGGAAAACCACGCGGGGATCCTACGCAGCCCCAGGCGTATCGACCAATTACACTACTGAACACTGACTACAAGATTGTAGCATCCATTTTAGCCAGACGCATCAGTACCGTTTTGCCCGATATCATAAGCCAAGCGCAAACGTGCAGCGTACCAGGTCGCACAAGTTTCTCGTCCCTGGCATTGACGCGCGATTTGTTCAGTTACGCGACAAAGATTAGCGCTTCTGGGTGCTTCATCTCTCTCGATCAAGCGAAAGCTTTTGACAGAGTGGAGCACCGATACTTGCTGGGCGTTTTGCGCCAATACGGCTTTCCGCCAGACTTTGTCGCTATGCTTGGGCTGTTGTACTCGGACGTGAACGTTCGAATCCTTGTCAACGGGCTTTTAAGTAGTCCGTTCTCTGTCACCCGTAGGATAAGGCAGGGCTGCCCTTTGTCACCTTTGCTTTTTGTCATTTGTCTCGACCCACTGCTGCGCCGTGTTGATGCAAGCGCTGCCATCCGCGGCTTTCCGTTGCCAGGCATAGGCCAAGTTAAAGTGTCCGCGTATGCGGACGACGTGCCCCTGTTCATTCGGGACGAGGACAGCTACCAAGCGTTTATGCAGCTATTTCAGGAGTACGGTGAGCTGTCTGGAGCTCGACTGAACAGGGGAAAAAGTATGGTGGTGCGTTTCGGCACATTTGTGTCTGGCTTGGCGGGCGACGTAGAATGGGTGACGGGTGTTCGAGTACTAGGTGTGGTTTTTCATTCCTCGGGTGAAGTGGCGCGTAGTACGTGGAAGCGCCTCCTTGAGACTGCGGAGCAGCGTCTTGCAGTTGCAGGAAAGTTCAGGCTTTCCCTTGCAGAGCGAAGCTACATAATTAAGTCGTCCGTCTCGGCGGCGCTTTTTTATGTAGCACGCGTAGCAAAACCCCCGCGCCATTTCACCCGACAGTTCGCCACGAAGTTTGGATCGTTCTTCTGGGCGGGCAAAACAGAAACAGTGTCATGAGCGCTGCTGAGGCTGCCCAAGTCAATGGGTGGTTTTTGTCTGCCTTGTTTGCAAACCATGAGCAGCGCGCTGGCGGTACGTGCAGTGATCGACCTTGTAGACTCAGACGAGTACCCAGGAAAGGCGCTGCCACAGTACTTTCTGGGAACTTCCCAGTCATTATTTTATGACGCGCACATCGCCGGTCCTTCGGCTGAGCAGCCGCCGCCATTTTACGCTTATGTTATAAAAACATTGCGAAATCTCCAGTCTTCCTTGCCGAGCCTACGTTTTAGGGAAAGTACGGCAAGTGAAGTGTGAGAAAACTTGGCAATAACCCAATTAGACAACCAACAGATAGGAAGGTCACGCGGTGTCCGTTGGCATCAGCTGACTCCGGCGGCACTTCCGGCTGATGTTCGGGATTTCGGCTGGTTACGTGGCTGGGAAGTTCTCCCGACATGTGACCGTCTGGCGAGAATCGGCGTTGTGCGTTCCGCACGGTGTCCGCACTGCGGCCACACTGAAACATCAGAACATGCCTTGTTTCACTGTCGTGTAGCCGCAACGTCCTGGACTGTATTAAGCAGGATGTTCGCACTCACACTTCGAATGAACACTCGTTCAAAAGATGTGTTGGTCAACTTTCTGCTGTGTGCTGGTGCTTTTGTTTTCCGGAGAAATCGTGTTGCTGCATGTCTTCGAGCCCGGCCGCAACGGGCAATGTTCCCACTGCTGTGGCGTGACCGGTCGATTCTGATGAGTCATTTGGAGCATGAGTTGGCAGCTCTAGGGGAAGAAGCCTTCCTTTTGCGTTGGTCTACGCGCTTTATAGTGGTCAGGAGCAACATCCTGAGCGTTTCTCTAGTGCCGTACTGAGTTCAGTATAGTTTATGAACTGTTTTTCTGAACACTGGTGAACTTTGTGTGACTTGATTTGTAGTGGCTTGTTGACCACGCTAAAAATTGTGTGCAGTGTGTAGAATGACCATGTTACATGCAAACTGATTGGATAATTTTCTGTTCTTAGGGCAGCGCTGTTATCACTTGTCGCTGCGCCCTGATATGTGGTTTAAAATAAATTCTCTTTACCCCCCCCCCCCCCCCCCCCCCACAACAGCAGTACAATCCCCGCCTCGCTGTGTGGCATGCATAGAATGTGAAATTATTCTATCAAATATTTTGATTGAGAATGTTCTACACAAAACCATTCGACTTGGAAAAATCCCGTGCCGTTTCGGGGTCTCGAACCCAGGCCGTCACAATGGGAAGCAAGAACTCTAGCTGGAAGCGACGAAGTTCGAACGGCGGGTCTTCTTGAGAAGTTGGTTAGAAGAATGTCGCTAGTGTTGAAAGCGAACCAGTGAGTGGCGCTCGGTGCTTTGACTTCAGTACCAAACGGAATCACGTGCCGCCGGCCGCGCAGGGAAACAATGCAAGGTATTTTATAGAATAATTTCGATTGTAGTCATGTCACACAGCGAGGCGGGGAGTTATGCTGCTGTTGTGTGTGGTACTGCTGTTGCTGAGGTGCTATCACCTTTGGATGCAATACGCACCGAAGCAAGCAGATTTGTATTCAGCTAGGTGTCGCTTGCTTCAATACTGTATGAAGTCACTTGGCATATAACGGTGCACCCTTGAAAAATCCAAGCCCCTTTCTTAAGAGAAAGATGGTAAAAACGCGAAGGTGTCTCCTATACAACGGGAGTCAAAGCCACAGTCCTAAATCCAGTCCCAAGTCCATTTCAACTCAGCGAAAGTCCAAAGCCAACGTCCAACCCTGCTTAGAGAATGTATTTCATCGTCGCCATCGCTAACCGTGCACGTACTACCAAACTATATTTTGCGTTTAGGCGCAATTTTTGCGTGTACGAATATTTTGCATACGAACGAATATTTTGCGTATTGCGAGAGGTCCGTTAGGTGTGCGAAGAGATCCCATTGTTATGTTATGTGGTGCATGGATTCATGTACCCTTTGTGATGCGATGACGTCTCCAACTTCGAATAGCCCACTTCATATAATTACAGACTGCCAGCAAGCATGCAGAAACTACGGCAACGGTCGGATCTCAATATGCGCTCTCCGACTTCTAAAAAAGCACAAGGACACCCTAAACCCAACTGTACTAATATGGACGCCAGGTCACGCAGGGCTTGACGGAAATGAGCGAGCACACGCTACAGCCCGAGCATGCACCCTCCGGGCACCGTACCAGTCGCTCCGTGACCCAGAGCCTGTCCAGCAGCAGTACCGTACACTTCTGCAACACCACCGCCTTGCTAGATGTGCCTACCCACCACCGCACCAGAAGCTCACCCGAGAGGAGGCTGTAGCCTGGCGGCAACTACAGACAAACACATACCCCCACCTTAGCTTCCTGCACATCATGCACCCCACAATGTATCCACCAACATGCCCACACTGCAGCGAACATCCAACACTGTACCACACCACGTGGGCTTGCCAAAACACACCGGCAACCCCCATTATTCGCACACCCACCTTCGAGCAGTGGGAGGCCGCGCTGTGCAGTTCGGACCCTGAGGACCAGCGACAGTTGGTGGACCGGGCACGCAGAACCGCAGCCGCCGCAGGGGCCCTGGACTGAGGGCTTCTCCCGCTTTCAAGCGCGAACCTCTTTCGCCTGAATAAATGTTTCTCCACCACCACCCATTGTGTAAAGTTGGCTTTCCTGCAGTGTGTTCTACTCGTACGTCAACGCTACCAGTGAGGCATAGAAGGTCCCCTTAAATGCTTTTAACCTGTTTTTTTTTTCTTTGTTCTTATAATGCAATTCCTGCGCAGCACCTCGAAACATTCGTAATGAGTGCTTGGTTTCGGGCTTGTTGGCACTCACATTTCGAAGTTAGTGTCGTGGATTGATACCGCCAAGCGGGCAAAGAACTGCCACACCCCCCACAAAGACTGCCGCCGGCCAAACAATTCACCGCACAGCCCGAAACACTCTGCTGGGGCACGCAATGCACGGCTAGAAGTACACAAAATAAACGATACGCCGGGTAAGAGATAGGCCGGATGATGCGACTCGTATTTCTTTATCTACGCGATTCCGGGAAGCGGCGGAAGGTGCGTTTTTCCTTTAGTGGCCCGCGCCTGATCGCCCGTCCACCTGCGCTGTACACGGCGCACCGGTACTCGTCCATGGGCGTAGTAAAGTATATCAGCCGGCCGCATCTTTAGGGCAAAGACGGCTCGGTGGGGGCCCGGCCTTTTATGGGGTCAGCGCCGCCAACGGCGAGCCGTTCGAACTCCAGCGAGTGCGTTGAAAACGTTGGGTCGCGGCGCGTTGCGAGCGCGCGCTCTATCCGGCGTTCTTGGGCGCGGCCATTCGCAATTTACGATGTCATCTGGGAAGCGTAAATTGGCTATCTCTGTTTGTCGCGCCTCATTAGACGCCGGAGCCCCGGAGCTCACACGGCGCCAGCTTGAAGGCGCGACATTAACGAGCACGGGGCCCGTGCACCGGTTGCTTTGGGAGCGTCCCTCCCCGCCGACGCAATTACTCACCGCTCCGTTCAGACGCACGGCCGGAGGACCTAAACGCAGAATTTGAAGCAGCATGCGCCGTGCCCACGCTCTCAGAAGGCGCCCCCTTTCGCTGTTTCTGGGAAAATCGCTCAAATCAGCCCGTGTGCAACGAGCTGTCTGTCATTCCCTGTGGCCCGAGGCGTGCGCGACAAGGCGCTTAATTGGAACGTGGCGCTCGAATTTCACTCAATTATACAAATTACGTGTTCTCGCTATTTTAGCGCCGTCAGGAGGAGGGGAAACATGTCAGACGTCGGTGTTCTAGCGCAAGACATTGTGTAAGTTTTTTTTTCCCCTCACGTCTTTATAGGCTGGTATTACACAGTTGGAAGAACAGTATGACAGGACCAGCCAAATGTGTACGAAGGCATGACAATACACTTGTGGAAAAAAATATTGAGGAGCGAAAGAATGACTGCATTGCTTTTTCTGGATGTTTACGCACTCATCAGCATAATTCAAATTACTCCTGGCCGCAATTCTGGCTCAAGCAAGAGGCTATGGACACTGGCCTGCCATTTTTAGAGACATCTTCGGGTGGTAAGGCGCCATAATGCCGTGAAGTCGTGTCCATGAGAGCATTTCAAAACTAGATGAGGCGTTCTTTTTGCTGCACTTGCAACGAAGTTGTTACTGATACAAACCGTCTTGCGAGAAAGAAAGGTGACATCCAAGGTTAAGCATTGTAATCGCGTTTATGGCGAATAATATCCCCTGATAGTCATTTTCCTGCTCAAGTGCATCTCCACACTTTCAGGGACGCCAAATTGCAAGGGCTTCGAAAACCACAGCATGCGTTGACGTTTTATCACTACAGTCGAACATCGCGTTATAGCGAAGTAGTATCGGGACAGTATAATTTAGATCGTTATATCCGACCGATATTCGTTGTAACACTAGAGCCCAAAATTGGTTCAAACCAATCGGTAATCTGGCTCCCGCAGAAATACTTGATGCGAAAGCGCATTATTTTAATCTTCGAACCTACTATAAACAAGGTAACCGTTATCTTTCTCCTTGTGGCATTTCAAGTTCAATGAACCCAGAACAGGAAACGCGAAATTACAACAGAACAAACTTCATTCGAAAAAAAAAAAAAGGCCTGCGCTCCTATTTTTTCGAGGAAGGATGTAATCTTTGTCTGGTGGACCACACTGAGCAGGATGAAGTTTTCCACAGTGTCCACGAACAAAGGGGCATTTTCTACTTCTACCATTTCGGACGCCGGGAGTTTTTCCAAGCTTCTCAGCCTACTGGTCAAATATTTCTTCGTTGTATCCGATAGTGAGCGCAGCTCTCACAGTTTCACTTTGGTTAGCAAAGAATGTGTCATTGAAATGATGCGTGACCAACCAAAGCACGTATTTAGTTCGTAATTCGTACCTATTTTTGCACTGAACTGTACATAGTGGAATACCAACTAGGCTAGTCAATTACGTTACTAATTCGTATTTGGCTCACTATAGTCTATAATTCGCTATATCAGTGATCGCTATAAGAAGGTTCAACTGCAGTCGTACCGGAATGTAAGCGCCGCTGTTATTAACTGGAACTGTGCCCTCAGTTTTGCTGAGGGCAACATGCTGTAGCCACTTTTCTAAAAGATGCAGGGAAACCTCGTTATTATGTGGCCGGTTAAACAATTTATATGTATTAAAGAGTAATCCGCGCGACCTTCCTTTCTCGACTTTGTAGTCGTCGGTCACACCACACTATCTCCCTGTAGAGGGTGTTTTTTGGCCTACACTCCAGGCACGGTTTTTATGAGGTTTCAGTGTACATTCTTCTGTTGCCTACATCCCCACCCCCTGGTGCAAATGCTGATAATCAATCAATCAATCAATCAATCAATCAATCAATCAATCAATCAATCAATCAATCAATCATTTGTTTGCGTGCCCAGGAACATCCGGGAGGCCTTTGTGCTCGCGCGCGGGAACGAAAGCGACACATGATGTACACATCTCTCAAAGAAAAAATAAGAGAATAGTAGTGGTTACACACGAATAAAACTACACATTTTGACATAAATACACAGAAACGCACAAACACTATAGTAGTGGTTACACACAAAGAAAATTACATATTTTGGCATGACCACGCACAAACGCACACACTTACAAGCACCCATTCATACACACAAGTAATGCCTAGCAGGGAGGCATATCTGACTGAAGTAAACAAGGCAATAAAATAATAATAACAAACCAAAAACCCTGGTCATAACGAAGTCCTGAGGAAAGGTAACTGACTTCGTTATAAGCAATACTTCATTACAACCGGCAATTATTTCTTTTTCCTGCAATGCAGTTGCTACGGTAAAAAACTTCAAATCGAGGGGCGGTTCGAATGAAGCGAATTCGTTTTTTCCGAGGTCTTACTGTAGTAATAAAAATAGTCACACGTAATGGCGGGCAGACAGTCTCGTTTCCGTTTTCTTTGCTGCTGTTCACTCACGTGCTGGCGCCTGCTCCCACCAGTGAAATGCGGAGATAGCATGCCAGCATTCGCCAGTTACCCCAAAAACGAACGCTTTGCGCAAGCGTCCATGTCCCGACAACGGCCGCCGCCTCCGAGTGTCTCCTGTCGCCGGGCCCCGTGGAATGGGACGCTTGGCCGCGCGTCTCTCGAAGAGAGTGGCTCGGATTACGCGAGATGGAATGCGAACTGGGCGATCCTCATCCCCGCGCATGCGAGGTGACGACGGAAATACGAAGCCTGCCTGCCGGTGGGCTCAGGTGTGTGTCTGCGCAAAAATCCGCCATGGTAGCGTTCTTGGAGCAAATAACTTCCACGACGAGGAGAGCGCGAGAAAACGTAAAAGCAAAGGGGTTTCTCCTGTAATCACCAGTACGCTGCGTCACTGGACTGCAAATAAAACCATAGAGGCGCTGTACGAAATCACAGTTAGTAACTTGGGGAACATAGAATAGTCCCACCAGCACGGTCGGAATGCAGGATACACGTAAACAACCAAGCTGACGGAAAGCGAATGAGAGAAAAAAAATTCAGAAGCGATCCTCCGGCCGGTTGCTCGAGGTATCCGAAGCATACACAACTGACTCAATATCGCAAAGAAAACTCCGTGTGGCTGATCCCTTATTTTCCTCGCTTCAAATGTCGTGCCTCTGCATGCTATGCATGTCAATTTACCGCGCGCCTTATCCGTATTACTGCTATGCTTGAGAATGTCTATGGGAGAACGTCGACCTTCAGGTAACTGCCGAGTGCGAAACGAGGTCCATTTTCAAACTCCGAGTGTTTTAAAAAACCGGGCCTCACGTCAACAGCTTAAGAAAATTCTGCGTTCTCTTAAACTGCTGTTAGCTTCAAGACGTGATGTAATTCAATTGGCATTTAAGTGGTGAAACGAGGAGTAGGAGGTTTTACCCGCAACAATACACGTACCGATTCCGGGAAGCTGGGGCCACAAATGATAATCGTTTCCTAACAGCGATTGAAGGCAGTTTACTCGACATTTTTCGTGTTGTCGATGTCCTCACTGAAAAAGGAAAAACAAAAGCCCTCAGCGATTAAATTGGAAAGTTGCATTGCGTACGCTTGTCTTTGTGCTCTATTTTTTCCCTGAATTACACGATCGTGGACAATGGAAATTGAGCGCGCGCCGACGGTTGGCTGTTTTGTGGACCATTTTTGTGGACGCCATACGGGTGCGCGCGCAGCTATGAGTACGCCACGCAAAGGTATCACTCCCAAGGAGCTGCGTGAAAACGAGGAGCCGTAAAAAAATCATGCACTCCTCCGTGTAACGACGGCGGTAGTTGAACGCGAAGCTTTCATGTGACGGATTCTTTGGTTGTCGTCTGAGTTTGGGCTGAGTTTCTAGCATGTAGAAATGGGGCAATCAACAAAGGAAAAAAAAAGTCGAAATGGAACAATCGGGTAGACACCGTAACGCGAGGAAACCAGGTTCGGTTCCGGCCACTGGAGCGTTTCTTCTTTCACTTCACCACGATTATTTACCATCACCGTCAGAGAAAGTTGGCTTTCCTGCAGGGCGTTTTCGCATCACGAGCGCCATCAATGACAACACTGAAGCTTCGCTTTAAAAAAGAAACGGCATTACGTACAGCGGTGGCGTGCTGCAAAATTGATGAACTTCGATCCCAAGAGGCTCGGCCATGCCACAAGCACCGCGGAATGTTGTTCCGGAACCCATCACGGTCTGCCACATCGACCACAGAGCGATTGTCGGTACCACTACTGTAAAGTGATGAAGCATTCCATGCCCCCATCAGCAGGTGTAATGGTTGTGCAGCCCCTTCGCTGCACGTCCACCTTCGCAGGGCCGGCATGTTGAGTGAATTTTAATGCGTAGCGTTCTTTGCAGAGTACCCCCACAGCCAGGACCGTGTAAAGCCCTGCAGTTCCCCAAAAACGCAGATTTCGCGGAAGCACCACCTTTAAACGTTGTAATAACGTAAATGGAGATGATTCGATGGACATATTTTTGAGAAACCAAAAAGTAAAAAAGAGTAAAAATGGTGAACGGCGTAACGCATTGCCCTTCCACAAAAATGCAGATTTCGCGGAAGTTCCACCGCTCACCATTATGATAGCGTAAATGGAGATAATAGGTCGGCCAGAATTTCAAAAACCCAAAAAGAAGAGAAAAATAGAAAAAGATCACGAAAATGGCGAACCATGCAAAGACCTGAATTTCCCCAAAAATGCAGATTTCGCAAAAGTTCCACCTTTAACAGTTATAACAGAGTAAGTGGAGGTAATCTCTTGGGCAGAATTGTGCAAAACCAAAAAATAAGAAAAATAGAAAAATAGTGAAAATGACGAACAGTGTAACGCCCTGAATTTCCACAACAATGCGGATTTGGCGGAAGTAACACCTTTAATCGTTATAATAGCGTCAATGGGTATAATTGGTCGGACAGATTTTCGAAAAACCCCAAAATAATAAAAATAGTAAAAGATAGCGAAAATGGCGAACCGTGTAACGCCCTTCATTTACACAAAAATGCAGCTTTGGAGAAAGTAACCCTGTAATCGTTATACTAGCGTAAATATAGTAATTGTTAGAACAGACACCCGCCGCGGTGGCTCAGTGGCTAAGGCGTTGCGCTGCTGAGCACGAGGTCGTGGGTTCGATTCCCGGCCGCGGCGGCCGCTTTTCTGATGGAGGCGAAAAGCAAAAACGCCCGTGTGTACGAGATTTCGGCGCACGTTAAAGATCCCCAGGTGGTCTAAATTAATCCGGAGCCCTCCACTACGGCGCGCCTCATCGCCTGCGTTGCGTCGGCGCGTTAAACCCCACAATCAATCAATCAATCAATCAATCAATCAATCAATCAATCAATCAGAACAAAAACTAAAAATTGGCCGCGTATCTGCTCCTTTGGTTGCAAATGCCGTCAAAAGACGATAGTCTTTATCGGCTTTTGCGAAGTAAATGCCTCCCTTCGCTTTCCCGCTCAACTCTCATGTTGTTCCTCTTGCGTCGCGCTCCTCCCAAGGTAAAGACGCCAAAGGTTTGCTTGAATCATTTTAAATTTCCCGCGTTCCACTGCTCCAAACCGGGTGTCTCGATGCGAACGCTGCCGTACGGCGAAGACGCGCGTTAATCGAGGCGCCCTACTGCAACGTTTATAGAACCGCGTTTCCCTACTCCACGTGCGTTGCAAGCAGAACGTGGAACCTATCTAGTGGAACCTTGTGTAACTATTGCCGGTTGATTTCTTAAAATGGCGCCAGAAGCTATAGTGGCGCGGGCGACAGCAGGCGACGGCGGAGTGAATTCTTTTTCTGCAGTTGATGAAGTATTTAATTTCGCAAAAGTCAAGCATGTTTGATTTTTTTATAAAGGAACACTGCAAATATCACTTCTGTATTGATTTGCTGTCTCATATTTGCGTAATGTCTTGTTCTTCTTCAACAATGTTGACAAGTATGAACCTTACACCGGACATAGACGGGTAGATTTAGCTGTGACTATATAAGACTAATGGGCAGGCATTGTTTTGCTTTGGCCGGGTGGCTGAATCGAGTCACAGACAGACAGACGGACAGACATACAGACAGACCAAAATTTTTTGGGTTTAAGTAGCCCAAGAAAGACTATCGTCTTTAAAAGAACTGGATTGATAGAACTGACTCTCTAGACGATTGGCATAAGAATGCTATGCATTAGTAGACAATTCTCTGAATTTCTGCAGATTTTTTAAGGACGGTAGTCTTTCTTGGCTTGAACGCGGAAATTTTGATATGTCTGTCTGTCTGTCTGTCTGTCTGTCTGTCTGTCTGTCTGTCTGTCTGTCTGTCGATTCACTCACCGGGCCAAAGTTGAAGGAGTACTGAAACGAAATTTTCGTGTTATGTTTTTTTTTTCGCTCATAGAATGGAACTATAGAATGGCACTATAGATGGCCTATCAGAGCGTAAATAATTGTTTACAGCCTCGTTCATTCGTATCAGTTTTGGTTTCGTTTAAACAAACACCGACGTGGCCTTCATGACAGCAGGGCGCACCTGACGTCACTGTTCCCGTCGCGCCACAGCCGGCAATTGACACACGCGCGTCCAGATTGGTCGTGGTTGCACGCACCCGGGAAGCATAACGTCAGTCCTAAAACTGTAGAGTCTTGCACAAGACGAAGCAGCGCACCAATGGCAGCCAGCGCTTCGGCTATGTCACGGGAGTCGTAACGTCGCCATTTTGGGGCGAGCAGCAGATGACTTCAAGTAATGGCGTCATGCTCATGGTGATGTCAAAAGGGTACCTGTTCTGAGCTTTCTACGTCGTATAAGGTGTAAAATTCATTTAAAATATGTTTTAGTGAACGTTTACGGTTGAAATTTTTTGGGAGTTATCTCCATGGTCAAAGGAAGCTTTTTACACAGTTATGTCAGCTTTGAGACCTCGCGTCAGTACTCCTTTGAGGCAACTGTTGAGCGCGACGTTTATATAGCCAAAACCATTTCTAAACAACTAGATCTGGTGGCACTGTTCATACAGGTCGACATTGTTGAGCAAAAACAAAACATTACGCATATCTGAGACATATCATCAATACATAAGTGATAGTTTCAGTGTTCCTTTAGTAAAAAAAATACATGGACACTTCCTTTTAAAGACACTAGTCTTCCTTGGGCTGCGATGGCAAAAGAAATATTAGCCACTGTATAAATGCGAAACGCGGAACCCTCCGCCACCTGGCAGTGGCCCTGGGTGCGCAAAGTGATGTGTCGAAGATACCAACCAAATTCCGGACACGATGTTGGGCTTTCGCCGAAACCTGAGCACGCAAGACGTCCTCCTACAAATAAAGTAAGAAATTATTGCGCCTGCCGCGTGTCACTCCCCCCGGGCCATCTTCGCTCTAGACGCTCTAGACCTAGCGTTTCATAACGGGACGCATGCAGCGGTTCTCGGCAACCTCAACCAAACTGGCTTTGGGCAACAAGCATAAGACTACATCGCCGACTTTCTCATGGGCCGACCGGCAATCCTCAAACTCGGCGACATCAAATCAAAAGCAAGCAAACTTGGCAGCATGGGCACGCCTTAAGAGTCGGTGTTATCGCCTCTTCTCTTCAAAATCGCCGTCCTGGGTCTGCCAGAGAAGCTAGAGGAGATACCCAATCTACGGCATGCGTTATACGCAGATGACATCAACCTTTGGACAGGCACGGACTCAGCGGGGAAAAGGGGGGGGGGGGGGGGGGCGCTTCGGGGTACACTACAACTCGCGGCAGAAACAGCCAGAGAATACGCCTGCGCAAGCGGAATACAATGTTCACCCCGAAATTCCGAACCGATAGTAAACAGAAAAAAGATCAAATCAACAAACGGAGATATTCCGGTAACTCAAGGTGGCTACACGATTCACCCAAGCGCTTCACTCAAAACTCTCTGGTTCCCTATCCAAGCTAATACCAAGAATAACTATACAATCCGCAACCTCCGTAAAGTCGCGGATCAAGTAACACAAATGAGTCGCCGTATAAACAACAGGCACCGCGGCGTGAAAGAGGAGGACACAATGCGCATAGTTCAAGCATTCTTTATATCCCTACTCACCTACGCCGCACCTTACCTCGTATTAGCCAAAGCAGACATAGACAAAATCCACCGCCTTATACGCAACGCCCTGAAGCAGGCACTCAGTTTACCTGTAAGCACGTCCAAAGCAACGCTATTTCAAATTGGGCTTCATAATAACTTATTGAAGGACAGCTCTCAAGTCAACGACTTCGCCCGGCGAAATCACAAGCTGGACGTACAGCACTTCACATCAAGTGGCCCTGGCTAGAACAGACTCACCTGGCCCCAATACCAGACGTCTGGCGCCAGCATATTTCAATTCAGCCTCTTCCAAAAAAACATGCATCCTGACCTCTATCGAGACCGACAGAAAGCCCGAAGCCAAGCGCATGAACGAATTTATGGCAGCCTTTCCGACGTGGCCTATACTCATACAGCCTCCTACGACAAAAAACAGACCATGGTGGCTGTAGCGACAAACATAAATGCCCTTATAACCTGCGAGTCCCTCCGGACGTCCTCCGCGAGGGAAGCCGAAGAGCTGGCCATCGCCCTAGCTATCACCCAATGCTCTTCAAGGACTGTAATCACAGACTCCCAAGCAGCTTGCCGGAGTTTTTTTTTTTTTTTTCGGGGTGAGTGGTTCCAACGGCGCTCCGGGAGCTCCAGCGACATTATCCAAAACACCAAGTCAACATCGTGTGGACCCCTGCCCACTCCTCACCGACGGATAACAATCTCTCCTATCGACAGGCTCGAGATCTGCCCCACCGAGCTACTGAGTTTCCAACAGCCCTCACATCTCGCCTAACCTATCAAGAAGTTACCCACTATTACAGGACTACAAGACATACAATCCGAAGCCCTCACACATCCCTTAGCAAAAGTGAAGACATTACGCCGAGGCAAATTCACACAGGCACTTCCATACACCCCGTAAGAATGCATTTATTCGAATCCAGACACAGTACGCAGCCAAATGCAAATTCTGTAATCAATTAGGTGCGCTCCGCCATATCATGGTGCACAGCAAAAAAAAACCCCGACCTACCATCCCTTCCAAATGCCATTGCTCCTGAGCATTGGGAGATACCGTTGACTAGCGGTTGCCTGGAGAACCAAGCACCCCTTGTAACCTGGGCTACGACGGCGCGGTCAACACATCGCTTCCTGAACTAAAGATCCACTCCTACCTTTACAGCTCAATCAATGTTTCATCTCTCTCTCTCTCTCTCTCTCTCTCTCTCTCTCTCTCTCTCTCTCTCTCTCTCTCTCTCTCTCTCTCTCTCTCTCTCTCTCTCTCTCTCTCTCTCTCTCTCTCTCTCTCTCTCTCAGGGCCATTGCCAGCTGGCGCCATCAGTGTCGTCAGCAGTATCTTCAGCGGTGCGCTGGAAAGGACGGCGCCAGATGACGCGGTTTTCCACCCTTCAGCGACCACGACAGTGGTCATGAAGTGCCAAGTGTAGACGTGAAGACATGCCCTGAAAACACAAGGAAAAGATACGAGGACTTATGTAGCAGGGGCGGCAGAAGAATATCGTATTTTGACGACATTTGCAGCCAAGCAAGCAGATCTGCGGCCAATTTTTTTTTTGTTCCCACCTTTATTGAAAGTTTAACGCCCGCTACAACCAAAGTACGCGAGTTTAGAATCAGATTTCTCGAAGTTAGTCCACGGGCGAACACGCTTGTTAAGTGGGCGCTGAAGCGGGTGAAAGCCTTCAAGGAAGCATGAATGGCGAAGGATGGCGAACCGCATCTGGCACGCTTCCTGCTCTGGCAATATTGTCCCTTTATCCCTCTTTCCATTGATTCGCCAGATGCCAGATGCATCAATGCCGAATCACGCGATGCGCTCCACTGTGCATACGTTCCCGTTGCTGCTTCACCCACGGATACTGAGAACGCAGAGCTTGCGTGGCTCCGAAGGCGAAGAAAAGAGACGTTGGATGAAGGACCTTTAGAGCTACCGATGACTGCGGAGGCGCGGAACATCCGTTGATAGCTGCGCAATAAAGCGGAGTGTAAAGGTGGCGATAACGGTCGTATACAGTGCTTGAGTCAACTGCTGGAGGACGCTCTGAAGCCCAGCAACAACACGCGGCATGCTCAGCTAAGCTTTCTTTCTTTTACGCTTGATTGAAAATGTTGCAACTCGTTAGCAAGGCTGGTTTGATTTTAGTGCTTTCATGCTTTGTCCCGTGCACTAGATAGTCAGTATAGCTATTTCTTTTTGGTGGTATTTTGGGATCACTAATCGCGTTAAGTACTGGAATAACGAGGACCAGCTTGAGATCGAAAAATATCTTCTGGGCTTGGTGTGGAATTACGCAATACAAGCATGACATTCTACGTTGCGCTATTTTAATCGTGATTTTTTTTTTTTTACTTGAGGTGCATTGTGCACTCAGGCGCAGCGGAACCGTCGAAAATTTGTGGGATGTGGAGAACGAGGTGACTGGTTTGTTGTAGGTTACTAATCCTCAGAACTTCTGACGAATTTATTTGAACCGCACTGAAGACACAAGTAGAGCAGCTGACTGTGTTTATTCGACATATAACTACACATAAAATTAGTAGCAGATGTTTGAGCTCAATCTTGGCGGAATGTTTCAATCAGGTGTTGGAATGATTCCGGAATCACTCGACATGTTCAATGAACAAAATAAAATGGTAATGGTATTGCATGCTTCGAACCTGGATTGTGGTTAGATTGGAACAAGAAAGCTGTGCTCACGAAGTGTCTTCGGTGAGGGGAAAACAAAATTCGATTTTCAGATTTTTATGCAGGTTAAAAATCTAGTCCGTCATTAGGACGTCACCACTGCCTAGGTGTGCACGCTTCTCTGGGTAAGATCTGGACTAAACTTCCAGATATTTTATCCCAACGCGCACCTGGAGAACAAGTAACTGCAACCAATTTAGCAAATGTGACCAATGGAGAGGCCCGGCACCATGGCGGTCTGACTCAAGGATGTTATTAATCTCTCACTGCGCAGATAATTCTATCTGCTGCACGGTATTACTGGGGTGTCACAGTGCAGATTAGATTAATGACTGAAATCGCATATTTGGCCTAGTCCTTTGTGCAGTTTAGGGCGAATGGGACTCGTGGGGAGAATTAACAGTGCGTTTCCTATGCGGCCATGCGCAATGGCCGGCATACAGCCAAACGTACGTAGAAACAAACATCTGCAGCACAAGCCAACGATATAATAACGTTGGCTCGAATTGATTCGGTTTCCTTATGGCTGCCATTCTTTTTATTTATGCAAAAATTAAGTCAGCTTCTAGTTAGGACTAACGTTCCACTTTGCGCTCTAACGCAGTCAACCGGTACCCGCAGTTTTACGCAGTACAAGTTTTACGTTGCTTGACATGTCGTAAGGTGCAACTTTACGGTTACATAACGTTAAGCCTACATATAGGCCTAGCAAGGGTTATTTGCCAAGGCTCTCGGTCATTAATAACGAGTACAAAAAGAAAAAAAAATGAAGGAAGCTCACACTTACGCGCAAGACTTGAAGGAACCAAGCTGTGCGCAACCTTCACGACCATCACAACGGTTTAAGTCCACGATTGAAGCGGGTTCGGTTCTTCGCTGCCGCAACGACCTTTACTCCATCATTGTTGCTATAATGTGTGAGCTTCCTTCATTTTTTTTTTTGAAGCTCCCACTCATTATGAGCAAGTTTTGCCACGGTTACAGTGAACGCTGGAGTTTTTTTCTGCCACTATTGAACAATTCCGTAAATGGGTATGCTTGGCTTGACAACCGTGCGCCAGGGACGCTGGGCGGTCGCCGCGAGGCACGCACACACGAGCGCTCGGCACTTTCTTCTAACCGCCGGGCGGTCTCTGCGAGGCACGTGCTCACGTGCGCGCGCTCGGCATTTTCAAGGTTTTTTTTAACTGCGGACAGGATAAATTACGAATTTCTAAACAGTTTCGCTGTTAAAAGGGCTCAGTGAAACGTAATAATGCCAATAAGATGAGATTATATTTCGGAACACGCCGCGCCAAACTATACCTCACACGGCTGCCCTACTCAGCGGCTCAGCAGTCACCAGAGATACAGGGTGCTATGGCAGTGTCCACAATACCGGCATATCAGTACTACAATTCAGCACTAATGCTTTATTTTATTATTAAACATACCCTGTGGCAGTAAATGGCAATTTAAGGCTGGGTTCAAACTGTTGCCGCAACTGTCCTAATAACTTTAAAGAATTGCGTCATTTCATGGCTAAGCCAACCGAACTGCGTGCACGCCGTTTTTTTACGTCCATAGATCACGATGTGTCTTTTGCGTCGGTAGTCTGAACATAGCCTAAGTTTGACAGTACGTAACGGCCTTGCGCTTTGAAGGCAGCCAGGCATGGAACCCCGTGCTGTCCTATCTGTGTATGGATGTCCAATGCCTCCTCGAGGAAGCACGGGCATCCCAACTCTGAAACGGACGACCTGCCGGTGGATGCACTGTCCTAAAACGGCTGAGGAGGGAAGCATCTGTCTCAGCTGCATATTCGGGGCATTTTCGTAAGCATTTGGCGAACTGTACCAAAGAGCAGACGAACGGAACAAAAAAATTAAAGCAGCTCCACTCAACGTGAAAACAGTCGAAGTGAGGAGCAGTGATTCACCAAAGGGTCTGGGAGCCCTCTCTCGACTAGTTCCAGTATCAGCCTGGCGTTGATATCGCAAATAGTCGAGAGGGCGCCGCAGCACATGAAAAGGCCTTTAAAGAGACACTGGATTGCGTTTTCATTTATTTGGGGTTATTAATGCGTTAAAATATGATTTTTCCTTATTTTATGTTAGTGTGCACTTATCTGCGGCCCAGCAACGGCTGCCTCCGTGGCAATGGCGCAGCGCAAAGATCACCCCCAACATTGAGCATATGAGAAGCGTGTGTCTGTGTGGCGCGCCTTTGATTGACATCGGCTTCGTAATGCGAGGGACCCTGGTTCGATCCCGGCCTGGGGAAGCGGTGATCTTTTCCGAGCCTTTGTTTGGGTGCGTGACGCCGTGTGACTACGGTGACTAGATACCGCGACCCCAGACGAGCTGCGACGACAAGCCGGGCCCCTGAAGAGCTCCGCGCTTAAAAATCAGGTCGGTAGCTTTCCTTTATGGTACCGACCATCAGAGCAGTGACGGAACAATAAGCAGCCCGGAAGTACTGTTTTCCCGCTCGTGATTTTCAGTAAGATAATGATATATCCCATGTGGCGCGCAAGGAATTCGTCTTTTGAAAAAAAGAAATGGTTTGAGGAAGGGGTTAGGGCGACAAGGGGAAATCGCTCATGCTTGCACCGAGATAGAAATAACAGGAAAATACAGTAACTCGTGGGCCTTTATTTCCTTCTAAGGAAAACAATTTTATTGGTTTGTTCGTTAAATCGAAACCTTAACCCAATCTTCGTTATTTCCTACAGCCCCCTCCTAGTCTGGATGGGGGAATTAAAGACAGAATGAGATGCGCCTCTCACCGAGAAAGTATTTTCCGGCATCCCCCCCCCCCCCCCCCTCCCCTCGCCAATGATGGGATGTTTTCCCAGGGCGGAAACACGCGGATGTTACATTGCTGCCGTGCACCGACCGCTACGCAGGCGTGGCGTGGACACATCTTGAAGCGAGCGGGAAAATAGAAGGAAAAAAAAACTATGCAATGGCCACAGGGTGAATTGCTACGCAAGATGCTTCTTTTCCTTTGGTGGACGAGTGGCAGAGAGAAGGTCCGCTACGTGGCTCACTTAAAAAAAAGTAATTCTACAGTTCGGAGAAAGCAGATAGCCTTCGAACTAGCCGGCCGGAGTCAGCAAATATTAAATTTTTGTTACTGCATTGATACCCACCGTTTTTCTCAGCAGCGTCAGTGATGGCGACACAAGACAAGTGGAGAAGGAGACGGGAAGCAGCCGAGCTCAGCGAGCGACCAATGCGTTCCGCCTCTCCTGACTCAGTCCGCGGTGCCGTATACTCTTTGCTTGAAGGCAAAGCCCATGTATATAAGCGATCCTACCCGCGGGCTCCGATCCACGCCGCTGTTTTCTTCGAAGCCACACCAGCTTCGAGAGTTGTTGACATCTTCTCGCCTTCATCGCGTCGACACAAGCGCAATTCTCGTAGAGTGCCCGCTGCGTGCTTTCGCAACGGCCGCCGGGAACATGCATACGTTATCTCTGCTTTGCATCTCTAGCGCACCACTCGCGTCCGGCTTCTGGCGCGCCGTAAGTCGGTCAAAGGAAGAGTGGCAGTAAAACGCCGGAGTTCCTCGCCGCCGAGAGAAGGATTCGGGCACCTGGAATGCGAGTAACTTGAGCGGCGTGCGCGGAGCCAGCTCAGCATCCCAAATCAAGAAGGTGCTGAAGTAAGGCTCGCGAACTAAAGAAAGCGCGGCAAGGTAGCGAACGTGCAGCAGCAGCGGCGGGGAGAAAAGGATCGGGCAAACGGAGTGCGCGCGTGCTCGTTACCAAGTACGAGGCTTCTTTTCAAACGCGAATCGGGGAACAGCAAGGAAAAAAGGAGAAGGCAAACGAATTTGCCGCGTGGGCGACCTTGACAGCAGCAGGAACATCGGGGGCCTGAGGAATTTCAGAGGCGAAAGGGGAAGAAGAATCGGAGGAGCGTGTTCGGTGAATATCGAGGTGTACCGTTTCCGCATTTGCTTGTGTCGTCGTCTCCTCCTTCGTTTCCGGCGTAACTTTTCGGTGAGTTCATGGCGGCTTGTTAGAAGAGGTGCCCGAAGAGAGAACCACTGACGTCACGGTCCCTCGCAGGGGGCGCCGGGAGGGTGGACCGGCCCGATCGATGCCACCTGTCCCCCCCGGGCCAGCAACAGTTGGTCGTGCCGCCCGTGGTGTGGCGCCCCGAGCTTGAGCCGCGCGGCGCCAAGAACGCGCGCCGTCTTCGGCCCTGCCCACCGGCTCGAGGAGGACGCGCGCGCGGCTCGAGCCCCTCCGGCGCTGCACGTGAATCCCGCCGGCGCACGCCGCCGCCGCTGTCTCGGCCGCCCCGCGCCTTTATTGCCCAAGCAGTGCGAGTTTCGCGCTCGTTGTCACTCGTTCGCAGCAGCGGGGCGGCGAGCAGGTTATTTCCAGTGGCGGGGAAAAAAACACACGTGCGCCTTGGAGTGCTTCCAGGGGCGAGCTCACTCGCCGGGGCCTCCTCCTTTGCGTAGAGCGCATCTGTGAATGACTCTCGTGCTCACGTGACTGTGCCCTCGTTCGAAAGCGCCGCATCTCCGGAACCGCGGCAGCTGGCGCGGAACACGACTCTCTCGGGCTCTCCCAAAAGTCGCCAGACTCGGCAGTGAGCGCCTACCTGTTGGTGTCGCGGTGGGATCCCAGGGACTGTGGCTCCTCGCGGGGGCCGGCATGCTACACTCGCTTCGCCCACTCGAGCGCCCATCGTGCTGAAAAGCGAGCCTTCTGACTTCTGGCTATGTCGCTCAACAAGGATCCGCGTCATTTCAAGAAGTGTAAGAGCGCCACTTTTCGAGTCGACGGGCTGTCCTACACCATAGGTGAGCAGCGCGCCTCTGGGCCACACTCAGTCCCCAGTCAGACCCTTCCCCATCCACAGTGCATCGTACTCTTGGCAATGGCAGAATGCACGGGCTGCGCGGTTGCCGCTTGACTGATAGCTCCTGTAGAATGATGGGCTCCTCTTGACATTCGCGAGGCCTCGACACTTGCACAGGCCGTGATGTTAGCACTGTGCATTCAAACTACTGCAGGCTTTCAAGAGCGCTCCTGAAAGAGACAAGGCACACTGAAACAAGCTTTCGTTATTTCTGCTTGGCCACGGTGTACCTGAGCGGCCAATATCTGCGTTCAGAGGAGCCAATTTAGGGATTGTTCAGGCCCGAAATATCATCTGACTCTAGAGTTGTGATGTGCGCTGTGACACTACGAAAAGCATAGCGTCGGGCGCGCTTTGCGTAATGTCAGCGTGCAGACCACGACTTCCAAGTCAAATAGCACGCTCGGTCTCCACAACAAACGTTGCACAATTGAATGTAATGTTTGATCATTCAGGTGCAATGAGGCAAAAAAAAAAAAAGGCCAACGAGCTGCATTTAAGTGTACCTTGGCATTTTCGCGGCTTGCGTAGCAAACTGAAATTTTCCTCGAGAACCTTTTTAGTGACAGCCACAATGGGTGACTGCACCCACCAAATCAGCGGGTCAAGAGGCGGACAATCATATTTAATGAAAAGCTAAGAGCTCAGCCCTGCTAATTGCAGGGCTTCTTACTGCTGATAGTATGGTGGTAAACTGGAAAGTTAGGAGGCGAAACAAAAGACGCTATAAAAAGTGGGCATAGTGCCAACTGTTTGTCCCTGAGCGCCACTGCTGCGTGTTTAAACAGGATGCGTTGGAATCCTGCACTGCGACAACTTTACATCCATGCCGTGCGGGAAAAATGCAGAGACCTTGCAGAAAAATGCGGAGCTTCGGCTTGTTCAGTTTTATGCCAAGTAGTTACCACAAAATCAAAATATAATTCCTTATTTTTTTGAATTCATAGATTTGTACAATGAGAATCCCATACCGTTTTTCTTTTTTCTGAGGAGTGCGCAGATATCTTGAAACAGGATATAAGGCAGAGTTGGTTACGAGGGAATGAACGAACTGTAAAACCTTTTCCTTTATTATTTACCTGTGTAAAGGACTTATCGCTTATTTTTGCATCCAGTGTATTTCCGGTTTACAAAAAGAACGTGCTCCCCGAGGTTCGACTTCAAGCAGGGATCTTTTTCGTTGTTTATACCACTGCCCAGTATAGCAATCTCGGGGGGAAAAGCGTTGTATATTTGCACCGACTTGCGGCAATGACGCGTACTCCTGGCAGACACACAGTCTTAAAGCGCCCAAGATTGTTCAATAATAAACGCACGCGTGCACGTGCACGTACACAGAAACAAAAATTACATCTTTCTCCTGATGCAGTCTGGGAATTTACGCAACACGTTTGTGCGTGTGTGATGAGGCCCAGCGGGCAATACCAGAGGGAGGTTGCGCGCAACGCTAACTGCAAGCAGTGTAACGCATTCTTCGACTGCTTAGAACCCACGGCTCACATTTCTGCAGGCAGAGCTGCTGCAAACGCCACGACTGTGATTGCGCGGTATACACACCGCACGCTCCCAGTTTTCTTTTTATACATTTCAGGAGCCGTCTTCGTGGAGTAACATTTTGTCAGCGACATTTGCAACCACAAAAGAAATGCAGGGCGATGGCACAACGCTGGTGCTTCATCGACTGATAGCTAGAGATCCAATAGGTCAAACCGTGGCAGTGTTATGCTGACATTTTCCGCTTTTTCTGAGCCATTCAGCCTAAAAATGTCTGTGATACCTAGATACCATTGTAACGACTACGGACGGACAAGATTCCAGAATGGTTTCTTGTTTATTGTGTTTGACGGCACACGCCATATATTTTCTGAATCATTGTTTCTTGCACCAGTGTACCTTATAAGCAAATCGTCGATATATTCTCCTTATTTCCTCTTAATAACACACTTCGGCATTGCAGGCATGTTCATGGAAGCGCAAGCTATTTCTTAAACTTCGATCTCTCGTTCGAGGGGTGGGTTGGGAGACCGCAAAAGCATCTTCAAGCTCTGAGTCATGTTTCGTCGATAACAAAATAACTAAACATTGACAACATTTGCGACTCACAGGCGATGCATATGGCGCGGAGTAATTATAAGGACAGTACGCAACAAAATATGCAATGGTATGCGAAGTAAGTGCACGGACTCTTTCGGAAAACTCGGCACATGGCATTTGCGGTAACCGGTATTTGTAACTACTATTCCGTCTGTGCGGAGGATTCTTCTTTTATCATTGAATTCTCTGTACTCCCATGTAGCTCCGGGTGTCCTTCATGAAGTTCAAATATTCGTCTCCTCTAGATTATCTGTTACCAGCTCTGCTTTGTTTATAAAGCGAAGCTGTCTTTGACCCGCCATGGTGGTCCAGTGACTACGTCCTCGCGCTGAAATCTAAAGGTGGGGGTTCAATCCCGGCCTCGGCGGCCGTTTTTCTGACGGATGCGAAAAACGAAAATGGCCGTGAGTCGAAATTTCGGTGCACGTAAGTGTTCCTCAGGTCGTATGAACTAGGCCATATGGTCCTGTATACCCAGGCGCGCCCCATGGCAGGGAGATCCCCATTTAAACTTTGAACTCCATTGCGTTGTTTGCCTTTTCCATCGACTTTAAACACGGCGCGCCGATGGAGGCTAGTGCAGATGGTGTAGGATATAGAATATAGATAGGGGGATCGTGGGAGGTTGAAAGGCGGCTTAAGATCAAGGAAGGGGGCGTTGCGCGCCGAGCGTCAGCAAATGTTCAAAATTGCAGGTTGCACGGCAACCTCAAGCATTGTAAACTGTGCGCAGACACTAGCTTCAACACAAACAATCAAATTGTTCCAAAACGTGCGCTGAGTGCAGATCAGCCAGAAGATCGGTAGAGGCGTCGAGTGGGGGAAGAGCGACTTCGAAACGCGGCTGAGCATGGTTTTGAACGCAAGTGCACGCTGGCTCGTGAATTCGAAGCGAAAAGTGTCTATCCAAGGTGAGGGATTGTTTTAAATGCGAGTGCGTACCGGCCTATAACCACGAAGTGGAGTAATTCTGATACGTGGCGGCCATATGAGACACCGGCCGAACAGGACTGTGCGGTTTTCGGGCGAACACATGTGGTACTTCGAAAAACGCCTCGTGCTGTACGTGCTTTGTACGTCTCGCAGCGCGTGAAATCGACTACACTAAGGTCGTTTTACACCAAGTGCTGAACAACGTCAAAATCTGGCATGTGAATAGACGTCAAAGCCGCGACAATCAGCACAAACGTGGAAAACTTGGCTGCGCATCTGCTCACTTCGCTGAAAATGTCGTCGAAAGACGATAGTCTTTTGTCGCCGATGTAACTGAAATGCATTTTTTATCCCTCCGTCCACCACTTACGCCCTTCCCCTTCCGTTTCGCTCCTCCCATGATATAATACACTGAGGAGGTTTGTTAGAATCAATTCAATTCTCGCGTGTTCCACTAATCGCGCGTCATCTAATGGAACCTTTCGTTACTGTAAAACTTGGAATGCCGTCACGAGGTCCAAGCTGGCCGCATGCTCTGTTTGTATTTTTGTGTCACGTATTTTTTCGACGCGTATTTTTAAAGCAAAGATTTCTACTTCTACCAGCCAACGGTTCTTTCGTGGCGTGCGTGACAAGAAATTCCTAACGCGACTGCGGAGGGAGGGCGGTTTTCACTCACGGAGCACAGTGTAGATGGCGCAGAGAATTTAGCCAGCGTTCCCCGCGCGCTCATGCCGGCGGGTGCATCGGCGTGACCCGGCTTTGTCGTCTGCTTTAGCGACGGTTGTTTTGGGCCTGTTTAGGCGCAGCCTGTTTAGGCGCGCTTCCTTCGCACGGCTTGATTAAATTGTTCGACAGCACCTTCTGGGTAACCCGAACTAGACGGAATTAAGTGGTCGTACGGCAAAGATACGCTAAAACTTGGTTTGCACGGCACGAAAACAAAACATAGAGACCGCGTACATACACCTGACCGCTAAACAAACACTACCGTTTACGCACTGCTTGCCACGAATGAGACTCCGCTTTCTAAATTGGTGAATACCAATTCGGTTGTGTTTTACAGGTATTACAAAAGGCTAAAGCAGCAACTGGTTCTGATAAATAGCGATTATAAGAGTTCCCTCAGCTTTCTCGCAATTCTCGAACTTACTAAACTAACTGGTTTAAATCGGTATAAATGGGAATCACTAAGCTCACATGCCGAATTGCTTCGAAGTCCGCGCTTCTGTCGCGCGGTGACGTAGCCCCGAGCTAGCACATTGGGATGGCTAGGCTCCGCTGTCTCACCCTCGAATGACGCTCCTCATAGTTTTCTTTCTGCCGACGCACGTCCGGGCTAGAGCGGCGGCGTCCGCCGCTCTAGCCCGGCCGTGGCCGACGCTTCTGCGTTCGAGACGCCGCCCGTGCGAATTCTAGGTAACGCGCGGCAGAATCTCAGGTTTCACTCTTTGTAGAGACACGTATGTGAATTCAAGTGACGTCGCATGGGCAATTGTTGTGGGTGTCGTTTGCCGCTTTGCTTTTAAACCACCTTCACAGCGTGGATTGGAGCCAATTTTTGTTTTATTTCGTATCGCAAAAATCAAGCAGCACGTGCATATTTAATTAAAAGAACACTGCAAATACCACTTATGTATTTATGTTTTGCCTCAGATATGCCTAATGTTTCCTTCTTGCTGAATAATGTTTACAAGTAGGAAGTGTGTTTCCAAATTTAGTGGTTTGGAAAAGTTTCGACTGTGTGAACATCTGGTCCAAGTACTCCTTTTAAATTTTGGCTGAAATCTGAATCGAGGTACAGACATACAAGCGTACAGACAGACCAAAATTTTCTGGTGTAAAGGGACTCTGAAACACTTCCGATACGCGCTTTCACTGTTTCCGTCGCACCCGGAAGCACTGCGGAAGCTATAGTTATCGTCAGCACGGAGCGGCACTGCGTGATTTGCTCGCCACAGCAGATACGCCTTCCGCTTCTGCTTTGCTTTTGTGGCTTTCGTTTTAAGTGGCTATGGAATGAGTTCATTGCTGCAACTCAAGAAAAGCTGGCAATATCCGCTGCAACGGTGTAATGACGTAATTCCAGCCGTCGAAGAACGCTAAGACCGGGAAATAGGGGAAATCCTTTTGAGCAAGTTTCTAAGTTATCTGATGGGCCTAGAGCCATATTTTTTGGCAAGTTACTTTGCGGCCCCCTAATGTAACTTTGTTGGTCGACTACGTTCTGCAAGCATTTAAGATTTCCAAAAAAAGTTCAAAAAGTATTGCAGGGTCCCTTTAAGTAGCCAAAGGATTATCGCCTTTAAAACAGTTTCACTTGAACT
This sequence comes from Haemaphysalis longicornis, assembly GCF_048455015.1. NCBI lineage: Eukaryota > Metazoa > Arthropoda > Arachnida > Ixodida > Ixodidae > Haemaphysalis > Haemaphysalis longicornis. Next base: position 436,825,391 of record NW_027526203.1, on the reverse strand, counting down.
ACTGTCGCGTGACGTGTTATCCGCATGGTTTTCACCGCACCTGGTAAGGAAAAAAAAATGTAACGGCGCAAGATTACTGAAAATTACACCCGGAAACACAAATGGCATTTTTGTTCTTTTTTCGTGGATGAATGGCGTGAATTCTGTGTGCTTATTCAGTGAGACTACTATACGATCAATGCACCCTCTTGAAAACACCTCCGGGACATTTTGCACCGAAACGCACCTAAGTGACCGATCATTTTTGGTCAACGAGGCAAAGTGGGCCATTGACGAGTCCTGCTCTGCGCTGTGACACCACGCAATGCGAGTATGCGCTTATGCACTGCGTGATTTCGCAGAGATGATTGCATTATTTGTACTGACATAACACCCCATCACTGATTGGTGATCAGTTCTGCTCCCTTGGACGCAGCGATTGGTCATTCAGGTGATGTGGGGCGAAGCAGACCCGAATAATTTTTATGTTAGTTTGAAGAATGCAGCCTCGAAATTTTTTGCTCCCTGTTTAAGTTCGCCTGTTTGAGCTTCATTTTGCGCCCACTGCACAGCGCGCGTATCCGGTATAATACATCAAAGAGCGTGAAAGCATTTATTTAGAAACGCCGCATAAGCGAAGTTACATGAAACAATAAAATGTTAAAAATGAACTTTTGCAATACAGCCTGAAAGTATTTCTTGCGTCTGCTTCTGCACAGTGCACCTCAATGATCGATCAATGCACCCAGGAGAAGAACTTTGACGGATAACGACCAGGAAAATTTTGCCGCGGTTGAACGCGGTTAAACTGGGTCTGTCGAACAATAGACCGGTTTTCGCACCGAGAACATGCAGTGAACACGCACACGATTGCACCGCAAGACAAAATACAGCCGCTGCTGGGCGCAGTCCCGGTCTAGGCGGGAACGCGCAAGGGATTTGAATGCGACAGCGCCTCCTTGTATCATTTTCTGATGGAACGCGCTTTTACTCTTTCCCCTGTCCCCCTCTCCGCACTGAACACATCCCCCCCCCCCTTCCCTGGGAACGGACGCAATTGGACGCTTTCCTTCCGCAACCGCATGAGGCGCTGGCTTGACACTGCTTGAGCTCAAAGGTCAGATTGACGCTACGAGGCACTGACGGAGCGAGGCGCTCTCTGGGTCTCTACCTGGAGTAGTAGAGCTTTCCCTCTAAAATGTAGAGTGAGCTGTGACATCAATTCATGCAAAGAGCTATTCTGGAAATACAATGTTACAGTTCGGACCACATTTTTCTAGTCAAATCATATGTGTCATTTACCAATGTGTCAATGCCTTAGTCATTTACGTTGCACACCTTAGCGATCGTAATGACTGCTTATGCGGGCGCAGACGCACGGGGATTTTTTTTACTGGCATTCACTCTTGCAAATGATTGTCGTTGGTATACATAACGACAAAGCACTTAAATGGCAAATCATAAACACGTAGTTGTCGGTATACATAACGACAAAGCACTTAAATGGCAAATCATAAACACACTCGGAAGACGGCGTTTTGCATTGACACGGAGTAGATCAAATTCTGGAGTCAAATCGCACATCAGACCTTGTCCCTCACCGTATTTCATCTCTCGGAACAAATAATCACTGATTCGGGTGCACTGCGGCGAATAAGGCCTACGGAAGTTTTTTTTTTGTACTTGCTTTTATTAAGGCTGTCTTTGTGCAGCTGCGTGTGTGCCACTGGGCTTACGCGGATAGTTGTTGAAATATATTGTGGCATCGATTATACTGCAACTTTTAGATGCCCACGTACATTGATGAACTCGCAGGCAAACCTTGAAGCGGCGCTGGGGCGTCAATTGATCCGCCTTTATCGTCAAGGTGCACTATGAGTCATGACAGCTCACCTCCCTGACAAAATGAGCAGACATTGCGCGCATACGACTGTGGGGGCGTTGTAGAGTATACCCCTCCATGCAGCCCCTCTTTGCGCGCGGCTATGAAAGCCCATATATAGAATGCAAGAACCGGTACGTACTGTACGCAACAAAGAAATAGTAAAACGGAAGCAGCCTGTATTAAGACAACTTTTAACGCAACATAAAATGCGGATAAACACAAACAATTTTACGTACAACTAAGGCGGTAAGGTGGGCGAGTTGATTACTAACTAAGGAATTCATCATACTAGCGAACACACACAGGGACAAAGGTAATAGAGAGGACGAAACACACGCTCTATTACCTTTGTCCCTGTCGCCTTTGTCGTCTCAATTACCTTTGTCCCTGTGTGTGTTCGCTAGTATGATGAATTTACGTACAAGCTGAACTCAACTGAGAAATTGGAAGTTATTTCGCTGAAACTGAGGCCTGTGTTACGAAAAGGGAAAGCCGATCTTCAGTGTTTATTGGCGCCGTGAAGAGAGCGGCGCAAAGCCGTGCACGGTAGTCCAAGCGCCGCGTTCCGAACTCCCCCGCGTGCTCCTCGCCGTAGTGCGTGCGAACGTGCCACTTCCTTCTCGGCGCCTCTGTCACCATCACCATGTTGGCGGAAAATTGCAAATCCGCAACATCCTCGGCGCCCACCAAATAATCACTGGCATAGATACAACAGCGCACTCACAACAGTTGCACTAGTCTAGCAAATTATCCACCGCACGCCAGCTGAACTTGTCGGGTCTTAGTGCGACCGTCTTTGGCAAACACTGTCGTCGATTGTCCACTTTCCAGAAAAGCTACTGGAATTTGCCGACTCCGTCCCTCGTCAGCGCTGTGGTCGCAGCAGTTTGCAGCATAAAAAGTGAACACCATTCACAACGTCCGAAAACTTCACGCTTTGTCGGGCTGTGGCCTCCCGTCACTCTCGCATAATTCAGCGAGAGCCTTGCCGACTCCACAGTGAAGTCGCTTATGAACATCGTCAATGGAGTGGTTGCAACGGTCATCTCCGGGTTCCAGTAGCCGGCGTTTCTTTCCTTGTGAAGAGCAGTTGAGATTCGTTCCTTTTTCAAGGTGGCCCTTCACAACTTTTTCTGCGTGGTCATCGGTCTTCCCTTGCCTCACAGACTTATAGTAGGGTCTTAGGCCTTCGTTTGAAGAAAGTCGTTGAGGTAACCTATAAGGTCTGGAAAGGGCATTCTTGCGGTCGTCGGCCATAGAGACTGGTGTGGACTCATATCGCACTTCTACGTCATGGAGCACTTTCACCAATCCAATTGAATCTTTGAACTTGCGCAATGCATCTTCATCGGGATGCGTGTTCGGAGAGTTCTTGAGACCAGCAGTGCTAACCTCCCGAAACCACCGAACAGCGCAAGAGAGGTCTCCATTCTCATGCGTGTTCGTGCGGAGAACACAGACCAAGTTACCGCCTTTGCTTGTATTACCCTCTTTCAAAGATAACGGTCCTTGTAAGGTCCATCCTAAGCTTGTATTGACAGCGACCAAAGCAGGATTCGTCTCTTCGCACTGTACTTGGCTCGTTTTTGGCGCGAACTTCCAGATCTGGTCGGATCCAACGAGAAGGCTAACTCCTTGTCTGAACTCCATGCCTGGGAAAGCAATGGTGTCATCCAGTGGCTTCCCCTCGGCGACCAGGCGTTGCAGAAGCGTATTGCCCTTCGGTGCTTCAGCGACGTCTTCACAAATGAAAGGCACGACGAGGGCTTCAACCTCTGCAGACGTGCTGCCATGTTGACTGCGAAGGGTCGCTCTGACGACTTTAAACTTCTTCTTTGGACCTCCAGGTCGGCCGAAAGCACTGATGGCCAGATCGACTTCGCCAATTGCAGCTAACTTGAGCTCAGAGGCGACGTCTTGTGGGATGAAAGTCCGCTGGCTGCCATTGCCAAAAATTCCATGGACGTAGCAGCAATGCGACGAAGTCATAATCCACGCCCGGAACGTCTGTAGTAGGACTGTAGTAGGACGTCGCTGGAGAGTCGCGGGATGGCTGATTTGCGCATGTTGACGTGCATCGCTGCATGTCGCGTTTCTGCAGCCGATTCCGATGGTATCCGAGCGGGGTCAGTGGTGCACATCGTGCTAGCATGGTGCCACTTACATGTCCGACACCGGACCTTCTTTCGGCAACTCCGTACCAGATGTCCCTTGGCCGTACATCTGAAGCATCGGCCGTCACTTGCTAGGCGGGTTCGCTTGTTGGTCAAAGGGATGTCACTCAGACATTCTTCTGTTCTGTGATCGTTGGCGGAGCAGAAGAAGCATGACGAAGTCTGTGCCCTGTTGTGCAGGACGGCAGCGGTCGGAATAGACTGCTGCTTCTTGAGCACTCGGCCAGCCTCCTCACTTGCTGATCTGGAAGCTTCTTTCCCTGCACTCGACTTCCGCTCGCAGGAAAGACAGTAGATGTTCTACGTCCTCGGCAGAAGAACTCTGACTGCTCGTGGAAGCGGCGCTGGCTGCAAGGCTCTGCTGTTTGAAGTAATCGACAATAATGTCGCCAGGTATCACCTTTAAAAGCACTTAATTCAGCATAGCCGCGTAAGAAGAAATTCCAACGCCCAAGCTTTCCAGTCCTCGCCGGTTCATTTGCACGTGGTCGTACAGCTTCCTCAAAGCGGGCACGTTGCTGGTTGAATAGGCAGGCTGGAGCTTCCGCAGATTTTCAAAATGCTTCAGCTCGATCACTTAGGAATTACCAAAACGATTCTTCAAAAAATCAAGAGCATCTTGATAGCAGGACTCTGTCCCTTGCAGGCCAGCAACGGCTTCAGCAGCAGCTCCGTCAAGAAGCGAAAGCAAGTAATGAAAGCGGTCAATATTGGACAGCCGGGGATTCTCGTGGACGGAATGTCGAAACATGTCCCGAAAAGGTTGCCACCGCGTTATCGCTCCGTCGAAGCGCAACAGTTCTAGCTTCGGGAGACATGCTCCAAACTCACGAGTAGTTGGCATGGGTTGTCCGGTAGACGTCGCAGCCCGGCGGTCTCCGCTGGCGTCTTCCAATGGAGGAGCAGTCTGGAGCGTCCAAGATGACCTCAACACCTCCATGTGATGCTCGAGTAAAGCCAGTGCGCTGGTCGCTGCGTCGTCATACTCCATGACCGAAGCGTGCTCTTCCGCTGCCTGGTCGTCGGTCAGGTGGGCTTCAAGCTCGGCGTTAAGTGCGGCCAATGCTGCATTGCTCGCTCGAAGACGCCCGTGAAAGACACCTAGGACGGAAAGATCCAACTGCTGGGACTGTAGCAGCTGGTCCACCTCGCTTATAATCTTCGTGTTCATAGCCCGCCGTGACGCGCTTGTTCTTGATCCGTTCCATGCCGGTCGTAGCTGAAGAAAGGCGTACCCAGCTCGTCAGGAGAAGGCTCGCCGCAACGCTGGCTTGCTTCCCGGGTTTCGGCACCAATGTTACGAAAAGGGAAAGCCGATCTTCAGTGTTTATTGGCGCCGTGAAGAGAGCGGCGCAAAGCCGTGCACGGTAGTCCAAGCGCCGCGTTCCGAACTCCCCCGCGTGCTCCTCGCCGTAGTGCGTGCAAACGTGCCACTTCCTTCTCGGTACCTCTGTCATCATCACCATGTTGGCGGAAAATTGCAAATCCGCAACAGCCTGAATGAGGACGCCCTGTCATGAAGACAAAAAGGGATACGTCTGAGCATTCTCATTTGGTGAGGAAGTAGATTGATAACACGCCGGCTGTTAAGATGCGCTTTCTTTTTTCACTAGCTGTACTACCTGAATTCGCTTGATTTCGTACCGCATGCAGACATCAGGAAACCAGCTGTGCCCAAAAAACTACACTTGGCTTACTCATGAACTTCAGCTTTTTGACCTGGGGATGGAATATTTTGACACGGCTCCAGCAACAGGATCTAAATACTATAACCGGTTGCACACATATTTCTGCAGTCTGATCTGAAATTTTCAGTTTACTATTTCACGAAATTGTCGGTTTGTTCTTTCGAAAGCAGCAGCTATTCTGTGGGAAGTTTGGCATAAAAATCTTCTCTGCGGGTATAGGAGGTTTCTTGGGTGGCCACCCAAGACTATTTGGCGCCGAGTTAAATGCATAGTTCCGCATAGTTTTCAGATTTCCCTGAACCTGCTTTCCCACTGTGCACGTAAATGAAAAGTCAGTGCACACAAGGGAGAAAATTTGACGGATAACGAGTCCCGACACACGTTTAGATTAAAAATATTATATGCGTTGTAACATCGCGCACTGCAAAACATCATGCTTGCATTGAGTATTCCTAGTCGCACTGCAATCCACCTACTTTGAGGAAAATCATATAAAGTATTTTGTGCTTTTTATCGCAATGACAGATCATTCGGGTGCATTGTGGTAAAGTCTATCCACCGTTGTCTTTATACCAAGTACACCCAGCCTCACAACACGGAAGTTTTCTTGCCTAAATGCCTACTCACTGTCCCTAGACTCTATACGATAATATTACGGTGCCTATACAAGCCTGAAATGTGCGCAAGCAAGCGGTCTCCGGTCGTTCACATCTTGGCGATGCTGGTCGATTCCCGATGAAAGAATTCTTTTATATCGTACACGGGCAAAGGGGAGAAGGTTTTAAGGCACCTGCCGTGAGGGCTGTCCATTTTATTGAGTCGGTGGTTTCGAGAATGTTGTGACTTTTAGTAAAGCTGAGCCCCGAGGAGATCCAAAGAAAACGCTTTTTTTCTGACCTGATCTGAAGGGAAGGAGATGCGCATAATAGTGTGGGGGCAAAGAACTTTCCAGCAGAACATGAAAGTATTTTTAAATGCGTTTAACGCAAAATAAATACAATCATAAACGGATGACACAGCAGAGAATTCCTCCTACCGTTGAAACTGCAAGTTGCCTTAGTGTTTAAATTTGCAAGGCAGATAAGGAGACTACATCTCTTGCTACTGATGCATACGTGGCGCAAAATTACAGTGCACTGACGGTGCTCCTTTGTTGCTTTCTAAGCAGTTGGAATTCGAGGGACAGGTCAACTTTACCCTCTGCTTGAATTCGTTTAGTTACACGTCCTGGCCTCCGGCCGCTTCCGCGGATCTAATTTATTTTTGCCGCGCTATTTGTATAATCCGCCTCAAATTCCTGTACTCCGGTAGCTGTGGCTTTCTTGAGACCTCGTGCATTTTTTCTCGGGCGTGACTGGCGAGCGAAAAATTGCTCACCAAACGTATTCATTTCAGAGTTTTGGCGCAAGCAGCATTTGTTCCGTGGAGAAGGATCTCAGGTTCCCAGGGGGAGGTTTTCGACCGTACATGTTCTGTCAGAACATTTTACTCGCCGTCAGTTGCCTCACCGCGAATGTTTCCCAGAACCACTTTGGAAAACAATAGAAAATTTGGATGCTTGAAAACGCTAGCGGCATCGGGACTCCATCGGCATTTAGAGTCTTCTACAGACCTTGGGTGGAACTAGGGCTCTTTCTTGTCTGCCTGCTTATTTTGGGGCCCTATGGCATTGTTTTGCTTCACGCTGACATGTCTTGCGAATGTATTTGCATGTCAAGACGCCACCAATGCGGAATTTATTGTATTCCATTTTCTTCAAAAGCCATTCGTTCGTGCTTTGCGACGGAGAGGAGCTATTGCCACTTGGAGTGAGAAAACGCACAAAAAAAAAAAATCAGGTATCTAAGAAAGCTACCTTTGAAAGTTTCACGATCAGCCACATATGTTTTGGCAGGACGCGGGGGCGCAGATAATAATAAGACGAAATACATGCAGCTGAATTAGCCGTGTAGCTTATCGCAAAAGCGTCAGTTAGCGATCGCTCGCGGAGGTTTCTCCCAAAGCACTTGCACAGTAAGGTCAGGATTAATGCACGAACGTATAACGGAAACATCGGAACTTAGTAAACGCACTTGTAGTACATTTCAATGACCGATTGGCATAAATGCGTAATATTTTCTTTTCGCTGAATAATGTTGACAAGTATGAAGGGTGTTTCCCGATTTAGTGGCTTGGAAAACTTTCTGGTGTATAAAGCTCTCGTTCGAGTGTATTCATTTTAACTTTTAGCCGAACGGCTGACTCGAGGGGCGGGCGGACGGACGGACGGACGGACGGACGGACGGACGGACGGACGGACGGACGGACGGACGGACGGACGGACGGACTGACGGACGGACGGACGGACGGACGGACAGACAGACAGACAGACAGACAGACAGACAGACAGACAGACAGACGGGCCAAAATTTTCCCGTTTAAGTAGCCCAAGGGAGAGTATTGTCTTTAAAAATACAGAAAGAAAGAGCTTGTGGGCGCAGCAATAGCGAGGCGTACGTTGACGGTCACTGGCAGCGAGGGAAGGTGGCAGAGGGGTTCACGCTCCCGAAAATATTTTGTCCGGGAGGGAGTGCGGGGATGCTGAATGAACGGGGCTACTGATTCTACCTCTCATATAAGAACGCATCTAATTGTTTTTCTGTCGCAAGAGATGCACTAATCTTACGCAGCGTTGAGCTCTGCTCTGACCATGACGATCAGCCATTTTTCACTGGCCCTGAGGAAACACCGAAATGAAGTAAACAATTAATGGGGCGACTATGTATTACTTATTCGAATTGCTTTTGTTCTTGTAACGGGCTTTTCTTTCTTCTTTCTTTCTTTCTTTCTTTCTTTCTTTCTTTCTTTCTTTCGTGGGCCCAGACTTCCCCCGCAATGAGATACTGCGTGTCGGCGGCGCCCCCACGTTCACCCTGCGCCAAATGAACGCCGCCTATTGCTCTCTAATACTGAGCGAATGTGCTTGAACTTAGCTACATTGTGTAACCATCGTGGTGCAACGGCGCAGAGTAGGTATAGGGTAAGTTTCCCGACAGAAGCTGTCACACTAGCAGTGCAGCAGCCACGAGCAGCCTTTCAGGTGGCGTGTTATGATCTCGCATGGCGTCGCCGCCGGTGTGTGCCTTGTCTGTCGCGGGGAGAAAGCAGCAGCGCAGGCGAATCGTAAAATGCCGCGTTCGGGCCCGAAACGTTCGCCCCCTTCTCCGCGTTCGAATGAAGCGCACACGCCAGCAACGATATTTCCCGTCACGGTCCCCCCCCTTCACTGCCCCCGCGAAGCTCGTTATTCCTTCTACGGAAACGTGCGGTGCATGCGGCCTTGCATGCTGGCCCCATGAGCTCTTCCATCTCATCACGCGCAGACGATGTCTCGTGGCGTGGCGTGGCGCGGCGCGGCGCGTTTGCTTTGTCGTTTCGGTGTTTATGTGATCGCGGAGGAAGCGCGCTTACAAGCGGCACGTAGCGCAGCCGAGCGTAGAATTTTGCTGGGGCCCGCATCTGCTTCGTCCTCGCGAAGTCAGATGCTAAGATTGCAACGTTTTCTCTGCAAACACGTACGACCGCGCTTACGCGCGACCTTTCTTAGTCCCAATCTTGCGGGAATCTCTCTTTTCGTAAGCGCCTGCCTAGTAGCAGAGCCGCTCGTTTGCCCCGGATAACCGTGCGGCACGGTAGGGAGCGCGCACAGGCGGCAGCATTCGGCGCACCTCCTCTTTTTCCTGCAGTATCGGGAATCGCGAAAGGGTTTTTCTTTTTTTTTTTTTATCTCGACAAAATTGATGCAGTGTGAATATGTGGGAACACGTGGCTGTTTTGAAGTGCCAAGCAAAATGTTCTTTTGCTGCGGTCCGCTTTGCGGCGCGCCGCTAGCTGCCGTGCTAGTCCTGCTTTGCCGCCATGACGCGGACGCAGAAAAGGCATTCAAAGTAGAATTATCACCGGTTTCTTAGCAAAAGCAACGATTCTTCTCCTTACGGGCTGTCATGCATTCGTCCATGCAGACGGTGTCGTGCCATGACTGCAACCTTAATTACACCCCTCTCCCTATTTTCCCCGTATGTGCACATGGGTTGGGTGTATTTTGTTTGTCTTCTTCCTCTTCATAGACGTTGCAGCTAAACAATTCAAAACCTTGCGCCCGCTTCCTGTACCCCACCCTTGCTCTGTTTTCTCTTTTTTGTCCACCTTCCCCTTTTTTCGTCTCCTTGGCTTTTTCCTTTCTTTTTTTCACTCTTAGGTTTTTAACACACAAGTGTTTTATTCCCGGATACACGAAGATTTCGCTGACGCCATATCCGTCACGGAAGTGACGCCACTACAACAAACAAGCAGCCTGCAAAGGGTGCACCCCAGCACACAGGGTCTTCTTGTGGGGAAGCAACCTTTAATACTACAGAGTACCTTATCCTTAAGGTTGTTCGTTTTCGGGATTTATATTTTCACACGGAAGTGTTTTATGTTGTGATACCCCAAGATTTCACTGACGTCATAGCCGTCACGAAAATGACGCCAGTACACTTTTGCCGAAGCGACCGCCAGCAGGAAGTCGCTCGCCAAGCACACCCACAAGACTACCGCCGACCAGCAAATCATGCTCAGCTGCAAATTTCGCTGCACATTTTACTTTCGTATTTTACTGATTCCTATAAGAGAGCAATCAACCACAGTTTTTTACCCTCTCCTTCTCAGCCCCTTGCGTTGCACCTGCGGTATGGTTGCCGGATTTGTTACTTTTTTCTCTATTTTATTTTTCTGGAGGGTCCTCCTTGACAAGAGTGAGGGGAAAAGGAATCCCTGCAATGGGTATATACAAGAGTGTTGTGTCCATTGTTATAGAATCCCTGACGAAGACAGTTTCGCTGTCGAAACTGTTTGACTAATTTGGAATAAATCAGTTAACCGCAAAGTTGTTTTCATTTTTTATTCGGGGCGACCACCACTGCTGGCGATTGTGGGTAGCGAACATGGCAGTATTGACAGGGTGCGGCGGGGCATTCACGTGACCACAGGGAAAGAAAAGTAAAAGAAAACCACAGCTCGAAGTTAATTCGTGCCACAGAGGTAGGGAGGGAGCGAGAAAAAAATTCACACATTTCCACGAAGTGAATCATGAGAAGTGGGCGAAGCACTGGAGATCGTTCTTACCGCAAATCACCCGTGAGAATGCTTACTGCTGCTAAACGATTTACAATCCAATCCAATCCAATACAATTCAGTTTAATACAATACAATACAATACAATCCAACCCAACCCAATACAAATCCAAATCCAATTCAATCCAATCCAATCCGATGCTCCTCGCGCATGCGCAGCACGGCTCTCCAGGAGCTCTCTCTCTCTCTCTCTCTCTCTCTCTCTCTCTCTCTCTCTCTCTCTCTCTCTCTCTCTCTCTCTCTCTCTCTCTCTCTCTCTCTCTCTCTCTCTCTCTCTCTCTCAGCTTTTGTGAACATTTTGTTCACAGATGTTTCGATGTACACGGTGCTGTGCGTGAGCACGGACGCCGGACGCCAGACAAGCCTCGGCTCTAAGGTGCTTCGCCCCTAAAAAAGACACGCGGATGAAGCTAGCCCTTCTCCCACCCTCTAATCCGCGGAGCGAGCGGCAAATCAAAGAAAAAAAAAAGAACGAGGGCTGGTTTTGCGGACGCTCTGTTCTGGAGGAGAGAGGCGCCCAGGATCAACAAAGTAAAAATTGCGGCAACGGATACTCCCGCTTCGTTAACGTTGCAGCTCTCCTGACCAATGCCGTTTCTCAGCGGAAGCATGTGAATTCGCGTCGGTTCGCTTCGCGAGTCCCAACGCGTCGTCGCCGAGAAAGCGAGGAGTTGTTGCTTGCGGTCGCGGGAGAAGCTCTCCGTCACCGCTTGGACTGGGTAAAACCAGGCCAGAGTACTTGAAGACAGTCTTCTATCAAGTTTATCACTTAAATAAATGATTTTTTTGCCTTTTTCCTCCATTGTAAGTATACTTTATTCACCGTCTGGAAGCAAGATATTTGCATGCATCTGGGCATGTTGCCGATTCTTTTTTTGGGAGGGCTTCTGAATAGACGAACAAATTATCATGGTCCCTTCGAGTTCGTCTTAACGGGAGGTCACTGTATATGCAGTAACTCCTCGTTATAACGAAGTCAGCGGGACGGCGAAAAAATTCGTTATAAGCGATCGCTTCGATATGAGCGACCACTCGAGAAAAGGTAATTCAGTTGAGCTTTAATCTCGCCACAACTGCGAGGAATCAAAACACAATGTATTCAGTGATGCAATATTTTATTCAGTTGCAAAAAAGGCAGTGAACATAGGCTGGAGGAGCTTAGCAGGAGCAGCGACGTCGAAACTGGCAGCAAGGCGGCGAGAACTTGTCATGAAGGCGAGCGAGGGCAGTGACTCTCGTCCTGAACGCCTCGCAGCGAACGAGGAGAAGTCAGTGACCACTTTATAGGGGTGGTTCAAGCGTCACAGAACGCTACGAGCATCGCACGCTGTAAAGCGCCGCAAAGGCCGTGGCTCGAGTCTGAGATTGTGTTTATTGAGATCAAATGATTATCCGCTCATTGTGGGTACACAGCGCCATCATGAAAATTGACCGGTTTTGCGCTAAGGGCTTTGCGTGATCACTGGGCAATTTTTTTCCCGAGGTGTGCAGCCATGACGTTTGCAAAACAAGAATCTTTCGGCGCCCCATTGTCGACGAGACTGCATATTCTACGGTTCAAGTGCCGGTGTTCGTGAACCGTCACGTCAACGCCATTGGCGAATGTGTGGGAGCAACATTCAATGACCCTACCACGCATATGGGCCGCACGCATATGGGCCGTCTGTCTAAAGTCGGATGGCGCGAATCGAGCATGACCAGCTCGAGAAAATCGCCCGGGAAACACCAGCTTCCGATGACTCGCCATGTTGACAGCCTGGCTCGCCGCAGGGTCGCCGCCGCTGGGCCACGCCTCCGCCCGCCACTTCGCTCTAAGCGGGTCAAGCTCTTCGTGCGCTTCGAGTAATGTGGCCCAAAATGCATGCGTTTGGGTCGGGACCAGAAGAAATTTTGAATAAAGCGATATTTCGAGCAGAGCAATTTTGTTATAACTAGGGATTACTGTATATCATACAAACGCACTGTGGTATCCGGTTTTTAGCATCTCGGCATTTCGGTGTTAGAACTTGCGAAGCGCCGAGATGCGAAAACCAGGATACTGTATACTTCCCTCCTTGAAACAAACTCTCCCTTGGGAGGAAAGGCCAGATACTAGAAACGAAGTAACGAGCCGGGAGGCGAAAACC